>NW_026606100.1:46860000-47262500 GCF_029834395.1 Sorex fumeus | reverse complement strand
CTGTATATATTTTTATTCATTTTAGAAAAATTCTTCCTGCATTGTGTTGCTGTCGTTATCTGATGACCCCGAAACAGTTTTTTAATAGAAAAACCATTGAACACGCTTTTGTGGTGTTTACATTGGGCAGGAAGATGCATTTTCTTTTTACGAAGCGAGAGAGGGATTCTTGTTGGCCTGTGTTATTTGTTTGTAATGCTGAAACATAGCACGATATTCTTTTATCTTCAGAACTCGAGTTAGTCATCTTGTCTAGGAAAATGTGTTGCTTCTCAGCCGTCTCTTCCAAAGTGGTTCTTACTCTTCTTTATGCCCGAACATTTCTCTTCTTCTTTTTCTCTCCACAGGAATTAGTGAAAGACACAAAACTGCTTATGACTTTTTATTATCATTCCTATTAAAACTATTGTGTCTGAAAAATACATAGACCAGGCCGACTTAATGTTTTTCATTTGAAGAACATTCTCCTTAACCTATCCCAAGGTAAAATATGGATCTAAAACATACCTTTTTTATATAAGCTGATGTTTTTGAAAAGTTTTGCCTCTATACCCAGTGTTTCATTTTATTTAATTGGGGCTGGAGCAATAGCACAGCAGGTAGGGCGTTTGCCTTGCACGCGGCCAACCCAGGTTCAATTCCCAGCATCCCATATGGTCCCCTGAGCACCGCCAGGAGTGATTCGTGAGTCCAGAGCCAGGAGTAACCTCTCTGCATCACTGGGTGTGACCCAAAAAGCAAAAAAAAAAGATCAATTTATTTAATTATTACACAGAATAATTATCTTCCTATAAACATCTAATACATTCTAGTGAATAATGATGTATTATTTTTAATTATTATTAATATGGGTAGGGGATGCATACCTAGCATCTCTTGGACTACTCCTGACTCAGAGCGCGAAGCATGCTCCTGGCAGTGTCCGGTGACTGTGAGGACATGCGTCCTGTGGTAGCTCCTTGGCTCCAGCCTGTGAACCTACACTCTGGGCCCCAGGGCCCTCAGTTCACAGAGTTCCAGAGTGAGCTTGTTTAAATGCGCTCATATTACCTCTTAAGAAGCACACGTTGTAAATCTTTGTTGTTGGACTTAGCACTGAAAAGCAAAACGACATTTCCAAAGTATGACCATATTGAATCCCATTTCAGTAAAATCACCGCATATTCAGATACAAGGAAGTGTTCTCGGCATCCCACCAAAGTCAGGAAACCTACTGGGAAATGTCATTGTTACAACCACAAGGTTTGTTTTTATTTATAGTAGTTAGAAAATGTTTTTGTTCTGTGTTTATTAATACAAAGCAAATGCAAAATACAGTTTAGATCATTCTGTTTCATGCTTAGAGTACAGATCCAAGTTAAATAGGAGGTCAACTAGCTGTGTAGGCAGGCAGAAGCTGGTAAAACTGGGTGATAGGGATTGGATCGATAGCACAGCGGATAGGGCGTTTGCCTTGCACACGACCGACCCGGGTTCGATTCCCAGCATCCCATATGGTCCCCCGAGTACCGCCAAGAGTAATTCCTGAGTGTAGAGCCAGGAGTAACCCCTGTGCATCGCCGGGTGTGACCCAAAAAGCAAAAACAAACAGCAACAACAACAAAAACTGGGTGATAGCTTCAACTTGTATTTGCATATAGAACACAGAGCTCTGTGGACTTGGGGGCAAGGCATAGAGCAGGGACTAAATATTCTACCAGAGTGTGGAGAAATGTGCTGTACTTCCCACAGGGGCCCACTGTATTTTTGCCGCACATGGTCAGTTGGGTGCCTCATCTGCTCCCCTGAGATTGTACAGATTTTGTTCTCACCATCTTGCCTGTGGGCGGGCCCTGGCACAGGGTTCTGGCGGGCTTGGAGCTGAGGTGCTCAGGGCCTCTGCCTCTACCCTAGTGAGCTCACAGCCTCCTTCCCACCCACCGGGACACTGTGAACAAGCACCAAACGCTTGGCCAGAGGGAATCGTGGGTTTTGTGTGTTACTGTTTTGACCAAGTTCATCTGCCAGTTGCCAGCTTGTATTTTCACATCTAGGATTGATTCCTTATACTTCCGTTCTTCATATAAATCTTTTCCTGGGCTGAAAACTCAGATCTGTCATGGCTTGCAATTGCAAGTCCTAGTCAGTGCTTGAAGACTGTTTCACCCTAGAGGAAATGGTTCTCTGGGGAAAACAGAAACAAATGCCACCCGTGCCAAGTATCCCTTTCCTAAGCTGCTGTCTCTGCTCACACTCGCCTCTTTCACAGACACCTTGCCCTAAAATTCCAGCTGGAATGCACGAACTTGAGGGCACGGTCACTTTCTACTGTTGCTTTCTAGAATTGCTTTCAGAGTCTGTTGCCTAACAACATGCTTCAACTGGAATACAGAGATGGAGAAGGAAAGAAACACTGGAAGGAGATCTGTGACCTTTGTTGCTTGTTGGAGGCTCTCAGCAGATAGTTTAGACCATCCACAGAGATCTTCCTTGATACACCAGAGCCTGCTACAACTGGAACACACCCCTCGACTTACTGACGGGGAGGCAGCTCTAGGCTGGACTGCCAGGAGAAGGAATGGTGACTGACCATGGTGTTGGGACATGGCAGCAGAGACCGTCGCAGGCTCAGTTAGAGGAGACTTTGGGCCAGGGCTTTCGTTTTGGTTGGTCTTTGTCGGACTGGGACAGAGCAGCGTAGGGGCAAGCAGGAACAGAGGGGACACTCAGGACCTCGGTCTGCGGGCCAGCCTTTCACCCCTTCACATCATTATATGCTTTCTCCTATCAGTGAATTAAAAGCCTGGCCCATCATACAGAGTGCATTTGTGAAGTAGTAATTAGCTTCTCCATGTTTTATTAATCACATCTGTGACTGCCAATCAGGGCGTCAGATCAGCATGGGATAACTGGTGTGACCATACTGAGTTGCTGTAATTCTAGCCCAGAGCAAAGAAACTTGATGTCTTTGTCAGCCGGCACAGTCTTATCAGGGGTAAATTCCTGTTTGGCCTACTGAAATGCTGAAATAGCTTGTAGATCTTCATCACGGCCTTGGGGACCCTCGAGGCGCCTTGGTCAGGAAGCATTTCCATGGGGAGCCCGGTGCCCCTCATGGAAAGGAAATTGGGGCCGCTAGGGTTGGTTCTCCTTTGGTTCTTCACGGGGGCACAGACTTCGCTGTTGGAGATGTGATTTTCCGTACCCACAAGTGTCCAGAGACATGCATTGTCATTATGTTTGTTGTAATGTTTCTTTTTCTTTTTCTTAATAATTTGTAGCTTGGTGTAAAAATTACAAAAGCAGTTGCCTGCCATAAGTTTATGAAGGCCAAAAAAGAAGCCGAAAATTCACAGGCTGCTCGAAAAAAGAAGAAGCTTGCATGGGGGTAAGTTGATCAGGGATTTTTAGTAGTGATTCTAATGTAAGGGCAAATCCAGTGGTGCATTTTGTGGTCCTCGAGGGCCTATAATTGTTACCCACTTTATTCTTTGTAGCTTTACTTAATGTGCACTGGATCGTAAATTTGGAGGTATTTCTTCATTCTGTTTGATTTTTATCTTGTTACTGAGGGAGTATGTGGAAAAAATTTTTGTATGTGTTTTAGTTTGGCACTTAGCACATTACACTTGGCACTTGGCAAATATGCTCCTTCCATGACTTATGTTAGAAATGAATTTCTTTGTGTTCTTTATTTTAGGTTTGAGGCAAAGAAGAGATGGGAAACGAAAAGCAACATGGGATACATGTGACTCGCCAGCGTGAAGACATTTGAGTCCCGAGTTTCCACTGGAGTCTTAAGCAGCTCAGTTTACTAAGAAGATGCCCCTGCTGTGTTACATATATCTGGAAATTGATAGAAGGAAGTGAAAATAAGCATAAAATTTGAGTGCTGATTATCAAATCTGTTCATTTCTTTCCTAAAGAGTTCACTATTGAAGTGAACGAAACGGTGCATTCTGTTCCTATGCAGGAAATCTAAGACTACACCCGGGCAGAAGATAAGAGTGTGTTTATTTGTATATTTACATCGTCCTCCAGTATAAAATCAATTTTACTTTGCATCCATGTGGTGTAGCATAGCCAATGAACTCCCTTTGCTTTCTTGAAAAATCCGTCCTCAGTGTAACTGCGCTCAATTGGAATTGTGTTTATAAGAGTGGCATTTGTTTATAATGAATTAGCCTTAAGTGCAAGAAATTTTCTTATTGCCTTTGCAAATGAGTTTAATTATCTTATTGGAGGTAGTAGAGTTGATATTTTAGTCAGCAAGTAAAATAATTATTTTTTGTGTACCTTTAGATAAAATACTATAATAAAAATAAGTTTATTATATGGAGGATGACTTAACTCTTATTGGAAATGCTTTCTCTTAGGTTTTTTAGGGAGGTGGGGGAAGGGTGGTGTACCTGGCAGTACTCAGGGGTTACTCTGGGTCTTACTTCAGGGCTTGCTCCGAGGGTTACTCCTGGTAGTGCTTGGGGAACCATATATGGTGTGGTATCTGATTTTGACCCTGGGTTGGCCATATTCAAGTCAAGGCCGTAATCCCTAAATACTCCTTTTCAACCATCTCATTCTTTACAGTGTGATTCTTACAAGAGCGTGATATTGCTGTGTTATGCAGTTAGAGACAGTGACTTTGTTTCTCTCGGGAACATGGTTTGTTGGTTGTACTCCTCTTCTGAACTTTTGCTTGAGAGACTGAATGACTGAATGAACAAGGAGAAAGAGAGGATTGATGTCGTGGTAGTTTCCATGGGGTCGCCGAGTCCTAACTAGAAGGGCTCGGAGGAAACCTTGTGAGTAGCATGGGATTTCCCAGCGGGCTTCTGCCTCCCAGGTGCTTACCTGCTCAGTGCTTGCTCAAGTTCGCCGCCACTACTGAGTGTGGTTCCACCCTCCACTTCCCTTCCTGGCCTTGGACAGTCCGATAGAAGCCTCTGGGTTGGTAGCATCAGGAGCATAGAAGACGAGCCCTGGTTATAGTTTTGTCATTGTTTTTAAATTTCCAATAGTAAAAACATTGCACGAAATTATGGTGCCATAGTGACAGAGGTTTTGTTTTTGTTTTTAATCTTCAGAGACTTCATCATGAAAAGATCTCTGAACCGCCTATTACTATTAGGAAATTTTCTGAGGAGTATTCCCCCCACCCCCGCCGCCAGTATGTTATGTAGGTGTTATCAAACATGACTGATCTCCAGCATCTCATTTCAGGTTCCTCCTGGGTGAACACTGCAGCACAGGGACTTTTCTTTCCCGCAGTCCATTGGCTGGGCTTGGGGGACCCCCTGCTCTCCGAACAGAAGGAGCACAGACTGGTTCACAGCCGCGGCTCCAAGATGGGCCTGATCCGGGAGCCCTGTTGCCGCCGCCTCTTTTGCCTTTTCCCAAGCCTTTTTCCTCAGAGCATTTGCTGACCCCTGCAGGCTCGTTTCCCGTCTGCTCTGGCCCTGCCTCTGCCAGAGTGGCTGCCTCTGGGGTCAGCTGAGGACCCCCTGCCCAGCCCTCCCCTGGAAGCCAGTAAAGGCCCAGCCCGCACCTGATGGCAGACAGCAGAGACTCATCTGCCAGGGGCGCAGGGCACATATCCAAAGTCCCGCTGTGAAAAACAGGCAAACATCACGGTACAGCAGGCCAGGGAGAGAGGGGCAAGGATTGGAATCGTCTTGGGTGAAACTCTGCCTCACTCATCGCTTGGGACTGGTTTTATGTTATCAGCCTCAGTTCAAATTAGACCCTTTCTTCATTAAAGCAATAAAACAGAACGTTATTCTCAGAGGACCCACGTTGCCCAGAAGGTGGTCATTGTCTTCTCCACCTGCAAAATAAAAGATTCTTTGTGGATTGGTAATAACTTCAGTTCCTGAAGCTTCGACATGTGTATTTACTACCACCAGAAGCCTAAATTAGATCCGTAACGTAAACATCAGTTCCTGTTAACGGAGATGAATCTGTTTTGAGCCATCGGTATGGCATTAATGTAACAGTGATTTACTGTTTAAGTACTTGAGGCTAAAACAGCGCACTGCAGACAGTAATTTTGAGCTGTAGAGCATTGGTCTTGAGAAGCTTGTTTGGGAGCCTCGGGATGTTTCTGGATTTCAGCAGAACATTCTATTTCTTTCACCAAAAGGAGAGTTTGAGTGTGTAATCTCAGGTTTGCTATAATTAGTTCTGATGACAGAGTTAAATACCTGGGCCAGGACCATAAATCAGTAGTTAAACAGGTTTCTGCAACTGATCATAAATTTTGAGCTCCATGCTTGGAACATACTTTTTTGAGAGACAAGGGAGGGGCAGGTCCATGACAGGAATCAAATGATAATCTGTACTCTGACTCCTGTTGTTTAGAGTCTCACATTTAAAAATCGACTGATTTGGGCCAGAGAGATAGTACAGGTGCTCAGGGATTACTCCTGGCTCTGTGCTTGGTCACTCTTGGTGGTGCTTATGGGACCATATGGGATGTGGGGTGAGTCCAGATTAACCTGGGGTTAATCCATGTTAGCCGTTTGCAAGGCGAGTGGCTTACTTGCTCATCTATCTCACTGGACTTAGATTTGATTCTTTATATGGAAGTTAACCAGAGTCCTAGAGGCAATACCGGAGATAAGGTGGTTGCTTTGCACTTGGCTGACCCTGGTTCCGTCTCTGGCACCAGCCGTGGTTCTCAGAGCCCCTCCAGGAGTGATCCTTGAGTACAAGAACCAGGAGTAAGCCCTGAGTACCACTGGGTATAGCCCCGAAAACGAAAAAGAAAAGACAAACTTGCTTTTCAAAACATCCACATTTCCTTTTGTTAGGTAAAGATGCCACTTTTGAAAAGAAATAGGTGTCTTGCTATGGTATGCGTTGTTTTGTTTTATTCATGTATCTGTTTCTCTTGCGTATATCTGCACATACAAGGCAAGTGCCTTACTCACTGCGTCATCTCTCTTACCCTGTTGTTATTTTTAAGAGATACAGTTCGGGGAAATAAGGTAATGTTATGTCAGGCTCCATTTTGGAAAATTAACTTATTGAAACCTAGTAGTCGAATTCAGGACCAACTGGAACAATTCGAGTTTTTCCATGTTGGCAGAAGTTACTTTTATTTTTAGTACTTGGCAGAGCAAAAAATGCTTTGCATGTCAATTTAATGCTTTTTTCAAGCCAACTGTTTATTCACTGGCTTAAAATTTACACGCTACTCAAGTCTTAGCCCTCACTTTCATGAAACAAATAGTAATATTTGGACAAAATATGTAATGAAAATCTTTTTTTCAAAAATCAGCTGTCAATTGGTATTTGTGGCATCAGTGCCTTGAACGTCGGAATCGCTCTGCAGGTTCTTTGGAAAGTTTGAGGCACTATAAACCCAGGGCAGCACCAGGCAGTTCAGGGCATTGGTTTATATAATGAAGTAAGAGGGCGCGACTTTCAAAGGTTTTCTCATGTAAACCTAGCTGGGAAGGGAGTGTTTGCATTAGGGTCAATATCAGCGAACTCGCAAAAAGAAGATTCCATCACTAATCTTGGTTTTTGAACTGAGGAACTGAGGCTTAACTGCCCTGTGTTCCAGTTTGGGACGTTTTTTAGATATGAGTGCAGTGAGCAGAGCTTCATTCTTCCGAGTTGTGACTCGAGCGCAGACACCAGCGTCAAATTGTCGGGGACAGGGCATCCTCACTCCTGGGCAGCCGGTGGCAGAGGAACACAGGAGAGAGAAGCCACCCACCACTCAGGGCTTGTGGCAGCCTCGCCTGCCCCCCGGGATGTGCCCAGGTGCCCCTGTCTCTCTGCTGGAATTCCCTTAGCCTCCTGCCCTGACGGTGGCTTTTGTCATCGGGATCCCGGGAATAGTGACTGGCCGTGAAATGCTGCGAGGCACATTGGGTCCGAGCTGTGCTTGAAACGAGGGGCACCCTGAAGGCTAATTTTCTCTGTATTGGTATGAGTCGATCCTTTTTTAGACTCAAGGAGGAAAAGCCTCTGTTTCCCCAAGCGTCAGAGCCTTTGTTAAGAAAGGAACATGTCTGCCGTCCAGACCGGGTTTCTGAAGGAAGCCCAGAACACAAAGCAGGGCAGAACCTCGAGCAGCCCAGCCGTGGCTCCCTGGGCAGCGGGGCCCTCTCGCGGGCACTCTTGGGCGCCCCAGCCCCCCGCTCTTCTGCACCCCCCGTTCCCACCCTGCAATGTTGCTGCAGGGGGCCTGCTCCCTGGCGGGCATGGAATGAGGTAATCTTTTCCCACCTCTAATTTCTGAAGGGTGTGTTCGTCCAGTTATTACTTGTTCATTGAACTTCAAGGTTTAGAATCCAACAGCTAAAGTACAAGCTGTAATTATTGATGTCTGTTTCGTATGCCTCTGTAAGTCCTGGCACTGGATCAAGAAATTAATCTATCACTGCGTCTTCAGGCTGAAGGTGCCTCAGCCGTCAACGTTCTTGTTTGATGGATGGTAACAGTTAGAACCGCTCAGAGGAAAAAGGGCAAACCAGAGAGTCCTTGGCATGCCCGGCGACGGAGGGAGAGTGAAGAGTCTCCCTTGCATTCCCGCCGGCTTCCCGTCAGAATCTTCCCTGGATGGCCACGTGAAGAAGGCGGGCGGGGAGCGTGGTCTGAGGGGAAGGGCTAGAAAGCTGGCCTGGCAGCTGGAGTGTTAAGTGTAAAGAAATCCTTTGCAGGCCATCAGGAGCCCAGGCCGAGAAGTCCTGCTCACCCAGACGACCATTCTCGGGCCTGTGTCCTAGCGGGCAGCTGCCAGCAGCTTGGTGATGCTCAGTGCTCCCCAGTCGTGAGCAGGACTGACCCCAGTCTTTCTCTTGGTTCTTAGGCTCACCCAGAGGGGAGGCTGCTTGGAGTGAACACAGCTCATCAGTCACTGGGGCTTAGCGCTAGTCTCTCCGTGGAAGGGTTGCCGTGCCTATCTGTGTTAGGGCCATGTGAACACCTGCCTCCCGCCCACACGCACATACAGGATGTCACCACACACACACACACACACACACACACACACACATAGGATGCCACTACACGTGCACACACGCAGGGCTACCACACACACACAGGATGACACACATACACAGGATAGCACCACATACACACACAAGATGCCACCACACACACAGGATGCCACTACACACACACAAGATGCCACTCACACCGAGGATATCACCACACACACAGGATGCTACCACACACACACACACACACACAAGCATAGGATACCAGCACACATACACATACACAGGATGCCACCACACACACAATGCTAACACACAGACACACAGGATACCACCACATGCACACAGGATGCCATCACACACAAGCACAGGATGCCAATACACACAAGCACAGAATGCCACCACACACACACACACACATACAGGATACCACCACACATACAGGATGCCAATACACACACACACACACACATACACACATATGACGCCACAATGCAAAACTAAAAAAGCTTGTCGCCTGCTCACAGGGTAAAGGGATGCTCCCATCTCAGGACTGACTCAGGTGACAACCTCTTGGTGCCCCGGCTGGTCAGTTAGAGGAGCCCAGGAGAGTGCTGGCAGAGACCAGTGCCTTGCACCCTGCCTCGGTTCCAGCCGAGTCCACCTCAGGCTTGTGGCTTGAAGTCGTTCCTATTTCCCCGAGGCCTGGTGTCCATTTGTCCAAGCTGCTCTTTGTGATTTAATGCAGGCATGTTTCCTTGGACAAACAGAGCTGCTTGTAGGGCCAGAAAAATGGCCTGGGGCATTTGGTCCCCTGCACTGCATAGGGTTCCCCGAGCCCCAGCAGGAGCGATCCCTGAGTGTAACCAGGAGTACGAGTGGTAAGTGGGATTTCACCTGGGAGCCCAGAGGACACAGGAGCAGCTTGGGCTGAAGGAGCACCTGGCACAGGGGTCCCAGTGAAGACGGATGGGGGAGCAGAGCACTGAACAGGAGGGGCTGGCTGAAACCTCTTGCTACAACCTTGCTACAAGTTTGTGACACATACTAGAGCTTGCCCTGCTGTCTCTGGGGAGTGAGGGGTCAGTCACCTTCCTAAGCAAGTGCAGATTCCCAGGATGGGAACAGCACATTGGAAGGCAGAACCGAAGCAAGGGCGGTGAGGGAGAGGTGGTGTCGGCAGCCCCTTAAGACTTGTTGGAACAGCTACGAAGGTGAGCACTGAGATGGGGCATCTGCCCACCGGGCCACAGCGGGACACTTGCCAGCTGCTTGGGCCAGGGGTGGCTGGTCATGCCTGTGGATAGTGCTGTAGGGCGAGGAAGGCAGAAGGAAGCAGGGACTGTCCTAGTCAGTAATTCAGTCGTGTTTGCTCCTGTTGGTCGTGCAGTTCATCGGAAGGCATAAGGCCTCAGTAGCGTGGCAGGTAGTAGCAGGACATGCTCTATCCAGGTCCCCGTGGATTTCCTTCTGGAACTGTCGCATGTCAAATGTTCATGAGACTTGGAAATCCGAAGGGAAGGTGGGTAGAGAAGACACCTGGAGAGAAGACGTTTTGAGAAGGTGACGTGACCATGGTGGCATGTTCCCTGGGCCTTCAAGGTGTTAGCCCTGAGCACGATGAAATGAGTGGCATGGGGGTGCTCAGAGAGGGAGCCAGGGCAGCGGGAGAGCTCCCCAAAGCCTATGCCAGGCACCACCCCCTAAGTGGGGTCTTAGTTCTGCTTCCCCAGGAGCAAAGTCTGACGCTATGTGCAAGTGTTAGGAAGGTGGGAACTCCTGGGACAGACGGGATGGAAGAAACCATCGAGGAGGGGAGCCTCAACTCCAAATCTCCTTGGATGCCAAGGACAAAGGGGGGGGTCTCCATGAATCCCCCCTGAGAGAACAGGAAGCCACTAGGGAGGTCTTTGGAGATTTAAGACAGGAACACCTCTGACCACGCCCACAGCAGGTGCTGTGCAGTGTTTCATCACTGAAGGGTCAACAGAAACCATGACTGTGGGATCTGTCCTTACCTGTGAAGACAGGGCAGGTACGAGCATGGCCACGGCTCCCAAATACGGTCCACGAAGCCTCTTCCCGTTAAGAGACGCCGGTGACCGTGTTCAAATGCGAGTAGGAAGCTCAAATGCCTGCTATCAGCATCTCAGCCTTGACAGGGCAGGTCATTGGCCCGCCAAGGGCGCCGGGAAGTCAGGAACCCCCCCCCCCACACACACACACATCGTTATCACAGAGCTTCTCAATCGGCTTAATAACATGGGCCATTTTTCCACAGAGCATTTGTTAACAAGCTACGAGTTAGTCACAACACCCAGAAACAAGTCTAACCCGCAGTATCTGCAATCCGTTGTCCAACAGTTGTGCCTGCCCAGAGATCCTTGTGTGGAAAGGGCCCCTGCGTTTCCCTTTCTGTTTGTGCTGAGTCCCCATGTTCAGCTAATCTCTTACTTGAGTTTCATCATAAATCCTCATCATCTCAGATTTCTCCCTTGTGCCTCCCTCTGCTTCTCTTGGGCTTGGAACCATCCGATGAATCCTTGTAGCATGTGGATTTGATCCACCCCAGAACAGCTGAAATATGGGGAGGGTTGTAACTTGTTTGGAAGTTCTCAGGTGTTCATATAGCTAAACTGGCAATGGATTGCAGGCTAACAGTATATGTGGAATGAAGGGTGGATGGGTGGATAGATGGTGGATGGGTGGTGGGTGACCCCTGTTTGATTCCTATACCACAAAACCAATAAATAGAAACATGCTAACTCCCCGGTGTTCTGCCCCCTAAGTAAACATTCATGACAATTGAGAACTATTAATACTCTTAGAGAAATTTTCTTGTACACAGAATTAAGTATTTCATGTGCTCTTGCCTCGAAGAAACCTTAATTCCATATGCAGTGCATCAATCTAGTAGGTTATAAAGCTAGAATGTTTCTATCGTAAGACTCAGTGCTCTGGTGCTGTTCTAGAAGCCAAAGATTATACTTGTTTTGTGGAAGAGGAGACAGAGAAGCCAAAAACAGAACTCTGAGGCTCTCTGGCTAACTTCAAGGGGCAGGTAAAGAACCCCAGGCAGGGGCCAGAATGAGAGTATAATGGGTAGGGTATTTGCCTTGCATGAGGTCAACCAGGTTTGATTCCTGGAATTCTGTATGGTCTCCTGAGCATCACGGGAGTAATTCCTGAGTGCAGAGCCAGGAGTAACCCCTGAGCATTGCCGGGTGTGACCCAAAAAACAAAACAAAAGAAACTCAGAATTTTGTTTTTTCTCTCTCGTCCAGTGAATTTTGCTCCATCTGCTGTAGAAAACTCATTTGCTAAGAATGTAAACTCCAAGGTCCCTCTCTAGGGTGGATAAGGGGCCCAGGAGTCCTGCAGTGAGCAAGTTCTGTGCCTAATGTCGACAGATGTTGCCTTTGAAGTCGCGGCCACACACCCCAGTCCCCAGTCCCTCCCAACACCCCCTCACCCTTCTTCCTATGTGAGTAGGCTAGAACAGGAGAGAAAAGCAAGCCAAGAAAAGTTGCTCAAGCCTTATCACAGACACTAGGGAGAGAGGTTAATAGTTTAATTGTGGAATGATTACATTAAATACAAATACTCATACCCCAACAAGCTGGGTTTACTCTGCATATCACTGTCATTTAACACACACACACACACACACACACACACACACACACACACACACACGAAAAATTCCAAGTCAGAGAACTCAATTGGAACCACTAGTGGTCCTTGTTTCCTTGCCAGGAGTGCTCAGAAAGAAAGAAGAGAAGATCCAAAGTTCATGTATGTGGAAGTCCCGCTGCCCCAGCACAGGCTTCATTAATAATGTCCTTAGAGGTATCGTGCATCTTGAGAGCATTGTGAGGAAATTCATATTTTACCAGAAGTGGTGCCAGGAAGTCATGAGGTCAAAAGCACTGTAAGTCACCTCACTACTTATTTTGGGTGTGTGTGGGGGGAGGAGAGGGGTTGGGTCATAGTGGTGTTCAGAGGCTGCTCTAGGCTTAAGGCTGCTTGAGGAACCATGATGTGTTAGCGATCAACTGTAGGGTCCCAGCAAGCAAAGTATGAACTCCAGCTCTTTGAACCATCTCCCCAGCCTCCCCTCCGAGCCCTACTCTCATTCTTTCCCTAAGGGTAATGGGAGCTTGTGAGGTGCTAGGTACTCTTCTAAGCACTGCAGGCAGGGACAGCAGGCGACTCTGAAGTTGGATAAGTCTTGTAGTCTAGTGGGATGATAGCCAGTTGCCCACTGTCAGTTATTCCCAGGAAGGTGCCTAGTCATAGCACCTGTGTACAAGCATGTGCACAGACTCAGGCCTGTCGTCCACAAGAAGCTCAAGCCCTCCCCTCCAGGAGCTGCCCATGCATGGTACACAGTGCAGGTAGGGACCCCTGGTGCTCAAGGGGTGAGGAGCTGTGGTAAAAAGATGGTCCCCAGAGGTGATGCTGATGCCAACAAAGTTTCAAATAGGAGGAGGCTAGTTAACACTGGACCCACAGCAACCTGGACTTCAGAGCCCAGCCCTGCCTCCTGTGGATGATTTTGTTCTGTGTATCTTAGATGCCTCTGAGATACACAGAGACAAGAACGGTCTCTCTCTGACAGATTAAAGGAATTAGGGCTACAAAAGAGTCTAGATGCTGGGGTTGGAGCGATATTACAGTGGGTAGAGCGTTTGCCTTGCACGCAGCCAACATGGCCGATACAGGTTCGATTCCCAGCATCCCATCTGGTCCCCCGAGCACCGCCAGGAGTGATTCCTGAGTGCATGAGCCAGAAGTAACCCCTGAGCATCGCTGGGTGCGACCCAAAAAGCAAAAAAATAAAAAAGAGTCTAGATGCCACATGGAGCATCCTTGACCATCCTTGTAGGAGATATTTCTCCAGTGTCTCTCACGTTTCAGCACATCTTGCAGGCAAGGCACTCATCCCCATTTGTTGCAAACTGTCTTTGGAGGGATCTTCGTATGTAAACAGCTTTGGAAGGTGGAGAGAGTGTCTCCTTCAGACGTGAAGAGTAACAACGCTTCCTGTCAGTATATACACGTCTCCTGGCTCTATGGCAGCCACGCTGAGTCCTATGGTGGATGATTGTAAAAGAACCCCCTTCCCCTTTGACAGTAGCCATGCAGTGTGCAGGGGCATGTGGGATCGCACCACACACACCAGGCAAAACTGCTGAGAGGTGCTTCTCCTCCTAAGTGTCCTTTGTCTCTTCCCCTAACGTCTTCCGAGAAGAACATCTTCCACCAGCATCTACCAAACAGTACAGACCAACTGGCTAACAAACGGGGAAATCTCAGACCCATTGTGGTTCCGATAAGTGTCTGTTCATAGAACTCTGACTTGTTGCCCCACCAACTGTAAGTTTTGACCAGAGCACTTTTTTTTCCTGTTCCTGGATCTGTAGGGAAGTCAGTCCTGAATTCTGTACTAAAAGCCCGGTAGAGGGGCTGGAGCGATAGCACAGCGAGTAGGGCGTTTGCCTTGCACGCCGCCGACCCGGGTTCTATTCTCAGCATCCCATATGGTCCCCTGAGCACCGCTAGGAGTAACTCCTGAGTGCAGAGCCAGGACTAACCCCTGTGCATTGCCAGGTGTGACCCAAAAAGTAAAAAATAAAATAAAATAAAGCCCGATAGAAGCTCCTTTCCTTGCAACTACCTAAAATCCAGCTAAGTTGATCCTGGGAGCTGCCTAAAGAATTTTCCCCAAGCTGAGCTCCTTTAGCAGGAGTGAATAAGAACTGGTAGAGACAGAAAACTCTCAGCTCACATACAAGTTGAGGTTTAACAGGATAATGTAATAATTTAATATTTATATCATAGTGCGTGAATATTTTATTCATGTGCATAACACGCCAGGCACAGATTTATGTTCAGCCAATGTTATTCAGTCCCCCAGGCTGCAACGGCATGATCTCATGGGTTATTTTTCATGACTAAATCCCTGAGAGCATCTACAATAAAGGCTGCAGAGTAGATATTCCATAAAAACATTTTCACTGAGTGAATGAACAAAAGTACCTGCTAGCTAACAATTCTCCCTTTCCTCTTTTCTTTGGAAACATTTGTGCTCCAAATTGTCCTCAGCATATTTTTTTCAGGAACCAAAAGATTCTTGACAAAGCTTCTCATTTCCTCACCTTTCTCTCTGTCTCTGGATTTTAAACTCTTGGCCGCCACATACAATGCTGGGATATACGGATGAACATACAGACTGTGTTAGACATAATTCCAGTGGTTTGTGGACCTCCCACATGGCACCTATCTAGAATCTACTTTCATAAACAGTGAGTTCTGACCCAATATGGGGTTATGCCACTAACAGTGGGGCCTTTTCAAAGTAGATTTCTTTATTTTCTGTAAAGTTTGTTTTGTATACCTAATTTCTAAACTTGTATACTTGAGTTCACATCAAAATTTCTCAGGTAAAAAGGGGTAAGGTAAGGTAGGTAAAGGCCCTCCCGTTGATCGTCGATTTGCTCGAGCGGGCCCAGTAACGTCTCCATTGGAGACCTTGTTGTTACTGTGTCTGGCATATTGGATACTCTCGGTAGCTTGCCGGGCTCTCCGAGAGGGGCGTAGGAATCAAACTCGGGCCGGCCATGTTGGCCGCTTGTAAGGCAAACGCCTTACCGCTGTGCTATCGCTCCAGCCCAAAGGTAAAGGCCCTCCCGTTGATCATCGATTTGCTCCAGCGGGCCCAGTAACGTCTCCATTAAAAGCAGTGTAAGTGAAAAATGTTTAAGAACTCTGAGCTAGAGAACCCCACCTAGGCTAAGGAAAATGAAAGTACAGGTATTAGAACTCCACGAAGGCTAAGAAATCATATGCTCTCTCTAGTTTTCCCAAATCAGCACTAGATAGTCACGGACAACTATAACAGAATGGCAAGTTCACCCCATAGTTAAGGGGATCCCCTTCTAATATACTTGTGAGTTAGAGGCAGCAAACAGACAACATTGTAAAAATAGATATATTCAGTGTCACTGATTATACTTTTATCCCTGAAAATTCTAAACATGTTTCCTGTGCTGATATCTCCATTTTCTACCTTTGGCTGTGAGAATATCGAGTGGTCCAAGAATTAGCATCTTCCATGGGCCCTTGGGGACTGAGCAGTGAAGCCCCATGTGGAAACAGAAGAAGACAAAAGACACTCCGAGACTCAGTCATGTTCCATGCCTTGCTTGACCTCAAATTATACTTCATGGGGGCTTGTACTGATTGACATGGGAACTTCCAGGGGGGCTGGGGGGAGGGGGAGGATGTATAAGAACATTTAAGAAAACTGCCCAAGGAAGAACCTGGCATTTTCTGCCTTAGATTTTCAGAGAAGATGAAAGTACAGGTATTAGTGTATGGAAGAATTAGACGGTGAGCTTCCCCCCCCCCCCCATTTGAAAGCTAAAAAGGAATGATTGCTGCCCAAGACAAAGAGGAAGATGATTTGGGCCCAGAGGGAACTGTCGCTCACACACACACACTGTCCAGGGGGGCTGGAGAAGGATTAGAGCCGCCATATTGGCTTCTCTAGAGTGAAGCAGCAAAACAATGTCTAATGGTTGCTAGGCAACCGGTAGCCCACCGCTGCCCTTTCCCATTAAACATTATCTGCCTTCTTAGATTGCTTTAATTTATTTTTTAAACAGAAAAGGTAATGCAACAGAGAATTACCAGTGTGACCTAACAATAAAAATGCATTTGAAGTTCTCAAAAAGGCTTTACAAAGGTTCGAGCCATCAGTCTTGGGTAGGAAGTTACAGATAGGGTTGACTGACACCTCTCCCCCCCAAACAATTCTTTGCTTGACCCCAGTTTGCAGATAGTGAAAATAGGAACACTGGAGTCATAAGGATAATCTCTGAACACTGTAAAACTTAAAACCAGAGATGTTTACATTGATTCAGTTTCGATAATCTCAGTGCTCTGCCAAGATCTATCTCAAGCTACGGCTCATCCTTAAGCAGGTTTCTCTATCAGGGAAGAATGATTGTCAGGGGCAGTGAAATGGAGCTCTGTCCCAGTGGGTTTTGCAGACAGCTAAAAGCATAGATTTGTGAAAGAAACAACTATCTGGGACATAAGATGAAACCATCCTGGGAGATGCAGAAGAGTCTTTTCTCAGAAACCCATTTACATTTCAAGTTTTAGCACTGCACTGATAACTTGTACCAGAGGTTGAAAAGGTACCCAGCAAAAAGTTATAAAATTAAAATTTCGGAAGAGTTACTAATCCCCTACTGTCCACATCGAATTTATTACCAAATCCCAGAGAGTTTGCTGTTGGGTTCACAGCAAATTCCTTCTTGTCTAGGAAGGGATTCAGAGAAAGTGGATGTCTTGGACCAGACATCAACCACTTAAACCACACTTCTACAAAACTCGTTTCTTACTGCCCACATACACCCAAGATAAAGGGGATGAGAACAGGTGGCTGGGCTGGGTCATGGAATTTGCGACTAGGTTCTAATCCTGGTTCTCCTCTTTGCTAGTTATACAGTTCATTAGCTGTGTTCTTTATTTGTAATGAGGTAGCCCTGTAACCTGAGCAATAATAAATATTGCCAGAAGTTTGTTATGAGAAACAACATAAGAGGCAGTAAATGGCAGTTTGCATTGCTGTTATTACTACTACCATGTTTATATTGTTGTTACTCTCAGCTCTGCCATCCCAAATACTGCTCTTCTACAGTAGAAAACTACTTCTTCAAGTTGTTCCTTTCAGGTACCTTTCGTTCCTTCAAGCTGCATCAGGTATTCTAAATGCAACTTCGTCAGGCTTGGAAGGATGTGTTTTAAATAGGGAGGGACACTGGACAAAACCATATTCAGATACCTGACCTATAGAGTGACTGGCACACTCAGACCCAGGTGGACCAACGCTGGATGCCTGCCAGCCTGGGAAAGTATTGATCTGATTGCTGGTACACGAACTCAGCGTCTGAGATACAGCAGCATCATTTGACTGGTACCTAAGGTGCTCAGTCCTTCCTTCACACCGATTGTCTGACTCTGTAAAGTAGACACAATCAAACTTCTTTTACACATGATTGAGTGCAAGTGGGGAGCAGTTTAAAGAACTAGCCTAAGATGAATCGTGTGTCAATTGGCAAAGTCAAGGGCCAAAGCGCTGTGAATTCTAAGTTACATAGTAGTGATGCTCTTAATGAGTTGGGGCATCTGGTGATAAGAAAAGGCCTGTGCAAGTCTCACACCACACAGAATTTAGGCAACAGCCTTATCTGGTTAGATCTATGAGGTATGTCACTGCCAGAGGCCTTCCACTTTGCAAATAATGCCAGCGGAGCACAAATACAGCCTGCGTTCCCCTTAAATACACAGGCTCCACTAATCCAGATGATTTGTTTAGTAGCTAACAGATGACAGATGCTTAAATGAGGTGTACATTTTGGGATGGTTTGGCTGGAACTAGTCAATCTGTAAATGAATGAGTAGTGATTGAGAGAAGTGAAAAAGCTGGAGTCAGAAGAATTTGGTATCTAGATACAGGAAAAGCTATAATAAATTAATTAGTGCTTTATTCATTCAATATATATTTTGCATTATATGCAACCTAAGCTAGACACTGTACAATTACAATAAGTTGTTTTTATGACAATTGATGTACTTATCCTTAATTTTATACAGAGATATGAAAGGTCCAGAATAGTCTACACAACATTGAAAGTGAACAAAATTGAATACCATTGCTACTTCAGGCTACAATAACCCAAAGTGGAGAATGTGTCAAAGAAACAAAAAAATAATGGAATATAATAGAGAGCTCAGAAATAGACTCATATAAATGTAGTCAACTGATCCTTATTGAAGGAGCAAAGATAATGCAATAGCACAAAGATAGTCTTTTCCACAGATAGCAGTGGAAAAAGTAGACAGACGCCAAAAAGTTAATTTAGATGCATACAGATCTTACACCATTATAAATATTAACTCAAATGTACCATAAACACAAATATAAAATGCAGAACTAGAAAACTTCTAGAAGCTAACATGGGAACAAGACTAAATGGCCTTGAGAATGATGGTGTCTTTTTAGATATAAGATCGGGCATACTCAATGAAAGAAGTAATTGATAAGCTGGGCTTCTTTAAAATTAAGAACTTCGCTCTAAGCAAGATATTATCAAGAGAATTAAAGGACAACCCTCAAGTTGGAAGAAATATTTGAAAAAGGCATTTCTGATAAAGATATGTCAAAATATGCAAAGAACCCTTTAAAATCAATGATAAGAAAGCAAGCAGTCTGCTTAAAAATGAATCAAAACCCATCTCCCTGTTCTTCCAGGAGCCTGGCAGTCATGCCCACAAAATGCCTCTGGCACCATATAAGATCAGTTAACATATGCAGAGACTCACAGATTAATCTTGAAAGAGACCAACAAGCTGCAGAGAAGCCTCTGAACCCCAAAGTCACCATCCAGTTAAAAATTTAACTCCAGCTCTTTCACCCTATTTAAAATTTTAGAATTCCTGGAGCATGTGGCTGCATTTGCGGCTGTGCAACAGCATCTCATGCTCTGTACCACTGATAGACCAAGAGTAGCACACCTCATTTGATAGGATGTAAAGTAGAAAGTAACCAATCTTGATTTAAAAGAAAATATTAGCACATAAGGCTCAACCTGTAACAATATGTTAGTAATCACTTATATAAGAGAGCTTAATGGCTTCAGGGTGAGATACAATAATCTTCACACACTTTCTTCTAAGAAAACTTTTTGGAATCATTTTTAGTGGATTATTCATAACAAACAATACAAAATAAATTATTTAGGATCTGCTTTGGGGGAAGACTTGAGTGGTGGTGGGAAAATTTGAAATAAGGTGGTAAGAAGGTGTGATGGTGGTGGGATTGGTGTTGGAATCATTGAATGTAATAAATTATTGTGAACAACTTTATAAAAATTAAATAAAATTTTAAAAAATAAAATGAAAATAAATTGTGATTTGCCTAAAATCACACAAAAAACGAATCAAAGGCTTTAGGAGACATCTTATCAAAACCACACATACAAATAAGTACATTAAAAGATTTCATGGTGTTAGGGAAATGCAAAGTAAAGCAAGATACGACTTTACTTGCTATAAGGATGACCACAATCTCAAACCTGACAATAGCAAATTCTGTGAGGATGGGAAGCCACAGGAATCTTCCAGTCATGGCTGGTGGAAATGTATAATGATTAAGCGACTTTGGATGACATTGGATGGTTTCTTACAAAGTCAACGATACTTTTTATATGCTGCAGTAATTGTGCTCCTGGATATTTACTCAATGGAGTTGAAAATTTGTGCTCATATAAAAATTCAGGCATGGTTGTTCGTAGCAGTTTTAGTTATAATCAGCAAAACTTAGCAATCACAATGCCCTTCAGGAAAGAATGGATAAATCAACTCTTGTTCATCAAGACAAGGGAAAATTTCACCTTAAAGGGAAATGAGCTGTCAATCACTGAAAAGATATAGAAGAATCTTAAATGCCTATAATCAAGTGGGAAAAAATGTATACTATTAAGTGAAAGAGCTACCAATTGTATGATCCAACTCTACAATTCTGGTTAAGGCAAACAATGGAAGTAGTAAAAAGATTTAATATTTGCAAGGTGTGGGGGTTTTGTATATAACGGAGCACGGAAGATTTTTAGAGTCATGAAAATACTCTGTATAATATTCTAACAATGAATCTATATCTACACATTTGTTCATACACTGTACAATGCCAAGAGTGAACCTCCATGTAAACTTAAAAAAAAAAACCCTGTAGGTTCATCCTTAAAACTAAATAAATAAAGGGTTCTTCTGTTGAGTGATATTCACCATGGAGAAAGCTTTGCGTTGGTAGGTGGCAGAGAGTATTTAGGAAATCTCTGTACCTTCCTTTCAATTTTGTTGCATGTCTAAAAAATAAAGTCTTTATAAAAAAATGAGAGAATCCAACCTTCTCATCTTGTAGGCACTTCTGTCTTGGAACTGATAACACAGTGATGAAGAAGATTGTCATCAGAGTCACCCCCCACACAGAACTTGCTTTTGGTGCTATATCAGGGTTCATGGTTCCATGAGAGACTGTGATGAGAGAATGTGTGGTCTAGTGGAGAAGCAGGGTGACTTCTCTGAGGAATGGAGCATGGAGCTCAGCTCAACAAAGTGAGAAGGGAAACCTAACAGGGGTGTGGAACCAGCAGAGCAAAAGGCACAGTCTTCTTGGCCCACATGAGGCTTGAGAGAGAGTGGGCATGGCTGAGAGCGAGCCAGGAGTGGGCAGCTCTGCCATATGACTGGCAGTCAGGGGCACAATAAGCCAGGCCCTTTGTCACAGAATGATAAGAGGCCTGAGCTTATCCTTTCTTAGTCACTTTTGTCAAGCTTCCTTGGTGTCCAGGCTTAGACATGGCTGGGACATCTGCACACCTCCTCCCCTCCCCCCCATAATACTTCTGCCATCATTGCTGGTGTCCTCCTGTCCTTATTCACATCAGTCACCCAGTATTAGCATCACTGAGTCATTGATTTCTCTCTTTATTTTTATTTATTTATTTATTTATTTATTTGCTTTTTGGGTCACACCCGGTGATGCACAGGGGTTACTCCTGGCTCTGCACTCAGGAGTTACTCCTGGCAATGCTCAGGGGACCATATGGGATGCTGAAAATCGAACCCGGGTCGGCCGTGTGCAAGGCAAATGCCCTACTCACTGTGTTATCTCTCCAGCCCCTGATTTCTCTCTTTAAAGATCATTGACTTGGAGCTTTAGGACCAGCTGCTAGCTCCACAGCCTCAGAGAGGACCATGGTTCTGGAAATCATACCCGATGGGGAAACTGTTCACGACAGTTCACAACTACTGGCCATCCAAGGAGGCATGTCCTTCCAGTCAAAATAACCAGGGTCCTCCACGTGCCCTTCTGCAGCACAGCTCACAGGGAAGTGGATTTATTTGTCTTTAGTGCATTCGGATCTGTAATTCTATAGAATAATGTGAGTCTGGGTCTGAGATCCAGTATGGGAGTTCACTTGCCTTGAGAGCAGCTGACCCAGCTTTGATTCCTGGTATTTGAGCACCACCAGGAATGATCATTGAGCACAGAGCCAGGCCCTGACCAGAGCTGGGTATGGCCCAAACAAAAACAACCAAACACCAAAAAATGTGAGTCAAGCTCGTGACTCACTGAGCTTGAACACTGAACATTAACCCCCATTATCATCACTCATGTTTCTATTATAAATAATTTCAAAATGGGAGCACTTTAGGAAATTCCTGAGTAATTGCTTTATAAGCATGGTTTCATTAAAGATTCATTAGCAAAATTATCTTATAATACTGTGGTACTTGTTAGCAAATATAGTCTATCAATTTGGCCACTGTTGTCAATTACCCCGGGACATGGATGCTGAACCATCATCTCATTAGAGCTGGGTTTTCCTCCAGTTTTAGTTTCCTGTCAAAAAGTCATTACCATGGAAAACAAAACTCCCTAATTTTTGTTTGTTTGTTAGAACTCTGGAATTGGTACATCACACAATAACCTTATTAATTATTTTTGTTAAGAAAGGCTAAAACTTTTGGATCAGTTTTTAGGAGAATTATGTCTGAAATTCTTTGGCTGCAATAAATACATCTTAAAACTTGGAAATTTGGCATTGAAAGTCAGTATTTAAGGGATTTTTAAATGTGGTCAGTGGAAAGGCCAATGGCCAGTGCATCCCAGGAGATCGGTTTTCTGTCTGCCAAGTCAGAAGCAGTTTGGAGCACAGAACTGTCTCCCGAATCTCATTGCAGGAATAATTGTGGCTACTCTCCCACAAATTGAGAGCATCCAAAGACTGTCAGTTGGTCACCAGAAGTTTTCTTGCAAGTCAGACTTGGGTAGGTCAGCAGGTATAGCTCAGGAGTAGAGCATTTGACTACAGACTTGCATAGGTTACCAGAGATCTAAATCTGGCTTTGCCAAAGTCTCAGCAGTATTCTTACACACAGTGAAGTTCACTGACACTGACTTCGCCTTCAAGAGCCTGATTTCTGTAAACTGGATCCTAACTTATAAACTTACGAGAAACAAAACTACCTGGAAAAACCCACTCTTGAAGTAGTTTCTTCTTGTAAGAATAGGCGTAGGAGGACAAAGTTATAACTTGCTGTCCTTAGCTTTGGTGACACCTCTAGACTTTGCAGCTGACCCTACCTGTAGGGACTCCTCATCCCTACTCTGATGGGCACCTTCTTCCTTTTGCTATATCAATACTTTCCACCAGGTTCCTGTCCTCTAGACCTTCCTAAAGGAACTCTGCATATCTGTATTTTGATATTTATGTCTTGGGTTGAAATTTTACCCTCCAAAACCAGTCCCAAGTTCCTAGAGGTGATAGAGGGGAAAGGAGACCAGCGATGCCCTATGGAACCAATACAAATATACAGAATGTATTTGCCAGAAGACCTTTATATTATTGAGCTGTAATATAAATGTGGTGGGCTGGAGCGATAGCACAGTGGTAAGGCATTTGCCTTGCGTGCAGCTGGCCCCGCTGAGCGGGGTTCAATTCCTTTGCCCCTCTCAGAGAGTCCGGCAAGCTATCAAGAGTATCTTGCCCGCATGGCAAAGCCTGGCAAGCTACCTGTGACATATTCGATATGCCAAACACAGTAACAAGCATCATAATGGGAGATGTTACTGGGCCCGCTCGAGCAAATCAATGAACAACGGAGGACAGTGACAGTGACAATATAAATGTGGTAAAATTCATTGTTCTTAAGTTTCATTGAAAATTCATTGTTCTTAATACCCAAGAATAGCTGAGATCAGCACCAGGAGGATTACTCCATAGCTTAGTGGCCAGTCGGGCATTCTAGAGGAAAAGGCAGCACAGATAGAGAAGGGAACACCAAATAAAGGGTGTTTGGAGGATCCTCCCAGGAGGGGAGATGCATGTCGAAAGTGGACTATGGACTGAACATGTTTGCCACTCAATGCCTCTTTTGCAGACCACAACACCCAAAAGGAGAGAGAGAACACAGGGGATTGCCCTGCCACAGAGGCAGGGGGGATGGGGGGATGGGGGTGGGGGGATATTATCCATGGTGGTGGAAAATGGGCACTGGTGGAGGGATGGGTATCTGATCATTGTATAATCAAACCCAAGCACAAAAAATTGTAAATCTACAACTGTACCTCATGGTGTTTCACTAATAAAAAAAAATTAAAAAAAAATAAAATTCATTGTTCTTAAATTCATTGCCTCTCAGAGAGCCCGGCAAGCTACTGAGAGTACCCTGCCCGCAAGGCAGAGCCTAGCAAGCTACCTGTGGCATTTTCGATATGCCAAAAACAAGTCTCACAATGGAGACATTACTGATGCTCGCTCAAGCAAATCGATGAACAACAGGAGGACAGTGCTACAGACAGTGCTTTAAGTATATTGCTCGAGCAGGCCCAGTAACGTCTCCATTGGAGACTTTGTTGTTACTGTATTTGGCATATCGAATACGTCACGGGGAGCTTGCCAGGCCCTGCCGTGTGGGCGAGATACTCTCGGTAGCTTGCTGGGCTCTCCGAGAGGGGTAGAGGAATTGAACTCGGGTCGGCCATGTTGGCTGCGTGCAAGGCAAACGACCTACCGCTGTGCTATCGCTCTAGCCCTAAATTTATTTTTATACAATTTTATGCACACATTTTGGCTAGATGGAGATTTTGTGGCACCTCTTGCTAGGAAATCACTGACTTCTCCTGGAGGAAAACACCATTTTACCCATACTTTTCAGGTTTATACACTTCAGGTTAATAGAATCATAATGTGATCCTTTTGAGTCTTTTTAAATCTTTTTTTGGTGGGAAGGGGATTTGGTCACACCTGGTGGCACTCAAGGGATAATCCTAGCTCTATATTCAGAGGTTGCTCCTGGCTGTACTCAGGGACCATGTGTGGTGCCAGGGATCAAAGCAGAATTAGCCTTGTGCTCTACACTCTCTTTCTTTTGACCATTTTTGTTCATCTTATACTCTTTTTTGTTCATCTTATCCTCACTTAATGTAAATATAAGCATTATTAACTCTTTAACATAGACAAACTAATCTTCACAGCACACACACACATACACACATAAAATCAGATAAAACTGTTTGAAGAATTAAAAAAATACAAGATAAAGTATCTTTTTAGAATTTGTGTTTCATTCGTGTTCAAAAGTACATATTTGATGTACTTTTTGATGTACAAGTTTGAAAGTACATATACATGATGGTTATCACTTGAGGCTGCAAGATCTCAACTCAAAAATCTTCAGGTGCCCAGCAGATAGAACGTTTAAAGAAAATGGGTTCAGCAGAAATTGGTAGACTAGTTGTGGGGAGCAGGGAAGAAGGTATTACAAAAACTTTTATATTGAAGAGAAGTCAAAGATTTATGTATGAAAGATTCCTCAATATCATAAAAAAGAGTTTCACAAAAAAACTTTTTATAAAGTTTTCTAAAAACTTTGGCCACAGAGTTGTGGACTATAGACAATCATTTTTATTTGATTATTTGTTTGGTGATGCCAGGACAAATGCTCTCTTGCTAAACCACCTCCCTGGACTTAGAACACAGATGTTCTCACTTTGCTGGTGGGTCAAAGAACCAACAGTTTTATTATGTGTGTACATCTGATGCTTCTTGATTTAGACAAAATTTTTATTTCTCTGAGATATTGTTTTTATTTTTACTAATTAAAACTTAGAGAGGGTTGGTGATAATGGCATACATCTCAGACTTTTTCAAGAATTACAAAAGTAGCAACTAGATGATGAAATCTTGAACTCCAACCTTCAAATGGTTAGGAGAAAATGATTCAGCAATGTTCAGCATTCTGAGCACTTTTTCAGAGAAAGCAGAGGAAAGAAAATGGGGTATTGAGGAACGAGAGGAAACTTCTTCAGAGCTCCTAGAAGATCTGAGAGAGGCAGAGCCCGATGGATCAGCGTAGGGATGGGTGACAGAGAGGGAGAGTAGTTACTAGAGTTGACCTAGAATAATCTGACCCAGTGAACACTCCAGACTCTGCTTCTACTGTACACACACACACACACACACACGTATATACACAAACACAATCTCATACATGCTCACACACATAGAAACTTATACACACTTATACACTTATGTGTACACTTATACACATAATCACATTCACTTATTTACAAACACTTATACACATGTTTATATATACATGTATACCCACACTCACAGTTCTCTCTCTCTCACACACACAACAGATGCACTCTGCACTGGGCATTCTGAATGTAGAAAATCTCTTTAAATCAATCTCTCTAAGTTCAAGAAATAAAAAGAGGATATTGCGCTTAAAACCTTTGAAATGCATACTTTTAAAAGGCATTGAATGTTTTAAATGGTATTGAATAATTGCAGTTATACTTTATTTCAATGACGAACTTCCATGAATCATGTCTTAACGTATAAAATAATACAGGCAGATCATCAATCTGACAACCCAGACCACATTTCCTCAGCATTGTATTTTGAGTCTAAACTTCACATTTTGCAGATGTGGCCTGGGAACTTCCTGCACTGGACCACCTGAGGGAACAGAGTGTTTCTTGGGAGCCATTTCATACAAACTCTGTAGGGACCACAGAATCTGCCTGTTGGATAAACCCTTGGGTACGACTTTTCTGTCGTTTTTAAAACTCTACCTTACTGGTGAAAGCTTTTGTTTGTTAGCCTAATGACTGAGCCAAAGATGCCATTTCGCCTACATAACCCTACTAGGAAAAATTAATGCATTAATTGCAGATCGAAGCTATCATAGACTTTTCTTTCCTCCCTGCTCCTGTCTTGTGATTTTGACACAGCTTCCTCTTTCCTGATGTTCTCTCTGTTTGTCTGTCTCTCTCTCTTTCTCTTTCTCTCTCCCTCTCTCTCATTGTGTTTGTAGGACACATCCAGTGGTTCTTAGAAGTATCTCCAGCACAGTGCTCCAGGATTACCCTGGCTGAACTTGGACCAGTTCCGTATTCTGCTGGGAGAGAACCCAGAACTCCATCATGTGGAGTATGTGTTCTCACCACCCAGCTCTCTCCCCAGCCCTTCCAGCGTTTCTTGGTAGAACATATCCTTCAGACTTTCTTGGGAAGGGCTGCAAAGGAGACCATTTCTGTTGGGAGCTGGCCTGCTGGGAAGTTCCCCTGACTCCCCTGTGACTAATTACTGGGTTTGGAATTCCAGGTTGGAACTGGTTTGACTCCTGATTTCCAAGGTCTTATTCCAGGACCTTCTAGCTTTCAGTATTGCTATTGAGAAATCTGAATGCATCTCAATTCCATATTCTTAGTGTGAGACCTGTTTTTCTTTTTCTTTTTTTTTTGTCTTCTTTCTGGAAATATGTAATCTTTTCTCAGTGTCTCCTCTGCTCTGAATATTCAGGTTTATGTGTCATTATAAGATCTCTTTCTTTGGGGTAGGGGGAACTCCCAAGCAACGTTCAGAGGGCCTGCAACCTCTCCTAGTAACATTCAGTTAACTGCAGGGTTCAATGTCTCAGACAGGTGGTGCTGGAGGGCATCAGAGTCAGTCTCATTACCATGAACTGGAGAGGGTAGTGGCATGCAGAACTAGGGATCGAACTTCAGGTCTCAAACATGCCAAGCATGCACTTGGTTCTTTGAGCCATCTTCCTGACCTTTAAAATTCGTTGTCCTGGGTCCTTAGTTGATCCCTTTCAATTTACTAATATTTTTCAATAATGGAAAAATTTTCTGGAGTATTTTATTGCTGTTTCTCTCCATTTTATTTTCTTTTAACAGAGAAATTCACTTCCCTAGATGCCCCATTTAAAATTCTATTTCAAAGGCAATACTTCTAATTTTATCTTCTTTTTACAATTGAGGGTTTTATGTCTGTTATATTTTTTTTAAATCTAGTGTTCCTTTTATAATTCTCAGAACTGTTCTCTATAACAATCTGTTCCTGTCTCGTGGTGCAACATTTCTCAAAGTTTGACTTTTAGTTGCATACATTAGGTTTCCCCAAAATTGTTTTTTGATATTCATTTGTTTGGCTTTCTATCCTTGGCATTGTAATTTTTGGTTGTTTAGTTAGACCCAAGAATGAAAAGATGAATAGAACTGTAATAAACACAGGAATCCAAATGTCTTTTTGAAATAGTATTTTTGGGGTCCTTTGGGGTAGATGTCAAAAAGTGAAATTGCCAGATCATATGGGATTAACAATCACCAAGTTATAGGGCTGAAGCGATCGCACAGCAGGTAGGACGTTTGCCTTGCACGCGACCAATCTAGGTTCGATTCCTGATTCCCAGCATCCCATATAATCCCCCGAGCACTGCCAGGAGTAATTTCTGAGTGCAAAGCCAGGAGTAAACCCTGTACATCACTGGGTGTGACCCAAAAGGCAAAAAGCAAGCAAACAAACAAACAAAAAAACAATCACCAAGTTCTAACTTGAGGTGTGAGGTGGGGAGGAACACCATAACCTAAAGTTCCCAAGAACAGATGAATGGATAAAGAATCTGGTCTAGAGCTATATATACTTTGGAACACTACTCAGCTATAAGGAAAAATGGAATCATGCAATTCTCTGCCACATGGATGGCACTGAGTAAAGTCAGTCAGAAGAGGAACAAGTACAGAATGATCTCTATCAGATGTGAGTTGAAAAAAGGAGCATTTACGGGAATGACAAAGAGCCAATAGAAAAATGGCAATAGTTCCTAAGAGTTGGCCTACCAAACTGAGGTTACAAAGATGGTGGGGGACTAGGGATGCAACCTTGAGACATGGGTGGAGGGTCACTGACATTCTGGTGGTGGGTGACATATTGGAGCACTGTATGCCTGAAACTATTATTGACAATTGTTGTTGTTGTTGTTGTTATAACCCAGGATTGTGAACAAAAATTTACAAATGGAGGAGTGGAGAGATGAAATACTGACTAGGTCTGAAAACCTTCCAACCTGAGATCTCATCTCTGGGAGGATCTAACTGGCCTGGGATTTCCATGACAGCAGTGTTAGGTCTTTCCTCCCTGTTGGGCCATATTCTCCAAAGCCTTTCTCTGTCCTTGGACATCAAAGGCAAGGTGACCAGCTCTCTGGGATTGCAGTGAGTCAAGGGACAGGGACATATTCCCTAACACCCTGGCTCTCTCTCCCCCCACCCCTTTCATCCTTGTTTATGTTCTTTTGATCCAGACACTGTCTGTCTTCTACAAAGACAGGGTTGTGGGGGGAGGCTACTTCTTTTTTTTTTTTTAATTTTTATTAGTGAGACACCATGAGGTACAATTGTAGACTTACAAATTTTTGTGCTTGGGTTTTAATTATACAATGATCAAACACCCATCCCTCCACGAGTGCCCATAAAGCCGAATGCCTATGGAGCCCCCATCTGCCTTTCACCAGCCCCCGCCAGCTCCATCTGCTGCTGGAATAATGGGACGCCCCAGTGGTCCCCTTCCTAGTGGCCTGGTCTCAGGTCTTCCACTTGCCTCTTTGGATTCACTCATCTTAGATTCATCCTTTCCTTTCCAGTTTCCGTCTATCTTGTGACTCATTTTCATTTTATATTTCCTTTTCCATTTTACTATCCTAGGTGCTCTTAAATAATGATTTTAATCTTATCTGCTGGAAGGGATGAGAAGTAAATAAATTTTATTCACTATCTTTGTATGAAGCCCCCTCTTAGCTCTTTGGATCTTGTTCTTGCTTGGATTTTGGGACCACCCCCAGCTATGTTCAAAGATCACTCCTTGAGGGACCTGATGCAGTGCTGGGGGTGAAACCGGGGTTAGCCACTTGTAAGGCAAAGAATGCTATAGATAACCTCTGTATATATCTCTAGTCTGAGTTTTTAAAAATCAACCTTACTGTGTTGTGATTTATGTATAAGTAACTGCATGAATGTAAATGTTTATTTATTAGTGTTAACATATACCTACAAAACCACCGCTACAGTCAATGCACCAAACATTTCCATCACTTTCAAACTCCTTTGCAGTTAAACCTCCTGCCTACGTCCTAGGTCATCACTGACTTATTTTTTATATTTGAACTAAAACATTTTGTATGTGTGGTGTCTGAGATGAAATCCTTGACTTTTTTTTCCCTGTAATTTTTTTAACACAACCAGCAGTTCTTGGGAGCTTTTCCTTGTGCAGTTCTCTAGTTAGTTCTCAAGGACTGTGGAGTGCTGGGGATCAAACCTGGACCTCCTGCATGTAAAGCCTGTGCTCAGCCATTTAATCTATTTCCCTGACCTGAACCTTATGAATTTTTTTTATAGGGGGTATGTAGGTGATCAGTGCTGAGTAAGCTCTGGTAATGCTCAGGGTTTCCTACTGGCGCTGTGTGCAGGAATCACTCCTGGCAGTGAATCATATGGGGTCCTGGGGATTAAACTAGGGTCAGCCATGTGCAAGACAAACACTCTACCTACTGTACTATACTTTGACCCTGAATCCACAACTTTTTAAAAGCAACATAGAGTATTTTGTGTTCTCTATAACTTACTGTACATGAAGTCATCTAATAGATACTCTTATTGGTCAGTCTTCTTTAATACAATTATTCTGAGATGTATTCTTGTGGCTGCATGTACCCACAAATAATGTTTCACTGTATGGATATATCACAATTTGTTTATTTGTTCTCCTGCTGTGGTACATTTTGTTGTTTCCTATTTGGAGACCTAGAACTAAACCGGTTATAAATATTCATGCACATATCTCCTGCCCCCGCACCTGGCTGTCCTTGCCGGAGCCCCTTGGAGGGGAGCGGGTTGAGCTTTCCTCCCCGCCCCGACCAGGGCTCCGGCAGCTGAAGACCTCCAGGACCAGCCACCACCATGCTGAGACCACTCTCTGCACACATGAAGGTACTGGCAGAGGGACAAAGCCACGCGGGTTCCGGGGCCGAGATCTCCAAGCCTACTCGGATTAGGGTCGAGCGTCCTCCACACAGATCCTCCAAATTCTAGTAGGCGGGGGTCACACCCAGCAACTGGCCCCCTGGTGCCGTGTAATCCCATCAACGGCCAAGACTCAGAGACTATAAAAACCAGCTCCCGGACATCTTATAATCTCATTCCTACTTTGGACAAACTGGCAGGCTACTGTATGTAGCCTGCCCACACGGCAGAATCTGGCAAACTCCCCGTGGCGTGCCCAATATGCCAAATACCAGTAACAATGATGGGTCTCATTCTCCTAAAGAGCCTTCAATATAATCTCAGGGTTAGGATGAAGGAGACGTTACTGGGGCCTGCTCGAGGCAATCGACGAATAACAGGATGATTTGTGATTTGTGATCTTTGCATTTACTCTTTCTTATTCTTTCTTTCCTTTCTTTCTTTCTTTCTTTCTTTCTTTCTTTCTTTCTTTCTTTCTTTCTTTCTTTTTGGTTTGCAGTTCCAGGAATCAAGCTCAGGGATTCATACATGTGAGGCAAACACTATCCCTTTGAGGCAGGCCCCTGTGCCTCATTCACTTTTTTTTTTTAATTTTTGGGTCACACTTGGTGATGCACAGTGGTTACTCCTGGCTGTGCACTCAGGAATTACTCCTGGCAGTGCTTGGGGGAACATATGGGATGCTAGGAATCGAACCTGGATCAGGCCGCGTGCAAGGCAGTCGCCCTACATGTAGTACTATTGTTCCAACCCACCTCATTCACTTTTTATTTATTTATTTATTTTTATTAGTGAAACACCATGAGGTACAGTTGTAGGCTTACAAACTTTCATGCTTAGGTTTCAGTTATACAATGATCGAGTACCCATTCCTCCTCCAGTGCTATTCTCCACCACCAATGATCTTAGTAGCCCTCCCACCCCCACACCCCATTCCCCCAACCCCACCCTGCCTCTGTGGCAGGGCATTTCCTTTTGCTCACTCTTTCTTTCAGGGTCTCATAGTTTGCAATAGAGGTATTGAGTAGCCATTGTGTTCAGTCTATAGTCTACTTTCAGCATGCAATCTCGCATCCCGAGTGAGTCGTCCATACATCCTTTACTTGGTGTTCTCTTCTCTATCTGAGCTACCTTTTCCCCCAGCATGTGCTGCTGGCTTTCAAGTCGTAGAGCATACCTCCTGGTACTTATCTCAACTACTCTTGGGTGTCCAACTCCCATTCTGTTACTTAATGTTCCCCAGATGAGTGCAGTCTTTTTATGCCTGTCACTCTCTTTCTGGCTCATTTCACTTAGCATAATACTTTTCATGTAGAACTATTTATATGTAAATTTCATGACTTCATCTTTTCTAACAGCTGCATAGTATTCCATTTTGTAGATGTATCAAAGTTTCTTTAACCAGTCATCTTTTCTCGAGCACTTGGGTTTTTTCCAAATTTTGACTATTGTGAAGAAGAAAACATCCAACCCCATGAAAAAATGGGACGATGAAATGAACAGAAACTTTCTCAAAGAAGAAATATGAATGGCAAAAAGGTACATGAGAAAATGCTGTATATCACTACATCAGGGAGATGCAGATCAAAACAACATGAGATATCATCTCACACCACAGATACTGGCCCACATCCAAAAGAACAAAAGCAACTGGTGTTGGCGCGACTGTGGCAAGAAAGGGACCCTCCTTCACTGCTGGTGGGAATGCTGACTGGTTCAGCCACCTCATTCACTTTTAATTGAACAATTTTAATGGCCTCTAATCTGGTCAAGCTCTCTTCAATTTTTTCCTATGCCAAAACAACACATTGCTCCAGAACATTCTTTCAGAGACACAGATCTAACATCGCAATGTTTGTAATGTCTCATATTCTCTAAGAAATTGTCTAAGAATTTTATTTATCCCCTAATAAAAAGTTCTTTATTACCAAGAATGTCCACATATCTTTCTCTGTCACTCATAACCTAACCCTTAGAACCTCTCTTCTGGCCTCACTGAACCTGCTCTCCTTTGGAAGCCACATGAATACACCTCCATATTCTTGAACTCTTGAACTTTCTCCCCTATTCTTCTAGGAGGCCCCTATTCTCAATATATTAGATGCTGTACACAGTTCCAAGTGTGGAAGAATGACATGCAGGTGGAGGTCTCTTCGATTCTCCAACCTCTTTCATGGCTTCATAATGCTTTGCAGAGGAGACATTCTACCCTTTTGGTAAGCAAGCAAGTCCATTTATTACCGTGTATCAGGTTCATATGTTGCAGGATGTGACTTATCCTGCTTCACTTGGAAAAGACATCAAACATGTGAGTTATCCAGATCACTTCAATATGATTAACATTAAAAATATTAAGATTACATAGAATACCTGCACTCATTCGTGGAATATAAAATAACATAATATGAGGCTGTAGTCTCTGGGTCTTGGCCGTTGATGGGATTACATGGCGCCAGGGGGTCAGCTGGTGGGTGTGACCTCTGCCTACTGAAAGATGAAGGATCTGGGTGGAGGATGCTCACCCCCTATCTTAGCAGGCTTGGAGATCTCAGCCCCTGGACCTGCATGCCTTTGTTCCTCTGTTGGTACCTTCATGCGTGTGGAGAGTGGGCTCAGCATGGTTGTGGCTGGTTCTCGAGGTCTACAAATCCCAGCTGGTATACAAAACCCAGCTCCTGGAAGAGAACAGCACAGAGTCTCCTGCCCCGTCACCTGGCTGTCCTAGCCGGGGCCCCTTAGAGAGAGTCAGGTTGAGTTTCCCTCCCTGCCCCGAGCAGAGCTCTGGCAGCTGTAGACCTCCAGAACAGCCACAACCATGCTGAGACCACTCTCCACATGCATGTAGGTACCGGCAGAGGAACAAAGGCATGTGGGTCCTGGGGCTAAGATCTCCAAGCCTGCTTGGATCAGGGCTGAGCATCCTCCACCCAGATCCTCCATCTTCCAGTAGGCAGGGGTCACACCCACCAACTGACCCCCTGGCACTGGCCAAGACCCAGAGAATACAAAACCCAGCTCCCGGTGGCGTGCAGCTGCATCTGTGGCTGCGCGATATCTTATTATTTCATTCTTACTTTTGGACAACTTGGCACGCTGCCAAATGTAACCTGCCCACATGGCAGAGTCTGGCAAACTCCCCGTGGCATACCCAATATGACAAATACCAGTAACAATGATGAGTCTCATTCTCCTAGCCCTGAAAGAGCCTTGAATATGGCACTTTAAAATCTCAGGACTAGGATGAAGGAGACGTTACTGGTGCATGCTCGAGGCAATTGACAAACAACAGGATGATCGTGATCGTGAATATGAGACTGACACCCAAGACAGTAGACACAAGGGCCAGAAATATCGCCCCATAGTTGGAAGTCTGCCTCATGAACAGAGGGAGAAGGTAGCTGGAATAGAGAAGGGATCCTTAAGTCGATGATGGTTGAAGGGATCATTCAGGATGGGAGATGTGTGCTGAAAGTAGATAAAGGACCAAACATAATAGCCTCTGAGTATCGATGTTGCAAACCATAATGCCCCAAAGTAGAGAGAGAATATGGGGGAAATTGTCTGCCATGAAGGCAGGGAGAGGGTTAGGATGGGGGAGGGGCATCCTGGGGATATTGGTGGTGGAGAATGTGCACTGGTGAAGGGATGGGTGTTTAATCATTGTATGACCGAAATTCAAACATAAAAGCTTGTAACTGTATCTCACGATGATTCAATAAAAGAAAATATTAAGATTTTATGGAAATGTTTTTAAAAATGACTTGCGGATGCCTTTGTCTTCTTAACCAGATTTAATTGAGACCTTGCAATTTGGCGGGTAACCACTATAATCATCACGTATGGGTGGATCATGGCTCAGAGATGTGTGCAGGGCAGTTAGTCCTTCATGAACTGACCCCATAGGGCTGCACGTTTGGGCTTTTATTTCCTTTCTCCATTAGACTGTCATTTCTTACCACACCACACCTAGTTACTACCTTATGTTGCTCATAATTACCTGTGGAATGGCCCGCAGGGAAAAGACATGAGTTTTGCTCAATGAATCAGATTCTTAGCAACGGAGATCATGTGGTTGTGAAAGAATCTTTCCTGACATACTGCACAGAATTGCTCATCAGTGAGAGCTCTGGGGCAGTTTGTGTGGATGATGTTGCAAACAAAGAGAAGGTCCAAAATGGAGTTGAGGGATTAACCCTCTGGTTAGCAGTTAACTGAGACCAGAAGCCAAGCTTCCCAATCCCACCCCAGAAGTCTTCCTTCATGATTGATTTTCAGAACTAGAAAGTACTAGGTTCTGGTCCCTTTTATGCTAACATTTTTGATGGCTAGTTTTCTGGAAGGATAACTATCAGACAGGAGTATTTTTGTTACATGAAATTCTACTGGAATGAATTATGAATTTTTGAGATAGTAAGATTGAGAAAAGGCAAGTCAGCAACCTGCAAAGGAAGAAAGAGGCAAATCTTGGATCCACACGTGTTTCTAAGGGAATTGGCTGCCAACTGTGTCCAAAGTCCAGTCCTCAGACATGGGGCTCAGTCTCAAGGACATCTTCCACAGTTCATCCACGGTTCTCGGTTCTCAGCTTAGGCACATGTTCAGGTGAGGGCAGTTAACATTCCAGGGAGGCCAAACTTGGGAAAGAACTGTTCCTTGTGTGCAGACGCTGCTGATTGTCTATCCAATTTCCATCTCCATTTCTTTCTTACATACACAACCCTAATTTAACTTAGGATGCAGAGTTAACTTCAAATTCATAATCTCCCTGCCTGCCTTCTTTGAGCCAGGTGGCTGCTGGATACCTCTGGCCAATTTATGGATCAGGCAAAACCCCAGGAGGAGATCCAAGTATGAGGTGGTGGGCATTAGGGCCTGTGTTTTACTGCAAATTTGTAATTTAGCTATGATACTAATGCTAAATGAATTAATGACGGGGCCAGAGTGATAATACGGCAGGAAGGGTGTTTGCCTTGCACGCAACCAACCTGTGTTTAATCCCCAGCTCTCCATATGGTTCCCAGAGCCAGCCAGGAGTGATCCCTGAACACAGAGCCAGGGATGAGCCCTGAGCACAGCTGGGTGTGATCCAACAATTCCTCTGACCCCCCTCAAAATCGAGAAAGAAATGAATGATAGACTCTGAAAGAAGTTTCCTGCTAAAAGCTTCCTTTCCATTTTATCATATGCTTAAAATATTTTCAAAACAGAGTGTTGGCCAACAAACATCTCTGAAAACGTTTAATCCTCATTTTTCTCTGCCTCTCTCTTAGACCAGAAGCAGAAGCTGCTGTGGCCCTCTTTAGGCAGTTGAGTTCTGGTTGGGTTACAGATTAATTTGAAAAATGGGTATTTGCTAAGTTTCCAGCCTATTTTCTGGAAATGGTTCAACAAAGCATTTCCTCTCTTTTCAGTCCCAGGCCTGTTGTTTTTCCATCTGCCTGCATTACAGGTCCCTGTCTGGTGAGTCTGGATTCACCCTGTGGAAGAAGATAGCACCGGTCTCCAGCCCTGATGGTTTCCATGTGGAGCTGGTCGTTAGCTTCCTGTTACCACAGCTGAAGAAGGTTAAACTCCATTCCCACTTCTCCTCTCCCCACAAGACAAAAAGTCTTCCCGGGATAAATGTTGGGGGCTTGGGGTGCGTCAAGGAGCAGGAAAGAATCTCACATTGAAAGGACTCTAGAAGCTGCTCTCACCCGGCTTTGCTCCGTGGGTCTTTCACTGCTCAGGAAATGAATGCTGGCTGTCCCACCACCATTCCCATGGGCAAGACCTGGAAAACAACATTACTCTGCGTCCTGCCACCGTGGGAGTGCGGGTATGACACGGAGGGTCTGTGTCTCTCCTGGCTGGGCTTCTGAGCACTGGGTTGCTGGGGTAGCCACGTCATACATGGATCTTGTGGAACCTGTGGAATGACTAAGGTCCTCATCCAGGAATCCCCATGTGTGGGGGGAGCGGGGGGGGGGTGTTGTGGGGAGAGACCAGCATTTCATAGGGACAGGGAGGTCAGGCAGACAGCAAAGACAACTGGACTTTCTGGGTTGCGAGCCACCAGCTATGAAGAGAGGAAGGTCTAGTCTCCTGGCAGCATCCGGTGGACAATTCTTGGGAAAGGACAAGGTGGGTCTCCATGGGAAAAGCTTCTCTCTCCCAGGGAAAATACTCCAGTTTATCTAGCTGGAAATCAAGACTGGGGATTGGGAGTTGGGTTGGGGCAGTGGTGGTAGTAGTGAGATTTTCGTGTGTGTGTGTGTGTGTGTGTGTGTGTGTGTGTGTGTAATTCTTTCTTGAATTATACCCAGTGCAGCTCCTGGAAGTGTTTAGGGGATCCTGGGTGATGGGTATCATCCCATTGACTTTGCATCTTTCCCACAAAAGCATGCACTCAGTCTTCTGAGCCATCTCCCAGCTCCCCTATATTTTCTTATCCACAACTTATTCCCTTCAGATGACACATCCCTCTTCTGAGCTTAGACCACAGTATCCACCTGCCTGCTGATATCTCTTCTTTCCTCTGCTGCCCATGACATTTCAAGTTGATGTCTTCCCGTGATATGTCAAATTCCCATAACATTTTCCATGACAACTCAAGGTATCATAAGGGACTTGGCTAGCTCCTGTGCCTCCTTTCGATCTCAGAGTCCGTGCCTCTTTCTCCAGCAAGCCTTCCCTGATTCAGTCCGGGCAGGTCTCTCTGTGTATAACATGCACACGTAGTTCTGTGGCATCTCCACTGCAAGCCTTAAAGTACTTCGCCATCCTTTGCTTTGAGTCTGTTCCTTGTGTTCCACCACTGCGACCATCCAATAAACTCTGTGGAGAGCAGGACTGAGCCTCTATGTGGTTCAAAATGGCCCCTCCAGCTTCTGGTTCTCGACAAGTGCCAAGGTAAAACTCTGTACACGTGTGCTCATGCACAGAGGAGTTACTGGTGTCTCCAAGCTGACACATGAATGAGTTTCAACGCTAGTGTTAGCGGCCCTATCTGTTGTCAAGGCTGTCTGCCAATGCTCCTCCAAACGGGCTGCTTCTAGGAAGGCTTGAACAACGAATTAAGGATGTCTTCCTAGTTTATTGTGTCTTTGAATGGCATTGTTTGAACCCATTAGTTCAAAAGAAACAAAATCAAAGGCAGTGTGTTGAAATTTTCTCAACTCATACAAAGGTAACAAATGAGCAATTGTGGTGAGTTTTCCCCTGAGTTCATTCTGTGAGTTCCTCTGCAGCTGTTATTCCTTGTATTCTTCAAAGGTGGAGAGCAGAGGAGGTGTGTAGTGACCTACTACTGAGAAACACTTTGGTCTAATCAATCCTGAATTTAAAAAAGAAAACAAGAAGCCTCTTTTGGCATGCAATGCTAATGGTCTCTTGAAGTGCCACATGTAAGAAAAAGGAAGGAAGGGAAAGATTAAGAAAAGAAAGGTTCCTCTGAAAGTAGATACCTGCCATGGTGTCCTGAGACGGCGTACACAGAAAGTTGGTGATCACAGGAAGTCCGTGAGGCAGGCGTTCTTATTCCCACTTTACACATAGGTGACCTGAGATGCTGAGATACTCCGGGGTCCAAGAGAGGCTCAGGAAGTTGCAGAACCAATAGAGCAGAGCTGAGGAATAAATGGTGTCTGTTCAGACCCCGAGTATGCGCCTGCTCCACTAGTTTGCAGAATTGTCCAACCCTGATAACTGAAGCCAACTAGAGATAAGCATACACAGCTATGGACATCCTTGAACCTCTATTTAGGGATTTATGTCCTATTTTGTTGTCAATCACATTGGGATATAAACATACCCTAATTATAGCAGTACAGAAATGATGGATGTGGAACCTAAGTCATCTTACCTTATGGTTAAGACTTTGGGGATCATGGATTTCTCTAATAATCTGGAAAAACCCTATAAGCCTTCTTTTGATAAGCATTCATATAAGATCAAATGGAATTTAAGGACTGAGAAACTGGAGTTTGGGGAGGGGTTGATGTAGATCTTTGAGTCAAGATTATGGACATGAAACTAAACTCTTCAGTGACAATCTTGCATTTAAGCTCTCTCTCTCTCTCTCTCTCTCTCTCTCTCTCTCTCTCTCTCTCTCGTGTGTGTGTGTGTGTGTGTGTGTGTGTGTGTGTTTGTTTACATGCAATGGAGGATGAAGCCAAAGGGAAGCAGAAAATCCAAGTTCACCCACATTCTTCCAATATATGAGCAGTAACTAGAGATAAGTTCTGGGCTAGAAGTATTTGCATGTGCATATTTGTGGAGACTAAATCCTTCCAGAAGGTTAAGTACTCCCTGCCCGCTCTATTTGGAACTGGACCTCAGATTATAGGGCCATTTTATAGGTACTTGGTGCTAATCTAACACTCTTTCCTCTTGTGTTCCAAATTTCCTAGCCAGCCACCTTTTTCTTTTTTCCCCCTTTAAGCCATTTTATTTGCAGTACTGAGATTTACTGGCTGTCTTCACCAGGACCCCTTTGGAGGGGGGCAGGTTGAGTTTCCCTCTCCGTCCTGAGCAGAGCCCCGGCAGTTGAAGACCTCAAGACCCAGTCACAGTCATGCTGAGACCACTCTCCACACACTAGGACAACTTCACGCATGAAGGAACCAGCAGAGGAACCCAGGTGTGCGGGACCCAGGGCTGAGATCTCCAAGCCTGCTCGGTTGATTAGAGGCTTCCCCAAAAGCCTCCATTTCTCTTGGAGAACCCGGCAAGCTACTGAGAGTATCCCGCCCGTGCATCAGAGCCTGGCAAGCTACTTGTGGCGTATTCGATATGCCAAAACCAGTAACAATGATGGTCCTCATTCCCCTGACCCTGAAAGAGCCCCCAATATGCCATCGGGCTACACAAACACGTGGCAGGGATGGAGTTACTGGTGCCTGATCGAACAAATCGATGAACAACGGGGTGATCGTGATAGTGACTGACCATACTATCAATCATACATTTCATGCATACATTTCTCTAACACAGCATCCATCACCAGAGAGCCCTCTTCTCTCCACTAGTGTCCCAAGGAACCCCCTCAGCCCTTACACACACCCCTGCTGTCTCATTCCAGCTGTCCCTTCGTGGTCTGTCAGTCTTAGCACTCTCCTTGCTCAATTAGGGTTGGAGCAGGCGATGGCCCTTAGGACTCCCCAAGATTTTGAGGGGTCTAGGGCAGCATTTCCTTACCTAACAACAATCTTGGAAGTTCCTCCACCCTCCCTGATCTCTCCTCTCTGGTATTATGACCTTGACCTGGCAGCTCACAACTCTGTCTCTTAGTGGTAGTTACTCTGCATCTTATCCTTTTCTTGATGCTACTACTTAATGCTTGTTTTCTGGTTGGAAGAGAGTGAACGTGAGAGAGAGAGAGAGAGAGAGAGAAAGAGAGAGAGAGAAGAGAAGAGAGGAGAGAGAAAGTCTGGGAAAAAAATCTAGCTAAGAGCAACCTAACCACTCCCTTAGCTAATAGTGACTAGTTTCTTGACTAGGGGGTTCCTCCTTCACCTGACTAGTCCCTTTTAGGGGCCCTTTTTATGGTGGGGAGAGGGAAACCAAGCTGGCACAGTGCTCTGGACTCTCCCTATAAATGTTCCAGCAGTCAAATATTGGAGTGCTCAAGGTCTTGTTTTACTGGGTCCCTGTTTTATGGTCTTGCCGTTTTGCCTAAGTCAAGAACGCTCTCCCTCCTGGCATCCCCAGGTGTGCAACCAGGCACATCTTTCCTTCAGACCAAAGGTCTAACTGTCCTAGTGTACGCAAGAAGACACACACATTCACCTAAAGCCTTACAGGCTTTCAACTGTTTGACGAGTGAAACATGGCAGCAACCCCTCAGCACACTCAGCTGGGACAACCCCAGCTATATACAATCCCTCAAAAAAGTCCCCAAAGACTGTCACCATGTACATGTGTACAAGTCTCCGTGATAACAGAAAAAGCTGCTCCCTGGGATTCTAGTTTCCAGATGTGTAAATGAAGGGACTAGACTGGAGTGGAGGTAGCCAATTACAGTCTCTTCTGTGGACCAAATTGGAGCCCCAGATTTTTGGTAGAGAAAGTTTTATTGAAGCTCACTTCTGTGTTTACATGTTGTCTAGAGTTGCTTTCATGTTACAACAGCAGATTGGCCAGTTGCAACAAATACCAGCTGGTCCATATGATCTAAAATAGGGCCTTGCTGGATTTTTACAGAAAGCTTACCCCTGGGCTGAACCCTCTAATTCCCACCTATGGTGAAACCTTCATGATTTCCTGAGCAGGTGAAATGAACAATTCTCATAAACTGTGGTTGTCTTTGGAGGACCCAATAAAAGTTTGTGTGTTCCATAATGAATACTGTTCTTTGAAATGACAGGGACTAGAGACTCAACCCTTGAAATACAAAATGTAGGTTGGGCTCTGTCCTTTGGGAAAGCTATTTTTAGTCTGTAGCGATAGCACAGTGGGCAGGGTGTTTGCCTTGCACACAGCCAACGTGGCCTACCTGAGTTTGATTCCTCTGCCCCTCTCGGAGAGCCCGGCAAGCTACTGAGAATATCTCACCCGCACAGCAAAGCCTGGCAAGATACCCATGATGTATTCGATATGCTAAGCACAGTAACAAGTTTCACAATGTTACTGGGCCCGCTCGAGCAAATTGATGAACAACGGGAGAATAGTGATAGCGATAGTGATTTTTAGTCTGTACAAAAAGTTTTGCTCATTGCCTTAATGAAGTCTACTAGGGAGATGCTTACACTAGTGAGTATGGATTTGCCATTAAAAGCGAGGACACTTGCAAGCAGTCATAGCTGACAAATGATTGAGCTGACTTGGAAATCAATTTTACATGGTTATGCTTTGCAAGACTTCAGGATAATCAAGAGTCAATAGCTTGGAAATGGGTTGGTTTGAGACTCTGAAAACACACTCTGAGCAAGTGGAAGGATGACTCAAGACTGAGCCACTTTTCGGGGCTGGGGCAATAGTACAGCGGGTAGGGCGTTTGCCTTGCACACAGCTGACCCGGGTTCGATTCCCAGCATCCCATATGGTCTCCCGAGCACCGCCAGGAGTGATTCCTGAGTGCAAAGCCAGGAGTAACCCCTGAGCATTGCCGGGTGTGACCCAAGAAAAAGCCACCCCCCCCCAAAAAAAAAAACAAAGACTAAGCCACTTTTCACTCAGGTCTTGACATCTCCTTGCATTTAAGTATTAACTCATTCAATCTTTCTAAAACCCAATAAGGTAGGTACTGTTACCCTCAATGGACATATGAAACAGAGGCATTTCCCCAAGTACTACTGCATTGAGGCATTTACCAAGCATGTGAAAAACCCAAGGTAGAAATGCAGGCAATAGGATTCAGTTGCTGTACTTAGAAGCATTGTTTTATCCCCTTCCTTGGCTACGCTACACCTTCCACCTTGGCTTGGTTTGCACTTCCTTTGTAAAAGTGGGAAAGGCTAGCAATCCAAGAACAGAAGCTCCTGTTCCGGTAGGAAGTCCATGCTCTGCCTAGGGATTGTGTATGCAGGTTCTGGGAGTGATGGCTGGCTCCCTGGCTCCCATTCCTGCAATGCAGCGCCCCCTCAGGATACCTTCTGATAGAAATAGATGCCACACCTGAGTCACATCACCATCTTTGTGCCTCCCTGAAGAACACTACAATAAGCTTTCTCTTTAAGCAAACTTTCCAGGTCAGTGTTTTAGTAGTCAGTGTTTTCCAAGCACGTGGAAGCATCACATGCACTTCTGTTTGATCAAAATTGTGCAGCGAATCTTGAAACAAAATTCAACCTGCTCAGAAGGACCCTGCCTGGCTATTTGACCCCAAGAAAATGTTTATTTGTGTGAAGGTAAAAGCAACTGGGTTTCTAAAAAGGAACTCATAGGGGCCTCAGGGGTCCTGATGGTGCTGCTGAGCTGGGGTATACCAGATGTCCCTTGAGATCTAGTCGAGGTCTGCAAGAGGCAATTTGTAAGACCAGGCTCCTCTCCAGAGGCCTCAGTTAGGTTTCAGCATCTCAAGAGTTCTACAGAGCCAGCTTTGGAGGGGAAAATCAAAAGGGTTTATCGCAAAGAAAGACAAAGTACAACTCAGAACAGGGTGGCTGGTATAAAGGGAACAGCCCGGGGAGGATAGTGAGTGGGCACGCTGCCATTTTGGCTGCTTTAACTGCATAATCCCTTTCTTTCCTTCTTTCTTTTTGGCTTAGGAGATCATTTAACATGTGGCTCACAGCTGGCTTTCACAGAGATCACAGATAAACGATGAGAAGACAAGTAACACCTGGGCACCTTGATACTATTGTGCTTGGAGAGAGGACACAACCAGATGGATGCTGCTCGAGCCCCTTTATTGATGGAAGACTCTACTCACTCCGCTGCAAAGAGAAGGATGGAGGTTTCCCAGAGTATTTGCTTAGTACAGTACAGATGAGCCAGTGGGCTTTAGGAGAGCATGAGAATAGTCATGCTCTCTGGGCCCACCTCTCTCTCCCCAAAGTCCTTGACTTACATCCAGTACAGGACTGCTTGAAGAGTATCATATCAGAATACACTCACCTAACACTTCTGTGGGAGCCAGGTATATTTAAAGAACAGTGCAGAGCAATCATTTGCTATTCCCATTTAGCAGACAGGGAAAATGAGGTACAGAGAGCTTAAGCAATGACGGCCCGGGGAAGTCTGGCTGCAGGATGCCTCCTTCTAACCCCACTTGCTATCAAAGCTACTTTCTGGGGTGGGGGTATAGGAGGTAAGTTAGGGAGAGAAGGAAACTCCAAGACAATGGAGAGGGGAAAGTGTCTGCCACAGAGATAGACTCGGGGGGTTGGGAAGGGAAGAAAAAACAGGGGTCATTAGTGGAAGGTAGTGGACAGTGATGGTGAAGGGATTGGTATTCAAGCAATGTACACCTGAGTCTCGATCATAAATATTGCTGCCACTGTGTAATTCATGGTAATTCAGTTTAAAAATACAAAAGAAAAGCTACTATCAAGCAGTGAGTCCTTGAAGCCCCCTACCAGGGCGTTTCCCCACCATCTCACACTCTCAATCCCTCCCTCACTTTTGGCCACTTCTATGTCTACCCTTCTGATGTCATTTGCTCAACAACTTCCCTTTTAGGAATTTCATGTTTTTGCTTAAATCTTTTAAGTTTAGTTCTATTCGTTGGTGATTGGGGGTTTTGGACGGGAACATGCAGTTTGGGACCATCCCAAGCTGTACTATAGTCAGGCTTCCTCCTGACTCTTGTACTCGGGATCACTCCTCACAGGCCTCAGGGGACCATCTGTTGTGTGTGGGGACTAAATTAGGGTTAGTCACAAGTAAGGCAATCACCTTAACACTATGCTATTTCTCGGGTCCCACTTAAATCTTTATTTTAAAAGAAAATGATATATTCCTCCCAGAGATGAAAAATAAGCTTCTTGTTTGCACTAAATAAGGAAAAAAATGTTATTCTGGGAAAGCAACCTTGCTTATTTCCCCTTGAAGTTGTTGCCCACTGCCATGTCTAGGTTTTCTGGTGTCAGAGCTGTGGAGCGAGCAGAGAAAGGTGATCTCACTAGAGGACTTGCTTCACGGGATGTCTTATATGCTCGGGGACCCTCCCTGACACTGCCCCTTTGTCCCTTCCACTCTAGAGAAAGCTGAGTAGGCTGGTGTGCCATCCTTGATCACTTGATCACTTGATACTGTTGACATCCCGTTACTCATCGATTTGCTCAAGTGGGCGTCAGTAACCTCTCCATTCATCCCTGTCGCGTGTTAGTGTAGCCCAGTGGCGTCTGCTTGTTCTAGGAACACCAAGAGCCTCAAACTGATATTTCAGGGTCTTGATGAAGAAGTCTAACCATCTCGTAGTTGGGCGGCCACGTGATCTTTTGACGTCCTGTGGAATCCAGTCGGTAACAGCTCTAGTCCAGAAGTCGTCTCGAAATCTCATGATGTGTCCAGCCCATCTGATTTTTGATGCCTTGGCAAATGAGACAGCATCCCTGATTCTTGACCGTTGATGGAAGTCGGAACTTCAAATTCTTTCTCTCATTTGAGTGAAACGTGATACTCCAAGCATAGCTCTTTTGATTCCTCTTTGGGAGACCTGAATCCTGTTTTCATAGGTCTCGGAGGCGTATGTTAATGCAGGAAGAACAGTAGAATGGAAGAGATGTGCCCAGAGCTGGAAGTTCTTCATCCTCTTAGCTATTTCTTTGACACTCTTGAAGGCATTCCAGGCTGCTCTCTTCTTCCTGCGCAACTCAGGTGCCAGGTCATTTGTCATGTTGACTTCTCGACCTAGGTACACATACATATTGCATTCAGAGATGTTCATTCCATTGAGAGTGAATGGAACATCAGGAACAAGACCGTTTCTCATAAATATTGTCTTCGTGAGATTCAGCTGTAGTATGACCTTTCCATACTCACTGTTGAAGTCGACCAGCATTTGTGCCGCTTGGCTAATGTTTGGTGTTATTAGAAGGATGTCATTAGTGAAGCGGAGGTGGTGTAGTTGCCGACTGTCTATCTCCACTCCCATTTCTTCCTATTCCAGTCGTTGCACAATGTTCTCAACGGTGGCACTGAAGAGTTTTGGTGAAATGGTATCACCCTGCCAAACCTCTCTCTTGACATGAATGATCACTTCCTTATAGAATGGTGAGATCCTCATAGTGAATCCGTAATATAACTCACAGAGGATCCTGATGTATTGAGTTTGAACGCTCTGTTTGGCTAGGGCTTCAATGACCACTTCAGTCTCAACAGAATCAAAGACCTTCTTTAAATCAATGAATGTTAGACAGAGTGACATCTTGAACTTCCAAGAAACCTCAATGAGCTTGGTTATCGTGTGAATATAGTCAATCATGCTGAATCCTTTTCAGAACCCGGCTTGCTCGCATGGTTTTCCTTCATCTACTGTTCTGCCAATCCTATTTAGGATGACTCGAGTGAACAGCTTGTAGATGACAGACAATAGGCAGATTGGGCGATAGTTGCCAATGTCGTGGATGTCTCCCTTCTTGTACAGTAGTACAGTCTTGCTGGTTTTCCACTGGGACAGAACCTTGCATTCAGACAGGTAGTGTGAAGAGCTGAGCCAGTGTATTGATGAGTACTGATGGCAGGTTCTTCAGGTATTCAGATCTAACCTTGTCTGGGCCAGGTGCTGTTCGCTTCTTTACCAATGAAATGGTGTGTTGAATTTCGAAAGGGAGAACGTAGGGAACAACATATCCATCCTGCGAGATTTGGTATGTGTGCAAGTGGACATGGCTATCAGAGAGATCCGAGTAGAAGTCTTGGATAATCTTCTCCATTGCCCTTCTGGAAGATGTGATAGATCCATCAAGACATTGGAGGGCAGTCATCTTGGTCTTGTATTGGCAAAGGACAGGCAGGCGTTGCTAATGCTTTTCCTGGTTTCTGTCACATCTGCCAGCACTGCTGCTCTTCTCTCTTTGAGGTCTTCCTTTATCGCTTCTCTGCGCTGCTTTGTGAGCTCAGATGTTCTCTTGTGGTTGCCTGAGGCTTGCAGCAAGCCCCATTAGTGAATGAGCTCAAGAGTTTTTGAAGATAGGCTTTTTTTTTGTGGCTATCTCTCTCTTGGCGTTCCTCGCACAATCATGGAGGTGCTGAACCAGTCAATCATATTCCTCATCAATGTTTTTAATGACGGCATTTTCTCATGTTGCCGCAATAGTGCCAAAGAGCTCCTAGTTGGTGGTCATTCTGGGAGTTCTCTTCTTAAACTTTGCAGCCCTTTCTCCCTGCTTGTGAAGTAGAATTTTGCATGAAGGAGATGGTGGTCCGTTTCCTTTTGGAATTTTGGGACAACAGCGACATCGGTCAGGCAAGACCGTCAATTGAATATGATGTGGTCAATTTCATTGTGGAACTGTCCACCGGGAGACTCCCATGTCCAATGTTTAGATTCAGCCTTCTGGAATTGTGAGTTACCATGGATCGTCTTGGTCGACATGATGAACTCAGATAGTCTCTCACCCTGTTCGTTCCATTCTAGGCCATGGGTCCCGATGTGGAGTTCTTTGGCTGATCTTCTCAGTCCTATCTTGGCATTAAAACCACTGACAATGATCTCGTAGAAGGTGTTGTCTTCTTTATAGAACTTCTCCAGCTTCATGTAGAATTTCTCAATTTCTCCTTCATCATAATTGGATGTTGGTGCATAGACAACGAAGATAGAAACTGCTGGCAGTGAGCCACATCTATACAAGTGTAATTTTTCAATTCTGGTTGTTAGGCATTCGAATGAATTAATGCTCATGGCCAAGTTCATGTTGACAAGGACACCGACACCACCAACGCCTCTTTTGTCGCATGTTCTGAGGAACAGTTCTTCTCCAGTGTCGAAAACGGCATGATGTGATTGATGCCTTCTCATCCCGGTTAGACCAATGATGTCATACTTGATTTTTCACACTTGTACCATCAGGTCCTTGATGGATGCATTCGATGCCATTGTATGTGCATTGAAAGTACAGCCATCCTTACCATGCAGAAAATTCAGGCTCACAAGAGGGAACTCTAGTGTCCAAAGGGCATGTTGATGGTGAGTCAAGACCTCTGATCCCCATGACGAGACATTTTCACACTGGACACCCAGACTGGCTCATGAGTGTGCTCATTCTTGTCATGCCCAAGCTCTCTTCGGTTCTCCTTTTACTAGAGTTATTCACATGCCCTGTCCACTCTAGAGCCTGCCCCTCAGCCTGAAGACAGACTATCACATGTTGTGAATTCACTCACATCCTCCACCTGTCAGCCATGTTCACACTGAGGCCAAGGGCACTTTGTACTGCAGAGGGCTGTGTGAGTCTCTAAGTGAGGCCACAGACTTCTAGGTGCTCTGAAGCAGGTACCACATCTTCACTCCAGTATCCACTTATCCGATACTCCCTAGTTTGAGAACCAATAAGTAAGGGGAGAACTTTAGAACTTTTTCTTTTCTTCTTTTGTTTTTCTTTCTTTCTTTCTTTCCTTTTCTTCTTTTTTTTTCTTTTTGGGTCACATCTGGCAGTGCTCAGGGGTTACTCCTAGACCTGCACTCGGGAATCACTCTTGGTGTTCAGGTGACCATGAAGGATGCTGGGGATTGAACCCAGCTCGGCCATGGGTAAGGCAAATGCCCTACCTGCTGTAGTATTGCTCCACTCCCAGGGGAAGAACTTTTAAAGTAACACATTGGATCTCTCAAAGATCACTTGGGAATCTGTGGGATGTCGATTATGGGGCAGGGTGATGGGACAGGTTCTGCCTGGGTCATAAGGAACACAGATCTGATCCTCTAGGGCCCCAAGTGTATTCGAGGGGCTTCTGTCCAGGACAGACCCTCCCCTGAATCAAACAGTTTCAGTTAAGTCCAAGCAGGAAGTCAGAAGTAACCAGTGACCGAAGGGGCAGGTATTGGAACATTATATGACTGAAACCCAATCATGAACAACTTGGTAACTGCGTGCATCTCACGGTGATTCAATTAAATAAATAAATTTCTAAAATTATAAGTAAATAAATAAAAAGGAGGAAAATCGCTTCAAAAAGAAAAGAAGTAACTAGTGACAAAGAAATGACAGACAGGATAATGCCTGAGAGAGGCGAAGGGACACAATAAAGATGGAGGCTGACAGATGAAAGAGAGAAGAGAAGGCTGAGGGCAGGGCTGGAGAGAGAGCATGTGCCTACAGGTGGCTGTGGATGGGATGCGCGCCCCCGCACCTCTGCCCCCCACCCCCACCACAAAACAGAAGATGCCAACTCAGGATCTTGGTGCTTTGGTGTTTAAGGTCACTTAGTGGAAGGCACAAAACTTCCTGACATATATTCTGCTTGAGGTTTGTTACTTGAAAAAATATGATAATAAAGAACCGATATTCCTAATGACTCCTGAATCAAGAGCCTTGGATTTGCTTCTTTCCCTGTTCAGAGCTCTTCTCCCTGTATCTCTTTAACCTGCTTCTCAGAGACGCATCCTTTTGGGGAGAGAGAGCTACTCAGAGCTCACTCCTGGCTCTGTGCTCAGGAATGACTCCTGGCAGTGCTCAGGAAAACAGAAGGGCTATGTGCAAAGCCAACACCTTACCCTTGTACTATGTCTCTGACTCCCCAAAGTGAAACCTGTGGGAAATTGTCCTCCTAACAAAATCCTAAGGTTGGGATATTTCCATGGGTAAAATAGTTTAGACCTTTTTAGAATATAATAGGGTAGCAAAGGTACACCCAGGAAAGACTAGAATAAAATATAAAGACTAAAATAAAAGTTTAAAAGTTTAGGGCCTTTTGTAGAGAGCAACAGAGGTAAAAATATGATGGGAAATTGTCACAGCTCTATGGGGTGCCTGCTGGTCAACTAAGTAAATATCTCAGCTTCTGTTTTAATGTACCCATTGGGTTTTGATGTGCTCACTAACTCTCCTTAATGTCCCTGTCAACTTAAATAATGGCTCATGTGTTGGGAACCAGGATGGGGGAGCAATGTTGTGTTGAGTAAATATCTTGCCTGTGAGTTCACTCATGGCTGTCCAGGTGACCCTAAATCATAGACAGTCCTTGTTTATTTGTTTTTCTTACTTTCTACAACCAACCCCTTCTAGACAGATGTCAAAGGTGCCAATCAGATTGGGTTTATTGTGGTAAATCGCCCCACATCCTTACCATCCTCTTAAATCAACTACCATCCCGGGTGACTGGAATATCTCCTTTATCATTTATCACAGTTGCTGCCTTCAGATATATCATCTGTCATTCATCTTTAGCTGTCAACCTCATCGTTGTATTCATCCAGCGATCCTTCTTCCTCAGCTGTACTCGGAACTGGTTTGACTCTGCTCTTTGGAATTTAAGCTTCACACTGTTGGGGTGCCTGTTGGATTTTCCCCTGATGAGCTGGTGGACTAAGCCTGAAGTCCTGGTGCCTGGACTGGACCTCACCCAGTCTCCAGCCCAAGTTATCAAGGATGCTCAGAGGGTGCTCTGTGTATTTTGAAAATAACGGTTGGGACAGTGCCTTCTCCTCAGTCTCTGCATGGTATCCCAGGTCTATTTGCACACCACTGCATCCCCAGAAAGTGTCCCAAAGTCCCTTATGTCTACATCCACAACCACACCAACCATCCTGTTGCCCCGCCCCCCCCCAACACACCCCACATCAGCCACAGCCCTTCCTCAACTTTCTGCTTGGAAGAAGTGTCTGCAGAGAAACGGATTTTCTACCTCCTACTCTCCCACCCCCACCCCCTTCACCAATTTTTTTCTTCACATCTATTCTACTTCTTACTTTTCTTTAAAAACATCATTTGGAAGATCAGTAGCCAGAAGATGGGCCTGAGTTCAGAGAGACTTACCAGATTGTAACGGATTTGGCCAAGCTCACGGACGTAACACGCAAACTTACACGAGAAACGCCGAAGTTTGAAATTAGCCATCACCAAGGTCCCGCTGAACTGAAGTCCTTTGAGGATGGCTGTTGCCATAGCAACCTGGAGCCTCTCCTAGGAGTCCCCATGGTCTGCTCTCCGGAAGCTAAAAATCACCTCTGGCTTCTGCGTATGCAGGGGTGGGCGCAGGAAAGACTGGTTCCAGACATTAAAACTTTTGTAACCAGTGAAATTACTTTTTACTGGAGCAAAAGAAACCACTCCAATCCAAGTGTTTTACCTCTGGAATGGGGGAGGAGGAGAAGAGAGAGAGGGAGAGAGAAAAAAAAGCATAATTTGTTGTACATTAAAATAACAAAAGGGCTTTGAGAAAGGATTATGGGTTTCTGATGTTTCGCCACTAGAATAGATTTACTTTCTATCTGACTGATGTTGTAATCTTGCATTCTGAGGTAATGTTTCAGCTCTTTCTCTTCCCGTAAATAAAGATTTCAATGCTCGCACTTCACTCCATCTCTAGAGCATTCTTTTAGGTTTGCTCCTCTCAGACAGGGAAGCCTTTTTCACTAGGATCACGGCAAATTGCATGCAGGAGTCGGGAGTGGGGTGGGGGTTGGGGGAAGGGTCAGGGCGGGAGGTGCAGGGAACTCATTACCCCTGGTTTTCAAGGCTTACAGCTTCAAGTGGGAGACGGGGCGAGTCTGGGGCGTTTGAATGGAGGTGTGATCCCTCTCCTCCTCAGCCAACGAGGAGAGATCCCCTTGTGGAAACAGAGTTCAAAGTCCTCTTCTTAACCCCAAAGGCGCGGGCGGGGGATTTCTCTGAGCCCTGGGGGCTGCCGGTGAACACTTGGGGTCCTGCTGATCTCAGACAGAAAACTCTTGGGCCCCTTCCCTCTTGCTAATCACTTGCCCCCCTTCTGCCTCTGGCCGCCTCCACTTGCCTGCAACTTGGGGAAGGGGATTGGGGGGAGCAGTAGAGATTTAAAGGTTTAAAGCTCAGTGGTGAAAATGCAGAACCCAGGTTACCAAGTGGGAGGGTGGGAGTGGAAACGGGGGGGGGGGGTTGTACCCCCAAACCATAGCCTTTAGCTCGACTGTAGCTGTGCTGTCTCCAACAGCAACAAAATGATAATAAAACCAAGTCAGGTGAAAATTCTTATATTCATCCGTTTCCATGTAAAGCCCCTCGATTCATCCCTTCCCACCCACTCCCCACCCCACCCCCCCAACCCAGGACTTGACTGGTTTTTGAAGCCAAAACAACTGTATGTAAATACCAGGCTGTTATTTACCAACAAGGGGACAAAGCCGGGCACCCCTTGGCTCCTGGCCTCTGCAGGGTGTCTGTCTCTCCCCAGCAACTTCAGACTTAACCAGCCTGATTGCCAACTTGCGTTTATTATTCACAAACTTGCCCTGAGCCGGGCCTTTGAATGCCAAGAAAAAATGGTGTTTCTGTTCCAGATTTTTTTTTTTTTTGCTTTATTCTCAGGACTGAAGTAAACGATGAAGTATTTTCTGCCTCAGCTGAGCCAGCAGGGAAGAAACACATGTTGTAATCACCTTAAACAAGCAGGCAGGGCTTCTGGGGCTGGGACGCTGGGGACTCCCCCAGGAAATGTGGGAGAACACACAGACATGTCCTACTCACCTTCCAAAAGTGGCCTTTGTCCACTTGAATGACAGAAAAATCCTCTGTGTCCAGGAAAACACAAACTAGGTATTAGGAAATGCTTTGATTTTTTTTTTAACACGGTGAGCCCATTGGCAAGCTACCGGTGACATATTCGATATGCCAGACACAGTAACAACAAGTCTCACAACAGAGACGTTACTGGGCCCGCTCGAGCAAATCGATGAACAACGGGAGGACAGTGCTACAGTGCTATGGTGATATTGGATGAACATGTTAACATATTTCAAGGATAATTGTCGAAACCATCATATACAAGTGACCTGAAACAACACAGGTAAAACTCAACTGTACTCCCCTGCCCTGGGCCTCCATCTTCCCATTAAAACATGGTCAGGATAAACACTGATGTATCACAGGCAAAGACACCATCGAACAAAGATTTTGCTGAGGAAAAAGGAAATAGCGCAAGTAGCAATTGCTCTTCGATCCTAACAATAAACTCTAACTCTGGCGTCTGGTTTGGGACTTGGTTTCTATCTAGTCCACTTCCTCTATAAACACCAAAAAGAATGAATCTATCACGTCTCCACTTTACACTCAAAAACATTTTGTCACTAGATTTTCTGCTTTTGAAAAATATTTTAATTAACCACCTACAGGGCTTTTTCCAGGAAGACTGAAGCCTGGTTGTCCTCCAAAGGTGGGGTCGGAGGTTGGGGAGTCAGCAGGTGACGCCAGGCTGTCTGCCTGCCTCCTTGCCTCCTCTTGGCAGGCCAATGTGTACCTCCAGATTTCTCTGCTACATGGTGTGTGACACCTTGTAATACTAATGAACAGAGACTAGAAAAGCAGAGAGGTACCCCTCTAAAGAGTAAAAGTAAAAGTAAAGGCCCTCCCGTTGATCTTTGATTTGCTCGAGCGGGCCCAATAACGTCTCCACTGGAGACTTTGTTGTTACTGTGTTTGGCATATCGAATACGTCATGGGGAGCTTGCCAGGCTCTGCCGTGAGGGCGAGATACTCTCGGTAGTTTGCCGGGCTCTCCGAGAGGAGCGGAGGAATCGAACTCGGGTTGGCCATGTTGGCTGCATGCAAGGTAAACGCCCTACCCTGTGCTATCGCTCCAGCGATAGCACAGTGGGTAGGGCCTTTGCCTTGCCTCTAAAGAGAAGGGGTTGAAAAAGGACAAAGTAAACCCCATCAGCTAGACCTGGAGGAAGACAAGAGAGCTTCTGTTTTGTTTTGCTAATTCTTCAACTGGATGTAAAAAGTTTCACTTTTAGTAAAGATTTTGTTCCCCAGTTTCATCCTTTCAAAACACAAACACATCATTTCCAGGAAGCAATTCTAAAGAGGACAAGTTTCCTTTTTTGTTGTTGTTGTTTATTTTGGGGTCATACCGAGCATCAGTCAGGGCTTATTCTGGCTCAGGGGACCATATGGGGTACAAGGCATTGAGCCCAGGCAAGTGCCCTATCTATCCCCCATTGTATCTCCCTAGCCCCCAAAGAGGATATATTTCCACATCATTGAAAATCCCCTGTGCTAAGTTCTGAGTCGCCTCTTTCCTCTTTATTGCCTCCCCGCCAAATCCAGCAGCAACTGGGGGAGTAATCTAGACTCCAGAGAGAAGGGTGGGATCAGAACTCCTCCCATGGACTGCTTTAAACCCAGAATGCAGAACCTGTTGTCTCGTTACAGTCCAGCCCTAAAAGTGCCCTGGGAGTATTAGTAGTGCCCCGACTTTACAGATGAAGAAACCAAGGCACAGGGATGTTAAGGGGCTCACTCAGCTCACAAGGTTTAAATGGCTGGAGTCAAATTCGAAGTGCAGATTGTTTAGTCTGAATTCTGACCTGTCTCCTGCAGGTTTTCCTAACTTCCTGCAGATGTTGCACAATTGAGAATGAAATCTTCACCCGGGCCTGATCTTCCTAGAGAGCAAGGCGGCCCAAAGGAAGAGGTCAGGCTCTTTGGCAACCCCGTGATCTACAGGAGACAGTTGCAGGTCACAATTTAATGTTGCATTGTGTCTTTGTGCCCTCAGAATCAGGATGCTAGTTTCTCACAAAGTGGCAGATGCCTGGGCACAGATGATACCCAGAAGAGATCGGAAGCCGAACTATGCACAAAGTCCTCTGTTTTCCCCTCTTGAAAATAGGGCTACTGACGTTCTCTGACATGGAAATGCCCTTTCCTTTTCTGTCACCCTGGAAGGTCCAGGTCACTGCTGCTCAAGGCCAATCAGTGGGGAGATACAGCGAAGGGCAGGGAGAGCCTGAGGGGCAACAAGCCAGCAGGTTGGAAGTAGGTGGCCTCAGATCTACTCAACGCTTTCTTGTTTGCATGGTCACCTGAAGTGATTTGTATTGGAAAGGAAAACAGGCAAGGGCTGTTCCAGACCTTTCAGGAAGGTTAACACCCTCAGCTAAGCCCCTGAGACCCACTTTCTTTGTTGTTGTTTTTTGTGATTTAATTTTTTTAATCGAATCACCATGATATACAGTTACAAAACTTTCATGTTTGAGTTTCAGTCATACAATGATCGAACTCCCATCCCTCCACCAGTGTACATTCTCCACCACCAATGTTCCCAGTATCCCACCCCTCCCCCTGCTTCTACGGGGGATAATTTCCCTCTTACTATCTCTCTCTCTCTCAACTGCAAATAAAGATTTCTGATGCAGGTTTTCACACCCACACCTGTAAATGGAGATAAAAATGGTGCTTCTCTGAGGTCATGTGAAAATCTTCATGGTCTCCAGTGCTTTGCACACAGTAAATACTCAGTAAAAAACAGCTTATGCTTTTATTGGCTTCCACTTTTATTACTGTGTTTTGTTTTTGTTTTTGGAGGTGGGTTTGCATACCGGATGGTGCTTGGGGACTTCTCCCGTGGTACTGAGGGAACTGTGTTCTATGAGGGATCAAACTGGGCTTTTGGCTGCATACAAGAGCCAACACTTTATTTATTTAGATCTAGTTTGTTGATTTATTTTTATCCATTCCATGTCATTATTTTATTTACACCGTTACATTCTTTGATATACGCGTAATTTTGAAAATTTTGGCAGGAAGCTTTTGGGCCACAGCAGTGATAAGGGCTTACTCCATTTTTTTTTTTCAAGATCCAACACTTTAACCCCTGTACAATCTCTCCAGCTCTTTGCTGTAAGTTTTGAATCTACAGTTCAGAAAAAAAAAGGACTAGAGTAACATTTGTCTACTAAAGAGTGCCAAAGTGACCTTCATCTTGGGGAGGGGCTTGAACAGAAGCCTAAAGCAAAAGACCTCATAAGCATGGTTCCATTAATTCAGAAAGCCTGAACGAGGAAGTCAATGGAGGTGGAAAGTTTCCAGGCATTGATGTAAGAATGAAGAGGGCAGACTGAATAATGGATATTGGGCTTCCTTTTGGGGGGCAATGACTGTTTGGAGGTAAATAATGGTGATGGAGCTCCAGAGTGAGATTGCACTCAGTGACACTCAGCATTCTGCTTAGTTTATGTGGTCAGTGTGGCTGTGTGTCACCTGGTCAGGGCTTCTGTGGTCATGTGGCCATGATGGTTGTGTGTCATAAGGTCAGGGAGGATACAGCAGTTTGCCACGATTCTCAGGTCTGTGTAAAATAGTCCCACATGACCTGGGACTTCGTCCAGTTGAGGTCACCTATTTCTCATGATGCAAGATCACTCACTCTCTTGCTCAGAACCAGAAGGCTTCCAATTTAAAATCGTCTTTTGTAACTTGTTCACGTTAAGCCACATTCCTTGCCATTCTCTGGAGCAGTAAGTTCTGTGGCCTGACTGGAGAGATGAGAACTAGAGGATCAGGGACAGTAGGATTAGTTGTGGTTGCCACATATGCTTTTGTGTCATTATTTTCCAAGTTCACGAAACTTATGGGTGGGGATTAGAGTCTGGGCTCAAATCTCTATCTTTTGCTTCTGGGTCTTTGTGGTATCTCTTAGTCTCTGTCTCTTTCTCACATTTCTTCCCAGTTTATTTCTACTGCATCTATTTCTTTATTTTCTTTTCTTCCTGATGAATGCCATTGGATTCCTGTTTATTTTCAGTTGATTCACAGGAGAGGCTGCACTTTGGTGTGGAGAGTTTGTCTTTGGACTAGTGACTGGGTTGGTCTGGAAGTGACTGTCTTTACTTTGGTCAGGAACGTATTAAAATGGTATCTGTGGAGCTCGCCAAAGTGATACGTTTTGTTTGTGTTTATTCTTTGGTCTCCAAAGACTACTCATGGACTTATGTGGACTAAACACCCTTTCAAGTGTTCAGAGCTCCAAGCAAGTTGAATGAACAAACCATTAGAGTAAGCGTGGGTAGGGATACAGTGTGACAGTGCAGCTGCTGGATACAAGCATGAGGTGGTGTCTGCCAAGGCTGGGATCCCTTGGTTTCTCAAGCTGCCAGATGCCCAGCAAAACTGTCTCCAGGAAAGGGAGCACCAAATAAAGGGTGTTGGGAGGATCCTTCCAGGATGGGAGATGCATGCTGAGAGTAGACTATAGACCGAACATGATTGACACTCAATGCCATTTTGCAAACCACAGCACCCAAAAGGAGAGAGAGAACAAAAGGGAATGCCCTGCCACAGAGGCAGGGCGGGATGAGGGGGATGGGGTGTGGGAGGGATACTGGGATCAGTGGTGGTGGAGAATGGGCACTGGTGAATGAATGGGTATTTGATCATCGTATAACTGAAATCCAAGCACAAAAATTTGTAAGTCTACAACTGTACCTCATGGTGTTTCACTAATAAAAATTAAAAAGAAAAAAAAACTGTCTTCAGGATTGTTAGGTGACATCAACATCAATCCTTTGACTGGAAAACTGAAACCTCCATTTTCCAGTGAGGACTTAGGAGTTAAGAGAAGTGAAGCAGTGTGCCAACTCAGAGCCTAGAAGGGGCATCCGAATGTCCTGAGAGGACACAACTGTGCCTCACATTTAGTTGGAGGCTCGAGAGTGTGCAGCTCTGGTGTACTTATTACAGATTGTCCAGAGCCCACCTTGCAGACTGGAAGGTGCTGTCCCACGGCTGCACCTCCAGGGACCCTGTGTTCATGGAACTCATTGACTCCAAACAGTATAGGTAAAGGTAAGGTAAAGGCCCTCCCGTTGTTCATCGATTTGCTTGAGTGGGCCCAGTAACGTCTCCATTGGAGACTTTGTTGTTACTGTGTCTGGCATATCTAATACGTCACGGGGAGCTTGCCAGGCTCTGCCTTGCGGGCGAGATACTCTCGGTAGCTTGCCGGGCTCTCTGAGAGGGGCGGAGGAATAGAACTCGGGTCAGCCATGTTAGCTGCGTGCAAGGCAAACGCCCTACCGCTGTGCTATCGCTCCAGCCCAAACAGTATAGGAAATTCATTTCATTTCATTTCATCATCCTGTTATTTGTCGATTGCCTCGAGCAGGCCCCAGTAACGTCTCTTTCATCCTAGCCCTGAGATTATATTCAAGGCTTTTTAGGGGAATGAGACCCATCATTGTTACTGGTATTTGGCATATTTGGTATGCCACAGGGAGTTTGCCAGACTCTGCCCTGTGGGCAGGCTACATTCGATAGCCTGGAAGTTTGTCCAAAGTAGGAATGAGACAATAAGATGCCATAAAAAAAAGTTATGATAAGATGTCGCGCGGCCGCATTTGCGGCCGCGCGGTTCCGGGATCTAGATTTTATAGTCTCTGAGTCTTGGCCGCTGATGGGATTACACGGCGCCAGGGGGCCAGGTGGTGGGTGTGACCCCCGCCTACTGGAATTTGGAGGATCTGGGTGGAAGATGCTCGACTCCAATCCGAGTAGGCTTGGAGGTCTCGGCCCCGGAACCCGCGTGGCTTTGTCCCTCTGCCAGTACCTTCATGTATGCGGAGAGTGGTCTCAGCATGGTGGTGGCTGGTCCTGGAGATCTTCGGCTGCCGGAGCCCTGGTCGGGGTGGGGAGGAAAGCTCAACCCGCTCCCCTCCAAGGGGCCCCGGGAAGGAACACCCAGGCGCGGGGGCAGAAGACTGCACTGTATAGGAAATTGTATAGGAAATTGTAAAAGAGACTGTATAGGAAATTGTAAAAGAGATATTGGGGGGCTGCCCCTAAAATCTGATGTAGTGCTCTGTTGACTTCTCTAAGTAGATGAAAACCCAACCCTACTCTACCGAGATAAATTAGCAGCCACCTTAGGAACATCTGGAGAGCTGATCAGAGGGTTTGATCTTAGCAGGGGCCCCAGAAGGCACATCTGAGTCTCCTCCTCATTTTTTTTCCATAGTTTTATTTATTAACCCCAATATACCCCCCTCTCACTCCACCCAATGCTTGTGAGGCAGATGATTTCTACTTAACTCTTCTCTGCATTGATTACATTCATCATTTCGACAAAAGATGCGCACCATTATTGTTTAGAATTTCCCCCCCAACAATCAGAATTTCTGAAAGGCATTTGAAAAGGCATTGTGAAATACTTTGTTTTCTATAGCTGGTTACGAGAATCACATAATGTTGCGTGGCTGCTATCGCGGCCATGCAATTTTGGATTTCTGCAGAGTCAATTTAGAGATTGGTTTCTGGTCTTGACATGGAGTGCTGACTGTGTCATGCTTCTGTGACATTAAACCATCTCAGCTGTCTTATGGTGGAAGTATGACTCTTTTCTTCTCTTGGAGGAGGAGATATGGAAAGACAGAGCAGTTGAGTTGAAGGTACGAGGCCACAAACCAGTTTCCTGCTGCACTTGCCTCTGATGCCCTAGGCAATGCCTCCTTCCTTCTTTGGGCTGTTCTGGGGATGTGCTTGAGGCCTGGATCTGCTTCGTTGAGCTCCCCTGAGTCAGTAGCCAAATTGGTCACTGGGAATGAATCTAAAGGACGCTTGGGAAGAGTCTAGAAATCCCCTAAAGTCAAGGACTGCTGCTCTGCAGAAGGTGTGTTTCTGTTGCATTTAACAAAATAAACCCTCTGGATGTGTTGAAGTTTTCTAAGCAACAATGAGGCAACAATGAGGTTCAACTCAACATCACCTCGAGGTGATATTGGGCCACACACACCACTAACAGGGAATGATGGGTGACAAGGGACTTGGACTGCTTTCTAATATGCAGTAATCGCCATTACCTCCTCTCAATTACTTAACAAAGAGAGATGCAAAGGGCCATGTTATCTTGACTGCATCTCCTGAGAGTAGAGCTGAAGCTTGCTAGGCGTTAACCCAGAATTTGCTGGGAGAAGGCAGGTCAGTTTTGGGTTTTGGCCGAACAACCAGCTATACTAAGGGGTTACTCCTGGTTCTGCACTCAGGAATTATTCTTGGAGGTGCTTGGTGAACCATATGGGATGCTGAGGATTGAACCCAGGTCAATCTTGTGCAAGGCAAGTACCCTACTCACTGTACCCATCTCTCCAGCCCCTCTTCAGGTCTTTTAATGCACTTGGGGGGGGTGATTAGTGTGCTATGTGCCAGTAACTCACCCTCACTAGTCCTGGCCACCATCAGTTTCAGCTCAGACCTGGAGAACACCCTGCAGAGAAATAGCTAGTCAATAGAAATAGCTAGAAAGAGCTAGGTAGATCAGATCCTTCTGATCGCTGGTACCAGAAATTGGTGGACTTCCGGATTCTTAGATGCTAGCACAGTCACCTCTGGGTTAGAAACCAAATAGTGGTAGTTCAGCAAAGATGGGGAAAATAGCAAGTGAGAAGGAAAACAATTTTCAAAAAGTAAAGTAGGAGGGGAAACACCTCAGAAATTGCTTAATTTGTGTTGACAAAAAAAAAATCCACATTAACGACAAGCGGGTTATAAGTCATCTTCCTCTTCAATTTAAAATTGTAATCCCTGCCTTCTGTTATGAGGCTGGCATTAAGCAAGTGTTATTAAAGTTCTACGGGGAAACATGTCAGGAGCAAGTTAGACTGAGCCCATTTTCTGAAGAAATACGCTCTTTCCCAAGACAATTTTTAGCACGTTAAGCAAGTATTGTTTCCTATGGAGAAAGTAAGAGTCCAAAAGATCTCAGTTTCCTACTGGAGAATTGATTCCACAATCATGTAGTTTTGTAACTTTGAATGGCGCTTTGGTGTTTCTGGTGGCATGAGAACATTAAATGCGGGTTTAACTAGAAATCCTTTATGCATAATGAGGATTAAATGGGGGAGGGTGTGCATCTGCCTAAGCAGGAAACTTTGATTTGGCTTTGATTGGCGTTTCTGAACCCTCAGAGCCAAAGGCACATTCTTCTTTCACAGGAACAGGATCTCTTCAGGTATTGCCCTGGCCAGCTGGGCATGGGTCTTTGCACAGAGTGAATAGCTGAGCCCTTCTTGTGGAATCAAGGACTCAAGCAGTAAAGGGGAGAGATGGATTACCCTTTCAGAACCCGATTCCCACAAAACCAAAGGTAAGCTCTTTGTGACTATTGATCAGGAAGTAAATCCTCTTGATTATTCCACAGATGCAGGCAAACCTTTTCCCCTCTTTGCTTCCCTTTCTTTCCTCCGACAAGCCTGGAGTTTAGGCTAGAGCTGCCCACTGGCAATGTTTCAAGTTCCAGGCTGCATGCCCTTCTCCTGCTTCAAAACAGGAAGTGAAACTACCTCAGCTCCTGAGTCAAAATTTTCAAATAAAATCAGTTCCAAACCTTTCCCCGCCCCGTTTTGAATCCATCCAGTTAAAGACAGACAACAAAACAGGGAGCTATTGCCGTCGTGGGCAAGACCATAGCAGCTTCCGGCGTCTTACATGCGGTATCTGAAGATGTTCAGGATCTGAACACAATGCTTCTGGTTATATTCAGAAGCAACGTTATACGCCCTTCAGTTTTTGCAGTCAAAATCTAGAGGTTAGGAGTCTCTAAGTGTGAGGATAGATTTATATTTTTCCAAATAATCACTGCTCTACACCGCAACACTCAACTTTGCTCAACTCTGAAATCTTGGCTGAGAGACGCTTGTGATCAGCCACAGCAGAGGGGGCAATACCAGGAGTGATGATTAGCGCATCGACGTTGATGTTATTTTAGTAGAAAATCCATGTGCCATTGTAATGAATTGAAGGTTAAGTGACGATTTTTTTCTTTACAACCACTCTTGTTGCGTAGTCTGTGCACTGAAAACTGGATTAACCTTTAATTACCCTCAGCAATCTTGCAACCCTGAGACCACATTGCCACTTCGACCAGTGGTATCTGCCTATACAGAGTAATGAAAGAAACATCTGTTTGCTTATTTGGAATCACCGATACCATGCAGGTGAATAGACACTCACAATGGGACAGGCATTTCTGCTGACACCTCATTTTCTTTTTGCATTTCTCCGTCTTCCCCTACCCACTGATTCCGCTGGACTAATGTATTAATTAGAATCCGGGCTGTCTGAAGCCAGCAGCCTTGCGCAGAATGCACAAATGCAAAGGGACCTGAAGGATTGCTAAGTGACCTCTCATTCAGCTGCAAAGAGCACTGCTGGGCTGGACAAAATCATGCATGTGTCTGTGCTTTAAACAAAAGTATGTTTCCCCATGTTTAACCCAGGTTTTTACAGAAATCCTTTGTGTCTCTTTTTGGAAGCACTATCTCTCCTTTGGGGTGGCTCTATCAAAAGCTACCTCAATGGAATTGGATGGTTTTAGAGCTGACAGAATCCCGGGAGGTCATGCCAATCAGACTGATTTTTTCATCCAAGCCAAGTGACTCTTCTGAAGTCACTTTCAGGGCCTGTGGTGTAGCTAGGTCTGAGCTGTTGAGTCCCTAGATTCCAAGCCTAGTGCTTTTCAACAGAAATGTGCTGTCTCCCAATATGAAGACAATCTCAAGACACTTCCAGCGGCCTATAGACCTTTTTTTTTTTTTTTTTACAGTTTCCTGTCAATTCTATGTGGCTGGCAGTCGAGGCCATTTTAGAGATGTGCGACCATGCATTACTATGTAAAATGCATGCTGTAGGCACAATCTTCACAGTCAACGTATGATATTTTGTGTACATATGTTTTGATTTCTGCTTCTGCAAATCCTCTGTGTTTTTTTGCATTTGTCCAAAGATAATTAAAGATGTTCAGAGCTTTAATTTCATGGTACATTTTTTCAATATGAGAAAAAAATGGTGATGTGGTCTTACGCTTTTTAAAGTGATAAACTCTCGTTCAAGCTTAATTTCACCCCCTTCTGATCATAAGCCTTACATCAGACATCACTACTTTTTGTACTTTCAGCTTCTCACATATGCCATGGAAATTATTTTGTAGGGCTACTCCCCATGACTGTATTGTCTCATCAGAATGAAGAAAATTCTTGGCTTTCATTAGTGAATCTATCCTCATTAATTCAAACGCAATGGAGGTGGTGGAGAAGGGGCAGTCAGATTAACTAGTGCATAATTTGAACCATAGAAACTTTTATGGGAATGTACTCTTCTTATTTTCATGGACGTTCTGTAATTAAGTTTGGGCAGTGATTCTAAAGGGCTTTAGATATATGACAAAATCAATTGGCTTGTGATTTCATATCTATTCTCTGCAGGGAAAGGTGATTTATGAAACCACAGGAAGCAATTTGTTTTCTAAACATTTTCAATGTTCCCTGTACACCCTGCCCCACCATTTATTTCTTCTGCCTATATAGTATATGTTTTTTTCAAAGAGAAATAAAGGGAGTATCATTTCACTTAGAAGGTAGGTTACTATTATTTCCAAATAAACAGAAACCTATTTTATCAGACTCTCCAAGTAGAAATGGATACTACTAGGATTGAATGTAACAATTTGATTTACAAAGACACTTTTGACTATATCAGTTTTCTCTGCAAAAGACACTTGTTTGTGCAATGATTTTAAATGCTCCATTCCCTACAACTGTCTGCCAAATAATTTTTAAGTGCTAGATGGAAATATATTCCTTATGATTATAACTCTAAATGTTCTGTGAAGATGCCTGACAAAACATAGATATTGATGACAATAGACATTTGTTGACTGATTGACTGGCTGGGTTGATGTGGTGATAGGCAGGAAAATGAATGGATGGGTGGGTTACAGGGATGGATGGTGAATGGGTAGATGGATGGATTGTGGAATCATGAGACTTTCTGATGCTGTTAAGCATTTCTAAAATTCAAACAGCTACCTACTTCCAATGACCCAAGTGCAGATTCTAGTCCTAGGACCAAGTTTTCAAAGAGAAGTGTCACTGCAACTCATGGTTTCTGGTAATAGCATCTCTATCGTGTGCCTTGTGGGCATTCTATATGAGTTCCCAGTGATTTTAACATAGACTGAGTAGTAATTAAAGTTAAGGCAAGAGGGTAAGCGAGTGAGCAAGACAGTTTGTTTTTCATAAAGAATCTGTGGAAAACTCTATTAACAATAGCAAAACACAAAATAGCTTTTACCTCGTGGTGACCTATATATTCTTTTGTATTTTTGACACACCCAAAATTGCTAGGGGCTAATTACTGGCTCTGTGCTCAAGAATCACCCTTAGAGATGTTTGGGGGATCATATGCACTAGTGGAGATCCAACCAGGGCCAGTTTGTGCAAGGCAAGCACCCTGATCTCTCAACTATTTCTACAGCCCTGTATACTATTATTTATGCCACAATTAAGAGTTGTATTTATTTTACTTCAGAACTGATTGGCGAGTACTCTTGCGTGTATGCATCTGACTGTGTTCTAGACCTTAGCAACTCTTTGTGATGTGTTGACTTGTGGGTCATGAATCCATTTACTCCAAGACAGGAGGAAGAAAGCTATTAGAAGATTTAGGGCCATGTCTCCTTTGTGCTCAGAGCACTTCTGCTGGGGTCCCCTTGGGGTCTGCCCTGGCTCTGGCCATAATTGCATTTTACCTATTACTGACCTGATTCTCTTAGAACTCTTGGCAATTGATCAGCCTGGGGCTCCATCAGGAAACAGAGGCACATTTGGCTTATTGGATGGGTACAAAGAACCTCTGCGACAGAAAAATGATTTTGGAGCACTGTCAACAATTCATTGGAGTGAGGGGAGAACAAGACAAGAGCATCATGCTGTGATCCATAGGAAACAAGATAAGCATCAGGAGTAGCTTGTGATTTGAAACCAGCACATCAATAAACTGGTCTTGAGGATACTTGAGCACTTTTTCAGGGATTGGGGGTTCATGGAAGGGTTAGAGATGGCAGAACTGAAGGAGAATGCCCCGGTTGTTGGGGTCAGCCCTTGTCCCCCACCCCCGTTTGTCTCTAGCTCTTGCCCTTTTATTTTCCCTCTCACTTGGGTCCCTTTGGGCTAGTCCACAGACGCAGGCCCTGCTCTGTGCCACCGTCCTGGTGCCTGCTATTTCTGTCACTATGGACCTTCTCGCCTTATGTCTAGTGAATCTTTATTTTCCTTCCGTACATAAATTCCTGCCTTAGTTGGACAGCGGGGGACCTTGCTGTGCCTCCCTCCTCCTACCCCCATCATTGTTTTGCCAGCGCATCGTTCTTACTGTGTTCTGAGCGATTCGAGCAGGAGACACTGTCTTAAATATGGGTGCAAAACGCCTGTAGAATGAGGGAAAGGAAGAAGCGCAAGTTGTCTCCTGGGACAACGGGATGATGCTGTTGGGACAACGGGATGTGTTTAGGACCCCAGGAGGGGTCGCTGTTGGAACTTCCTGTGAGCGGGAGAGCAGAGTTGAGGGGTCTTCCCTGAAAAGGAGATTGTCTTCCAATCTGACTGATTTCAGTTATCTTTCTCTACCTCCTCTGTCCCTTTCTACCCACTCACTTGAGAAGGGGGGAGAGACTGAGGCAGAAAGACAGAACTGAGGCTCTGACTTAAGCGTGAATTTGTGTGTGTACCTGGGCACCCTGGGAACTGCTGTTGGAGAAACTGTTGATGCTGCTTCTCCACCAGAGTCGGTTGTTGTTGGAACTAAAGAGACTTTGAAAAATGTTGATGACCAAGGAATGGGTATTAACACTCTGGGCGGGTTTGGGGTCCTAAAGCTACTTACTGTTCCTAACACAGGCGGTCCGGAGGGGTCAGAAAACGGGATAGAAAAATACATGGAACCAGGAGAGATCTTTGTATTAATCCTCGTGGGGGAGAATGCATAGCCATTCGCCTTGACAACCTTTTTTTTTATAAGTAATTATGGAGGAACTGGTAGAGATTATAGAGGGTTCTGGGATATTTCAGGCCCATCCCTTAAATTTGCTATTATCCATATTTTTATGTTGTTCTAATTCAAGGATATTTTTATACCTTGGTAATAAATTAACATTTCAAAAGTCCTTTTACCTGCTGAGATAGTTCATTCTGCTAATATGAGTAACGCTGTGGACTCGAATAATTAGTGTAAATTGCCTTTGAATAACACTGAGCTGGGAACGACTCTAAGTTGCTGGAGCTTAATGCCCCTTTGCAATACAGGATGAAGAGTCCTTAATGGGGCCTGGAAAAACAACTAATACCTACAAATCAAAGGAGAAAAGCCGTTTTTGATGCATTTGTCTGAGAGTGTGAGTTTTAAACTAAATTGTTAACACTTCCTCCCCGCTGAGGGTCATGGATTAGCTAGGCTGGGAGATTCTTTGAGAATCTTTCACACTGACCAGGGGAGGTAGGGGGTTCCAAATACAAGTGTTTTCTTAACCCTAATCCCTACCTCCCTGCCCAGGACAGCGCTGCATTTCCCTCTAATTAGGTGAAGAATTAGGAGGAGGATAAATGTGCTCAGGGATGAGGATAAAGTGATTAGTTCGTTCAGGACCATGATAGCGATTTCTGGGCGCTACTTAGTTCCTTTCAAGATAATAACTTCTCTCTCTCTCTCTCTCTCTGTCTCTCCCTCTCTCTCTTCCTCTCTCCAAAAATGTATTCACGGAAACATCAAAAATGCATTTGTAGGCAATGATAATTATCTTTGGGTTCTTTGGGGAGCACATTTACAAACTATTTTTCTCTCCACTTGCAGGTGTATAATTTTCATAAGGTTTTCCTGTTCTGTGAAAGGAATGTTCAGCACAGCATCTCCTCTGACCTCACTACTGTCTTTGTGTGTGCAATCTGCACAAAATCTAATAAGCCAACCAAAAAAATCTATATTCAGATTGAAATGGTTCTTTCAGAGAAAGTGGGGAAGGACTTTTGGCTTCGAAGCTGCCTGGAATCCAACCACCTGACGTTTTTACATATGGATGGTAGGATGGTACCTGCTGTTTTTTTTTTCTTTTAAGATCTTGCCAATAGTCTTCATTGAAGTGTAATTTTAAAATTTGGGTTGATGAAAACAGTTACAAAAAAGCTTCAGACTTTCACCCGCAAGTCTTGAAGGGCAGTTTAGACCTTTCATTCAGTTTGATACACAAATAACCCAGACAGGTACCAAAAGAACATGGCCATGCTCACACCCCACCCCCAAACCCCGCATTCCAGAGCAAAACACGCCAACATTGCCTCTGTCTTTGCCGTTTTGCCCCTTTGCTATCTTTGCACCGTAGTTACTGGAATCTATGGCTTGCTTATCTTACCTAGTGCCAGTTTTATGTGCTAAATACATATTTTGAAAATAACCCCAGGAAAAGGAAATATGATTGCAACAAACAACAAAACATAATGTTTAACTGCCTCTTTTGCAAAGGTGCTGGAGTGATAGGACAGAGATAGGGTGTTTGCCTTGCATGCAGCCAGCCTGGGCAAGCCAGGTTCGATTCCTCCGCCCCTCTCAGAGAGCCTTGCAAGCTACCGAGAGTATTCAGTATGCCAAACACAGTAACAAGAAGTCTCACAATGGAGATGTTACTGGGCCCGCTCGAGCAAATCAATGAACAACGGGAGGACAGTGTTTGTTTTGTTTTGCAAAGGTGTTTGAAGAACCCCAGACATTCTTCCTCTGGGTCTTTTTTGTGGGTTGGTGAAAGCCAATGTTTCACGGTTAAACTTCCAGAACAAGTTCTGCCTATTCCTCCCTCTTGGACCTTCATCTCCGGGGATTATAATCCTGAGCAAATCAAGCATTAGAAGAGGAATTGCAGGAGACCACTGGATCTCTAGGCAAAACTTCTGAGTGAGTCTCAGTTCCTTGGGAGGAAACCTCCAGAATATTCCTTTATCATTAACAACCACCACTTTAAATCCAATCTGGCATATTCCTACATCATTAACATTTATCATGAATAAAGGCATATTCCTTTATTATTAGCAACCACCTTTACCATTAACAACCACTACTTCAAATCCAATCTGGTTCCAAACTGTAGGAAGTTTCCCTGCCACGCCTAGAGCCCTCATGGCTGATTGGAGGAAGTGAGTCAGTCAGACCGCCCAGGTCCTGTTCTCTAAGAGTGACCACACTGCATTAGCTGGGATTAGATTGCCTTTTGATCTTATCAGCTTTGTTTTCTGAACTGCAAAAAAAAAAAAAAAAGACGGAACACAGAGGGAGTCAGCAGCTCGCCTGAGACCATCTCCTTCCATCACATCACCCATGAGATCAGTAGGCGAATCGAGGAGCCAGGATGTGGCCGACTCTCTTCCCAAGCCCGCCTGCTTTTTTCCCTTGGACCCCAGCTCATTCCTTGCGGTGGAAGCTTGTTTTTCCTCTCTCCCAGGCAGTCCCTGCCTTTTGCCTTCTGAAAAAGTGGTGTGTTACATATCTCGAGGATTGGCTTGTTTTTTGCATTCTTAGCGGCTAGAGATAGGACAGGGAGCAAGTGTACAATGTAAAAATGTACATTTCTGACCTAAAAAGGAGGTTGTCAGAGGGAGAAGAGACTAATTAGCCTGTAGGAGAAGAGGCTAATTAGCAGATTAAATCTGCCCCCTCCTATCTTCTGGGTTTGACTTGGATAAACTCTTGCCCCCACAATGGGAATTCTCATTCTTAGCAAGAAGGATTCAGCTGTTCTCGAAATGAGCTTGTAGCAGCCTCTTTTTCATCCATTCTGGGTTCACTCCCATTGTGTGGAGTTCCGTTTCAAGGTCTGGCTATCTGAAACAGCCCAGAGTTAGCTGTGAATTCTGGATTCTGACCCAATAGAGCAGCCCTCATCCTGGGGAGCTCCCTCGTTTAAGATTTAAAAATCTAATCCTATGCCCCCTTGATGGTCAAAATCTGATAGGATCAAGGAATAGGTCTCCCCATGGAAATGGCTCTGTGTCAAGCAATAAACCTGATCACTGCAAGAAGATGGTGAAGGCCGCGGGAGAGAATACCAAACTGGAAGATTAACATTTCGGTTCCATAATTACAAGTTCAAGGAGTTTGGCTTCTTATCACTTTCTGGTGGGTATAGAAAGTCGGAGCGATCTTCTTTAATTTGTAATTATGTAAGTGAAATGTGAGGTCCGTGGGCCTCATTCTTCCCCTTTCTGGGCTGCAGACATTGGTATGCAGACCCCATTCTGGAAGGCACAGTCCGCTATCAGAGGGAGACATGTTTGATTATTCTTTAAAACCAACTAAGAGAAGTTAATCTCATTGAACTTCTTTTTATTCAACAAAAGAGTTGGATGTTTCCAAATCTAATGTGACTATAATGTTCATTAAATGGACTTCTTTACACCTTTAAATGGATTAACAGCACATCTTCACAGTCTAATTATTGTACATGTCATGCAAAAAAATCACAGATCGAACTCAGGGGATGATAAGGGCCTTTCTTCTACCATCACGGAACCTCGCTGCAGTAAATGGATGCGATAGTTATCTGAGCCCCCAAACCTATTTTTTAAAGGGCACATGTTGCTCCGAGGAGGTGGGAGGGAAGGACCGGCCTGAGGAAGCCGAGTGCTTCCTCCCTAATCATTTTAATTTCGAGATTTAAGAGCTGACCATGCTGGTCTTGCAGTCTTCCGGGCGTGCAGTGCCAGGAACCTGAGCGGTCCCTCCCGCGCTGCCTGCCCAGCTAATGACTTCAGTCTGTCCAAGCAGCTCTGAGTCAGATAAGCGATAAATTATGCACAGACTCTTGCAGTTACTGGCCTTGGGGGCTCCTCCAAGGTCTTTTACCTTTTCGAAAGGGAGGAAACCATGCCCCCCAGAAACAACAGCTCTACTTTCCCATGGCTTCTGATGGCCTGTTTCCTTGGGCCCAGTACTTGTCTCCATTTGGTGTCATCTGGCATGCTGCCACTGGTGTCTTGCAGATGCCGTATGCCTTGCTTGGTGTATGTGGGTACTGAATGTTCTAGAAGAGCTCTCTTCAACCTTTTTACACCTGCTGTCTGATACCTGATCTGCATGCCAGACCACAGATTGCAATGACCAAGTTGGTTAGCTGATGATTTTCTTTTTTTTGGGGGGGGGGAGGATAGGGAGGGAGTGTTTGGGAGTGTTTGGGCCACATCCAGCAGTACTCAGGGGCTATTCCTGGCTCAGTGCTTAAGAGTGACCTCTGGCAGTGCTTGGATGACCCTCACTGAGCATCTTCCTCTGGTCAGTCAACCACCTCCCCATCTCCAATCCTAGTGTCTTCAGGGAGGATTGCAGGGAGGGGATGTGAAGCATGTCTCTGGGCCTTGGCCAGGCAGGGAGGGAGGAGCACACTCAGGCAGGTACTGCCACGGCACCACTGACCGTTCCAGTGTTCCACACTCTGTGGTCTCCTCATTCTTCCTCTGGAAACCGGCTAGTTACACACCTCCCCCAGCTTCCTTGGGAGTGAGGGCTCATCCTCCAGGAGGGTCACTTTTTTTTTTTTTTTGCTTTTTGGGTCGCACCTGGCGATGCACAGGGGTTACTTTGGCTCTGCACTCAGGAATTACTCCTGGTGCTCGGGGGACCATATGGGATGCTGGGAATCGAACCTGGATCGGCTGTGTGCAAGGCAAATACCCTACCTGCTGCGCTATTGCTCCATCCCCCGAGGGTTCACTTCTTGATCAAAACTAAGCATTCTCTACCTGCACTAGAAATCTTGGTCTTTGAACAGAGAATCTGAAACTATTCAAAGTCCCACAGGGCAGTGAAGTAAGAGCACTCCAGTCAGGGGTGGCATTTGAATTGATGGACACTCCCTTGATAGGGACAGCCCCAGGATCTGGGGCCATAGATTTACAACAAGAAGCCCCACTTCAGACTGTGGGGGTCTCACTCTCAACCTCTGGGAACTCCACCTCAGCCCTGCCCAGGGTCTGACTCGGTCTGGAGGGTCAGCCTGTGCTGTTCCCAAGCCGAGGGTGCCAGAGACAGAGCTCAACTAACTCATTTCTGCTTCCTATCTCTCTCCACCTTCACCCCTTCTGCACTTGGTCCTCCATAAGACAGGACAGCAGGGAAAGGAGACTCAGAGATGCCTGTAACCATGCAGAAAATGCTTTCATGAATAATTAAAGGTCCGTATAGTCCCAACATCAATTACCAGAATTAATTGCTCCCTAAAACATAAGGAATGGTGCTACAAAGAGTCAACATTAGCTTGGGAACTGAAGGGCTCTCCGTCCCATCTTCTGAAGGAGCCAAGCAGTACCTTGGTAAAGCAAACATCGACTCTTCCTGGTGTGCTCGGTACTGTGTCCCCCATACCAAACTAATAAATACTGAATGAGTAAATAATTTTTTGTTTTCTCTCTGTGTTATAAAGATTCAGTTGTATTTGGCTAATAACTTCAGGGAATACCATTAAATGTTTTTCAAATACAACATGTCTAAGTCACATTTTGCTCTTGGAAAATGTCTAAAACATGTCTAAAGATTGAGCCAGAAGGTCAAGGTGAAATGTGAATCCTATGTTCTATAAAAGACCTCCCCCAAGTGGGAACTTATCACTCCTGGGGGTAAATGAACAAGAGATAGGTCTGCTGCCTGCTGACTTGCCCCTTAATCCACTCCCAAGTCTTCTTTCCTTCATACGGAGCCCAGAATTTGATAGTCTACAATAGAACAGTAAATCACAGGAGTTCAAACCTTATCCAGACAAATATAATGTATAAATGATAAAAAGCTAGAGTTGAATGGTAAAAAAATAGCCCAGATGTCAGGATATTTAAGAACAAAGTTCTAATATTTTATTTTGAGGTATCAAATGTCTATATGAATATAAAGTTGATAAGAGAAATGTGTGATATAAAAAATATGCAAGTCACAGAGAAGATGACACTAATACTGAAGGTCTCTACTCATTAAGCCAGACAACAAAGATCATTACTTCATGATTTTTCTCTACTAGGGAATTCTGATCCTATTTTCGTCTTAGACTTATTTGATCTGTAAGACTGGAAGAGTTAAACAACCTCATTATATTTTATGTTAATTTTGTTCTAGGCTTACAGGGAAGAACCAACATGCTTTGATTTGCACTTATTCAGAGACCTGACACTAGCTTCCATGCTTGGGGAGGGAGAAGGATCTTTGAGCAGGAAGTTACTTATTGGACAATTAACATGTGGAAACTATACCAAACAGTATGTGAAAATGATAAGTTCACGTTGAATTTCCAAAGGGCGGAGGCTCATTCTTCCAACAAGACCGTGACAACTCTGGCTGATGGAATAAATGGGATCATTATATTTCAGTCTCCAAGTAATTATCAGAAATGAAGCTTTGTGAATTCTTCCCTAATGGGGCCACCTGTCACCCTTCAGTCTTTGGACATAATGGCATTTTCTTTCTCAAGACCTGGGCCCTGGTTTAGCTCTTCCAAATGTTAGGGACCGTGTCCTGAACCCCCTCCCCCTGTTCTATCCCCGACATGTGAAGATGAATCGATTCACATTTTCAGCTGCTTAATCACTCTCCACCCAACATGTGAACCTGTGTGTTCGAGGGCCTGTGGCAGGTATGTAAGGCTAGAGCAAAGCCAGGTGTTGCCCCATCTTGGTTTGCACATGGGCAGACGTGACTGCCAAGACATCCTTCGGGGTGGGGGTGTTGAGTGGTGATTTGCGCCCAGCCGTCACTCACCCCCTCTCCTTTTAACCAGCTGCTGCTGCTGCTGCTGCTGCTGCTGCTGCTGCTGCTCTGGGCTGTGGTTGCTGCTGCAGGACACTGTGGAAAGCCAGGGATGTAGGTGACTGTGTGTAGACTCTGGCCAGGGAATAGGTCTTGCTCAGTTCCTGAGTCCAAAAACTGACTCCAGGTGGCTGCCTGCACTTAGAGCTTACTTCAGAGCCTGAACAGAGATGCCACTTGATCCTGAGATGGCTTATATAACCCACAGATTCTCAGGTGGAAGCTGTTCTATGACTTTCGGGCCACTGGTGCAAGAATTTTTCGCTTCCGGGGCATTCTGTGTTGGCCCTGTTGCCCTCATGAATTTGAGGATTCTGAGAAAGAGGAGTTAAACAACCTCATTATACTGATTTTGTGTTAGGGTTACCAGGGAACATCCAATATGCCTTGATTTGCACTTATTCAGAAACTGTCAAGAGAGAGAAGGACCTTTTTGCATGGAGCGACTGAACTACTGACATGTGGAAATTACACCCCACAATAGGTTAAAAAAAAAACGCTAAATCACATTGATTAGTTGGGTGGGGGATATTATGGTGGCCATTCTTCCAAGCTGGCACACTTCTTCCATAGGCAGAGGGTTGTTCTTCCAGGCCCAGGCCCAGGAGGAATTCAATGGATAAAGTACTTTTCATTGGTCATGATTTGTGCTTGGTTCCCTAAAGAGGAGGGGAATTCTTGCAGGTGGTACAGGACATTGTTGTCTAAGATTTTGCAGTCACAGTGCCCCTGAATTTGGAGACTTTCCTCCCTTAGGGGGTGGAATGTCAGGTCCAGAAGGCAATTCTTAAGTGCCCATTCATTGGGACTTCTCCCAACCTGCTTCCAGGAATGGCTCGGGTTTTCCAGCTGACCATAGAGTCAGTCATCCAGTGTTCACACCGAAGACAGGAAGAGACCTCAGTGCTTTCTCTGAGCTCCACAGGCTGCCCCAGGCTCCTTCCACCGCCACCTATTTAAGTCCTATACTCTGCATGGGCTGGAGTGATAGCACAGCGGTAGGGCGTTTGCCTTGCGCGTGGCCGCCCCTGAGGATCTGGGTTCGATTCCTCCGCCCCTCTCGGAGAGCATCTCACCCACACTGCAAAGCCTGGCAAGCTTACCTGTGACATATGCAATATGAGAAACACAGTAACAACAAGTCTCACAATAGAGACGTTACTGGGCCCACTCGAGCAAATTGATGAACAACAGGAGGGCAGTGCTGCAGTGCTATTCTGTCTCTGAGACACTTCCCTGAACCTCCCATTCCTTCCCCCAGCTGGACAAGACTGTCAGTTCGGCCTCTGGGGAACTGGCCTGAGTCCTGCCAGCCTCATTTCACAGGTAGTAGGATTCTGACCACAGCACCCAATTGACACCTGTTACAATAATATATAATAATATTGGAACCGCATTTGTCACTGATCTCAGCCAAGATGTCAACTCACTGAATCTGACAATAGGTCCACCCAGGAGACTCGACTCCCCCCTCCACGCCAGCTGCTGCCGCTGGTCAGGTCCAGGCTTGTTGTCTATTAGCTGACAAGCCCAGGATGAAATTAGCACTAAATATAAGGTAATTTAATTAACTCCTCCCATCCCAGCAGGCAGGGCTCAGCACCCTCGGTGCCCCTGGGGGTTGGGGGTGGGGGCTATAGCCAGCAAAGGAGTAGTGCACCCCAGTGAGGAATCACTTAGGTAGTGCTTGTGTTGTTTTAAATTGGTGGTTTGCCACCAAAGATTTCCACGAAACTCCTCTGGGGATGAAAGTAAAGCATAGCTTTCACGCATCCTTAAGGACAAGATGATAAATTGCGTGAAAATCAGTCACAGAAAAGATACCTTGTAAGAGTCAGACTTCTTCAAGGATATATGTGTTTTGTTGTGTTCTTCCAGGGGAGAGAAGGAGAGGACAGGAGAAAGGGGAGAGGGAGAGAGAGAGGTGGGGGAGGGAAGAGAGAAAAAAGGGAAAGACATAAGAACAGAGAGGGAGGGAGAAAGAGGAGAGAGAGAAATGAAAGACTGGTTTAAAAGCAACAATTATTCCAGGTACTAATCTCGGCCATTCTTGGGTGTTAGTCTCCTATTTTGTTACTTTATGTTCCCCAGATGAATGCAATCTTTCTGTGTCTATCCCGCTCTTTCTGACTCATTTCCCTTAACATGATACTTTCCGTGAGGTACCACTTGCATGTAAATTTCGTGACTTCGTCTTTTCTAACAGCTACATAGTACTCCATTGTGTAAATGGACCAAAGTTTCTTTAACCAGTCATCTGTTCTCGGGCACTCAGGTTTTTTCCAGATTCTGGCTATTGTAAAGAGTGCTGCAATGAACAAACAATTGGGAGGCCAACCACACATGCTAGGGGAAAAGGGAGCTCAGATAGAGAAGGGAACACCAAATAAAGGTGTTGGGAGGATCCTCCCAGGATGGGAGAAGCATGCTGAAAGTAGACTATAGACCAAACATGATTGTCACCCATTGCCTCTTTTGCAAACCACAACACCCAATAAGAGAGAGAGAGAACAAAAGGGAATGCCCTGCCACAGTGGGAGGGTGGGATGGGGGGATGAGGGGTGGGAGAGATACTGGGATCCGAGGTGGTGGGAAATGGACACTGGTGGAGGGATGGGTACTTGATCATTGTATAACTGAAACCCAAGCACAAAAATTTGTAAGTCTACAACTGTACCTCATGATGTCTCACTAATAAAAATAAATAAAAAATAAAATAAAAAATAAATAAATAAAAAGGATATGGAAGTCTGATAATCTAAAAAAATAAATAAATACATAAATAAATGCAACAATTAGCAGACAGCTTAGAGCAGCCGAACTAAAAGTTGCCATGATTGGACTAAAAAATTACCCCCCCAAATTTTTTTTTCAAACTTCTTCTCTTATAGAGAAGCTTCTTGATTGATATTTTGTTTTATTTTGTGGGGGCCTCCCAAGTGGTGCTCAGGAAGCCAGGGATCCCCACCAATGAGATTCTCACCCACAGGGCTGTGTTCAGGGCCTGGTCAGCTAGTGCCCTGCCGAGCTTCGGGTATCTTGAACACGCTGGGTAGAGTTGGTGGTCTCCAGGGCTGCACTTGTCCCTGCTCAGGGGATCATGGGCTCGGGGGATAGAACCTGGGTGAGGCACATATCAGACGTGTGCTCTGACCACTGTGCTGTCTCCCTATCCCTGGACCCGTGTTGTAAAGGGACACAATGGCCCAAGTCTCAGTGAAGGCGATCTTTGACCTCCTCATGTTCAGTGATTGGACCTGTGTAATTGTTACCATTCTTTCCATCTTCCCACTCTCCAATACTCAGTCAACAAACACCAAGGAACATTTATGAGCTGTGAGGATGCCACAGACCTTCAGTCTTGTTGAGGACAATGAGAACACTGGAGGTGTTTACAGGGGTAACCCTCCACGTGTAAATAGATTCTCCTCTGGAAGTTGTGGGAGAAGTGGGCTTGTCACTGGTGCCTGTGGGCTGGGAGAATTTGCTAGAAGCACATCCATATTCTTCTGGGACTCTGGTGAGCCCTCTCCAACCCATGCTAATGGCAGACAGGGTCTCTGTTTGTGTGGCTATAGAGTAGATGCTGATTGGAGCAAAAGTCCAAACAATCAGGGAGTTTATTCTCCAGTAAAGTCTGTGGGCCAGAAAGTATCAGGTCAGCAAAACCTGCAGACCTCATTCAAAGGCTGATCAGTATAAGAGGGGGTAGAGTCAAATCTTTGAATCTCTTCAGCTACAGCAAGGAAATAAAAACTCTCAGAGAAGGCTTGTCTTACAGGAGCCCTTGGCCTGCTAAATTCTTTGGGTTCTCTGCTTGGGTGATCTGGGTACTATCCTTCCTGGTGAAAGAATTGGAGCACGTGACTTGCAGCTCACCCATTTCATTGACTTGACAAAGAATAATTCTAGTCCCAGGGCTGCATATGAGTCTGAGCAAAGAACCTAAACAGAGCCAACATCACCTTTGGCCCAGATCTATTTCACTGAAATCTTGGGGGAGTAAAGTTAACCCAGAATTCGGTAGTTAAAAAATTATCTGGAGATTCTCCTATATGACCAAGATGGAAGACAACCAAATTCTGATTTTTTTTGCAATGAAAGGGGACCCTCCCACTCACCCCGACCTTCGTGCAGAAGAGCTGGTACTTTCTGGATAGGAAGAAACCAAAGCTGTTGCTCAATCATATATTCTATTTCCTGGTCAGTAGCTCAGGATGCATTGGCAACCTAGTGACCGATGAGAGCTGGACAGGAGGAAACATGCCCAGGCTCCTGAAGCTGATGGGCACAGCTGGAGAAGGCAGAGCGGGCGCCCCTCTTGCCTTAGCGTCTGGGTTGGCACCCCAGGCCTTGTCAGAGCACTGGGGCTTCCCACTAGCCTTTTGTCCTTTGCAAAGCCATCACCATGGTCTGCCTTTCCTGGTATTCCCTCCTGGAGCTAGAGATGAAGGAGGAAGCTGACCCCATGAAGAGGTCACTGTGGAGAATGGGTGCCCTAGAGGGGCAGGGGCGGGGCCTACCAAGGTGACTTGTGTCTTCTGAGAAGATGTGCAGAGATGCTCCTGTGACCGCCGGCATGGGGTCTGCTCAGGCCTGAAGGGTCCACAGTCTTGACAACGTCTTTTCTTGCCTTTCTAGAAGCCTGGCTTAGCAGATTGGCTCTGGCACCTGGCTGTGTCCGCACGGGGCTGCTCCCCCCCCCTCCGTGCGGCTGGATCAGAATCTCCCCTTCTTAGAAGGACAACAGTCATATGGGATTTGGGCCCCCCACAGGGATCTCGTTTTTTACCGAGGGATCCCTTTACCACCCCCATCTCGGACACAGTCACCTGATGAGCTGGAACAGGGCTGCTTCGGGTGGCTTTGTGAGGGGGACACTGCTCAGTTGTGTGTCAGCAGGAGTAGAATCCAGCTACAGGATGGTGGGGCCGGGAGCTCTCAAGAAGGTGGGTGCCCCCTGGAGCTGAAGACTGAAGGCCCGTCCTGCCTCCAGGCTGGTGGAATCCCATCTGCCCTGGCTGGGTGAGTCTCTTCTGAGCTGATGTGTAAGTCCCTTCTGTGCTGGTTCCGGCTGCTACTTTCTCCAGGTCTCCAACAAACCCTCTAAACCTCATTGCCCTGACTCAAGCCACGATGTGATGTGAACCCCCAGAGCACCAAGTGTAGTCCACGGGTAGTTTAGGAAGTGGCAAGTTTTTGTGCAGGGGGTCTCCTCTCTCTAAAATAGCTCTCTGTAGCTCTCCGATCTCTCTGCTATGAACAAGGGACCCCAATTACCTGTGGAATGAATGAATGAGTGAGTGAGTAAGTGAATGAATGAGCTTAAACAGTCTAACTGCCCCCAAGAGGCATTGTGTGCATAGAAGTCAGGACCCTGGATTCTGCTCCTGGCTGGACCCCACCAATCAGACTCGAGCCAGGAATGAGGACACCCTTCCCTGCCCCCAACCACCACCCCCAGGTGCCAGTGATTCGGTCCCTGTTCTGTCCCGTTGAAGAAAGCAGCAGGGACTGGCATGACCCTCTCCTGCCTTTGTGTTTGCTTTCAGCTCCAGATCATGCAGATCAGCCCATGTGGAGAAACCGGGTCCTTAACGCCTCTTGGAAAGGAAGGACAGGGGGCCAGGCAGCACTGAGCATCTGCGCCCTCCCCCTCCCTCTCCCACTCCCACCCCCAGCTCCTCATTCTCCAAATTGTCTGCAAACACTGAGAACAGATCCTAGGCCAGTCCGACAATACCCACTTCAGGCCTGGGCTTAACAGTGACCTGCTGTTGTCATGCTCTGAGGTCTCACCTGGCAGCGTGTGTGTGTGTGTGTGTGAGTGTGTGCATGTGTGTGTGTGTATGTGTGCGCGTGGGGGGGTGGTGGTGGAGGGGTGGAGCATGTGAGCTGGGGATGAAATTCAGTACCTCAAACCTACAAGGCTCGTGCGGCAACTTTTCCTTGTCCAGCGTAAGGATGATTTTCCAATGTGTGATACGAAGTGAAGGAGCCAGGAGGGGAAGGGTCCCCCAAAGTGGGGAGCAGCACCAGAGAGTCTGGCACCAAGAGTCAGCAGCCCCTCTGTCTGGCAGGAAGTCCCCCTGAACGACAGGAAGCTCCTTGAGCGCTCCCACTCTTTCGAAGGGAAAATGTAATTTGTAAACAATGAACGTCTTAAGATGCCTCCAACAGCCAGTCCTGACTTCTGGCTGATTTACTGAGGCGTTAGTGCCTGAGCCCCACAGCGCCGTTCCAAGCCTGATGGATAATTTGTTGGCCTGCTATGCATTAGGGTGCCACGCCCAGGGATCTTTCGAGCTCCCTTCCAACTGAACGATGCAGAACGGGGGCCTCCACTTTCCCAGTCCAGGGAGGTTCAGGCTTGCCTTCTTCCTGCTCACAGTACAGCTTGCCTTGTAACGCCAAGGCTCAGAGATGTTGGTCGGGGAATTTGAGCGGTTCCAAAATCGCCCGTCATTTATCACTTGTCTGAGACAAGCGGTTGTGTGTCCATGTCGGATGAATGCTTTTCCTCCAAACTCCTCCTCTTTCTGCCCTGCAAACCCCCCGCCCCTCCCCCCAACTCCCCCACAGGGGAAATCAAGAAAAACAAGACTCTACTTGTCCAGGCCCTTGGAGACTCCTCGGAATTGCTGGAATCGTCACAATAAGTGGTCGTAATAGAACCATCTATAGGACTGTAAATACAGGCGACTCTGTGGAGTGGCAAAAAATAATGAAGTAATTAGGTGAACTATTTTCAGCACCTGTGACTGATTGCGCCAGGCACATCCCTGCTTTATTATATGATTGTTCGTCAGGAACAATACGCAGATCCGGAAGTCGCTGACACGGGGTCCTGTACTCGGCTCCCCTCTCCCCAGGGCTGCAGGGGTGTGGGAGCCCCAGGATGGGGAATCACAGCTCAGCTGGGGGAAATCCACAGTGGGTAAATGCGAATCCTGCCTCCCCGCCCATTAGGGTTAATGCCACTTTAATTAGCCATTGACAGGTGCCTAAAAGGGCCTGTTTAATGCACCATTTCTGGCCCAAGCCTGTGTCCTACAGAGAGACAGACCCACACCCGGAGCTGGTGCCACATGGAAGACAGTCCAGGGAAGGGCACGTGGAAATGCCCTTCAAGGACTCAACCTACAAGCTGGTGACTTGCGGAGACCTTTCCCCTGGCAGGATCTCTGCTCCCAAGTGCCCACTTGCCAGTAATAAGAATGATTTGATGAGGGTAGCAGTAGTTGTGCTTACAGAGTAGCCCTGGACCTGGGCCCTGAGTTAAGCTTGTATATACTCAGCCCTCCGAAACAACTGTGAAAGGGACTGCTATTGCCCCGTTTTATGGATGGCAAAACTGAGGCCCAGGGAGTTTGAATGACTCGATACCATGGTGTTAGAATTCTAAGCCAGGCAGTTTGGTGGCCAAGGGCACATGATTCATCTTCTGTTTACTTACAGGAGCCTTGCGGGCTGATAGACTCAAGGGAGTGGGTGATAGAGTAATGCTAAAAAAGAGTCATGCTAAAGATCCAGGCATGAAAGATGTTTCCTACAGGCTTGCCTAGTGATTTGGGAGAATCTCATGCCTTTATTGTTCTCAGGGAAAATAGACAGATGTCCGAGGGGGATTAAGGTGCACACTGGGGTGGCTGAGAATTCTCATCACGCGTGCTTGCGTGCGTGCGTGTGTGCGCACGCGTGTGTATGTGTGTGTGTGTGTGTGTGTGTGTGTGTGAGAGAGAGAGAGAGAGAGAGAGGATAGAGACAGGCAGACAAAGAGACAGACAGAGAGACAAGAGACAGAGAGAGAAGACAGAGACAGAGAGAGACAGAGAGACAGACAAGAGACAGAAAGAGACAGAGAGACAGAGAGACAGATAGATAGATAGATAGATAGAGAGAGAGAGAGTGCCTGCCATAGAGGCAGGCTGGGGGTGGTGGGAAGGGACATTGGTGGTAGGAAATATACACTAGGGAGGGAAGGATGTTGGAACATTGACTGAAACTCTATCATGAACAGCTTTGTAACTGTGTATCTCACAGTGACTCAAACAAACAAACAAACAAACAAACAAAACCCCCATAATTCTTATCTCCACCACTGGCAAAAGTGGAAGGTTGACAGAGAAAATCCCTGTGCTGAGAATCAAGGATTCAGTGGTACTTCCTGGGTCACAGAACTGGGATGATGGGTTATTTAAGGGCTGAATGTTGGCAGAAAGGCAGGTGGTTCTATTTTGTAAGGTTTGTTCCTGCTCACAGTAGAGCTGTTGGCCACCATTGTCTAGAGGCAACATGGGTAGAAGGGAACTCAGCAAGGGAGCTTTCGAGACCAGGAAGAAGCTACCCAGTCTTCTTGGACCTCAACATACTGATCTGTAAAATGGGAATCACCCCCCACCTAGGCTTTTGCCAAGCATGAAATAAATTCAGAGATGTTCACTGATAATGGGTATGGTCATCTGGAAACTTAAGGTTCAGGGCTCCATCTTGCCCAGGTCCCTGCTCCTTTATGCCCTGTGTTTTCTTATCATCCTTTTGTCCTCTTTTTCTTTCAAAGGGATTCAGATTGTAGAAGCTTCAACCCCCTGGAGAGAGTGCCTCACTAAGGCCAATGCCAAAGTTGCTGAGCCTGAGATGTGCGAGTACACAGGACAAACCCACCTACATAGACAAGGAAAGACTTCTTTCTTGGGAGATCTGGAGCTACAGAAATGAGAGTGCATGATCTGCTCGTGATAGACCAGCTCATCCCAAGTGGCCTGGGACTCTACCACTTTTATTTGTTTGGTTTTTAGGCCATGCCCAGCGATGCTCAGGGCTAACTTTTTTTTTCTTTTTGGGTCAGGCCCGGCGATGTTCAGGGGTTACTCCTGGCTTTGCACTCAGTAATTACTCCTGGTGGTGCTCAGGGGACCATATGGGATGCTGGTAATCGAACCCGGGTCAGCTGCGTGCAAGGCGAACGCCCTCTCCGCTGTGCTATCACTCCAGCCCCTCAGGGCTAACTTCTTGTTCAATAAGCAGGAATTAACTCTGGTGTTAATTCCCAGAGTTACAGAATGCCGGGAATTGAACCTGGGTCTGTTGCATGCAAGGCAAGTGCCCTACCCATTTGCTTCAGCCCTGGCACTGTGGCACTGTAGCACTGTGCTCCCATTGCGCATCAATTTTGCTTGAGCAGGCACCAGTAACGTCTCCATCGTGAGACTTGTTGTTCCTGTTTTTGGCATATCGAATACGCCACGGGGAGCTTGCCAGGCTCTGCCATGTGGGTCCCGGCACTGTACCACCATTAAGAGCCAAAGCCTTGGAAATCCCTAGGTTTGAACAAATGGGTGATGATGGTGGTGGTGGTGGTGGGGGTGGTGGTGGTGGTGGTGGTGGTGGTGTGTGTGTGTGTGTGTGTGTGTGTGTGTGTTGAGGTGGGGATTGCCCTACCTGTTGAGGACAGGAGTGCATAGCTACTGTTTACCACAGACTCCCAGCTCACAGAGCATCTAGCACCTGGTAGGCGCCCCACAATTGTTTGTAGGTAACTGGTGTGACTGACCCTCGTCAGGAAAAATGGGGGGTGATCTAGGGCAGGCAGATCCAGGTCGTGGAAATCTGGGGTTAAAAAAGAAACCAAAATCTGGGCAGTGAAGTGAGATCAGAAAGTGCCCTTACCGGGGAGAGCGCTGTGGCATGTGGTGAGAACATCCCTGGGGGCCAGCAGGGAGGGGCGGGGGGGGGGGGGGTTCAGGCTTCAGGCTTCTGTTTGCTTCCATGCATGGGGTCCTGAACAGTGCGTCTTCCATTTCAAATCTCTCCTTTGTCATTTCCCTCGGCTCCGCATCGCCTGGGTGTGTACACAGAATCCTGAATACAAGCTGGCTGGAGGTACACAGATCCCTGGGCCGGTCTGTGGGGACCGTGGTCCCAGAAAGCTGCCCAGGCCTGATTCCATATGCGGTGTAGACTCCAATTACCCGGGGACTTAGAGATCAAACAGCCCGAGAGTACATTACAATCAAGGAGCAGGTCTTACTTTGACTTTGTGACACACCCTTCCACCAGACGCTGCTGAACAACAAAGTGTCACATTGATGGCCTCCCGAACCCAGAACTTTCGAACTTTCCTGAAACTGTCCCCCTTCACCCCGGCAACACCTCTCTCCAGTGGATGGGGGACAGAGTCCTGGGCTCTAAAGAATCGGGTGTTTCCTTCCCAGGGCAGCCGCGATGGCTTTTACTACACACTCTCCTCTCCCCAGGGGACACAGGCTTTGCATGTTTTTCTTTCTTTTGATTTTTAGGTGACTTTACAGCTGTAGTTTGGGCATGGGAGAAAAATCACTGACGTCAGCTCTGAGCTGGTTGTGGCGTAAACACAGGCCGCTTCATAGATAGAAGCGCTTCCCCGAGAAACCCTCAAGGCCAGGCTGGAATTCCGCACATTTTATTCCTCTCTCTTCTCAAGTCCAAACAGTTAAGATTGAGACTGAGGTACAATAAAGCCCCCGATTCTGCTGATTTTCTTGTGAAAAAAGCCCATCGCTTTGATGCAGTGAAGGAAAGCTAAAGAGGTTTACGGGGAGAAAGTAATTCTTCGAGGACATATAAACAAGTAGGAAATAGTCAAGCCCCACGACCTCATATCTGACACTTATATTTTTGTTTTAGACCTCTAGCTTACAATAACTCTTTTCTTTAGGAATTGAGCATTAAAATTGTGTGAAAATTCTAGGACTTGAGGGTAGGCAGCTTTATCAGCATTGGAATCAGTTTCTTCATGATGCTACTTGTTTACAGCTTTTGCTAAAAAAAGGAATTATGCAGATACTACTCCTATCTCAGTGCTCCCCTCTTCAGGCACACAGGCTTTGGTAAAGAAAGAGGGAGATCCACGTTGGAGATGTAGCTGAAACTCCCTCATCACGTAGGCAGGAGGATGAGAGTTCAAAAGGCACGTGCAAATATGTTTTTAGGCTGAGCATTTTATACTATCAGCTTATTTTTATAATGGAAATCAACCTCAACATGCAAGGGAAATAATCCTATAGGATTTTCTATTTTGGAACTAATATGCTAAGTCATTTTTCATTTGATGGTCTTAGGAAGCAGTTAGGAAGACTTTAAACGCAGCGTCTTTCAAGCACTGCAAATGCCCTCTGCAGAGAAGCAGAAAGCTGCAAAACTGTTCTCTGTCTGCGAGATTCCTGAACCAATTGTCTTAATTCTCCTTGTTTACTCCCAAACACCAAATGCTCTTCCCACCCCTCCCCTCTCCCCCCTCCCCTGCCTCTTCAGCGACTGTCTGCGAAATTTACACCTAAATGATGTATTGTCTCTCTCCAAATTGTCTTGAAGATACTGACAGTTGATACAAAGCAAGAGGATTTCAAAAAAAAAAAAAATGCTCACTCTATTTTGGACTCCCGGAACAAAACCTGGAGCTATTTAGTTTTCACTTCGCATGGTAGATTTATTAATTCTTTTGCAACGATGGCTGCCAATTAGAGAGTTAAGAACCCAATTGTTGATAATTATGAAATGTGATATTGTCATGCATTGCAAAACATCGTGATTACGCGGATGTGTAAGAATTAAGATGTCTTCTGAGTTAGCACCAAATGGGGGAATAAAATGAGACACCTGCCAGGCGCTCTATCCCCTCCTGCAAATTCAGCAGCGCTGAGCAAGGCTTGTAGAAGTCATGGTCAAGTCATGGCTTTCTGCACACGGTGCTGGTTTCTGTGGGAAAAATGTAGCCGGGAATGTCATGCTACTTACCTTGCTTCCCACCACAACTGTTGCAGGCGAAGGTTGCTCCGACGGCTTCTCAGTTCCCAGCCTCTGGATTCAGAAAGAAATCGGTTCCTTGACTAGCGGCTTCGGAGTTGTTCTTTCGGACACGCACATTTGGGGGGAGATAATCTGGCTTGCTCTCTTGGGTTCTCTCTCAGCGCAAAGCCGCGTGAGATGGACAGATGTGGCTCGAGTGGCTATGCAGGCACTGAAATCCGTAGGCGACCAGCGCGCTCGGAACTGTGTTTTGCCCAGGAGTGAGCACAGTTTCACGTCTCGCCACTAGATGGCGGATAACAACCATTTGTGCTAGGCACACGTTCCGTCTTCCAGTGACTAATGCGCCGAATGTGTTCTAAACAATTCCTCCTGGGCAACGTCACAAGGAGATGGCTAGTGTCATTTTTAGATGGAAATAGAAATGGGGTCTGATTTGAGTTTTGGATGTAAGGGATATATTGTCTGGAATAGCCGATAGCAGAAACTGCACCTCCCCTGTTGTTGTATAGCAACTTTAATAATCATTGATACCTAGCTGAATTAAGGCACAATATTAAAAGCCACTGTGTATCCTATTCATTTACTTTCAGATGACTCCATAAACACTTATTAACTCTCCACTGTGTTGGAAATGTTACTTGTATGGAAGATTACAGGTGCTTTGAAAATGTTGACCATTTTACTATCAAATGAATGCCAGGATCAGAAAAATGAAGATATCAACTCTGTATGTATACTGTCCACTGGGCCAGTTAAAACTAAATTTGCCCCTGGAATTATAGCAGCTTCATTTATATCAACATATGATAAAATAAGTCTTAATGTCAGGGACAGAAAAAAATATCACAAGAAACACTTTGTAAAGTCTCTTCTTCCTTCTAACAAAATATGCATCTCAGAGTTTACACAATGTAAGTGCTTTTAAATAAAATAAACTAGTAAAATGCACAAGTCTTCTCTTTCATGTCTTCTGCTATCAAGTATAGAAAACAGGTATTTCTTGAGATATGTTTCTTTTAGTCTATTTGTTGTAGAGTCTTAATAGTAAAAAAGACTTTATCGCCAAGTGTCCTGAAGGTCATCCAAGACTTCTTCAAAAGTGAGTTCCACAGTTCAGTGTGGAACAAAAGAATCTCAAAGATTCTTTTCACTTTCCAGAGGCAATAGTTTTGTTTTGTTTTGTTTTAAAGGAGCATTCCAATTCTGTTACCCTTCTCAAAATAGGTGTGATATTTCTTCTAAGCCAACCTCTCGCCCCAAAGCAAAGAATGGTCTCATTTTTAGCCTTCCTCGCTGTTTGTTTGAACTGAAGAATTAGTTGCATTTCAAAATAAAGACATGCCTAATGAAATGATTAAAACATACAGAGCATTAAATTATAAGCAGATGGGGCAAGAGGCGGGGCAGACTGTTTGGGAGACCTGAGTCCAGGAGCCTTGAGAGTTTCCAACATACCGACCAGCACTGTCGAAACAGAGAAGATAAGAAAACAACCTCTGCAAGGGAAATCGCTTTTTTTTTCCTTTTCCCTTTTTGGATAGACAGTCACACTAAGAGCCAAGGAAAAGTCCCTGTGTATTTTAACAATCAAACGAGGAAGTGTCTGTTCATGTGACACGGGCTCAGGGACCAACTTTGGAAGAGTGTCAGTGGGTCAGAGGCCTGAGTCGGGGAAAGAGGCCTTAACAGACCCCAGACAAGTGTCCTGTTGGGTTTGGGGTCTTCCTGACCAAGTCAGGGAGCTCCCCGCTCTGCACTGGTCTGCGTTATTCATCAAATGCTTTTCCTCCATCCTCCTCCCTGAATCTGTGCTATGAAACGCTGCTCTGCAGAGGTCAAAGATAAGAGCTGGATGAGACGGAGCTTGGAGCAGCCCTCGAGATGGGGAGCCAACCGGAGCAGTTCAGTTCACACACCGCACAGATCGTCTGCTAAGTGGCGCTCGCTCGATGGCTCAGTCGAATCCACTGAGTTTTATCTTGAGCTTCCATCGGGCCCGCCTTGAGCAGTGGGTCCCCCTGGAAAAGGCTGTTAGAGACCCTGGTGAGGGCTCCATCTTCCTGGCCACACAGTGATTGCTTCCACTCACCACACAGGAGCTGCCTCCCCCAACAGCGCAGCCGATTGTCCTTCCTGGCGGGTTAATGGATGTAGGTCTAGAGATAAAGGGAAGGAGCTCTCTAAGATTTTGTCTAGTTTTTAAAAGGCGTCTCCCCTTCCTTAGTTGTGTGTCTCCTTTGTCCCGGATGTCTGCCAGGCAGACACGGCTGCTTGGCCCCTGGGACCAGGGCCAGGGAAAGCCACTTAGTAATGAGAGGAGAGCGGCAGGAGGATGGTGCTCACACACACGCGTGCTCACACACATAATGGACACATGCTCACACACACAGAGCACACACTTCTGTGGACACCCTCTCACACGCACATTCCTGTATGCGTGAATGCACACGCCCACACACATGCACACACTCACATGCACGAGCACACACATGAACACGCACACGCTGGCACATACAGACAGATCCTCAGCCCGGGGAGGAAGTTGCCGGTTCCTTGGTTCAGTTTCAACCCCACAGAAGCCCTCACTGAGTTCAGTGCTCAGAGCAGAGATCGTTCATTCCCCCGCCAGCTGGCCACACTGGCAAAATCTTATTTTTCAGAACCAATCATCCTCACCCAGGACCCCCAGACAGAGAGTGGGAGGTGCCAATGATCGGCCCTACTTTGTGTCTCTTGAAGACGCTCAAAACCTCTTGCCCAGGAGGCCAGACGACTGTGTTCTGGTGAGTAGGGGGCTGGGATCCCTCCCAAATAGCACAGCCTTGACGGAGGTCAGTGTTCCGGGAGGCTCAGCCATCCACCCGCTAGCCCGATGGGGGAGGCACCCATGGTTCTTGAACGTGTCTCGAAGCCTCACCCTGTCCCCGGGAAGCAAATAACATGCAGGGAGGAGCTGAAGTCCCATGAACAGACAGATACAAATTTCCGGGCACGGTGGAAATTCCACGCTTAAGAAACTGACGAACCTCCATTTCTCTCTGATAAGAGAACTTTCTCAAAGAGCTCAGTGCTTTCTATCTTTACTAGCTATAGAGGAGGGTGGGGTGGGTGAGATGCTGGGAAGGGAGGTTGGGAAAGGGGCAGGTGGTCGGTCAGGAGGAATGGAGGCGGGACTAAGTGAGGAAATGACACAGGACTGAGGAGGGCCGTGGGGGGCACGAGATATGGGGGCACCAGCCGCTTTCTCCAGCCTATGTGCCTGCCCTGGGCCCCTCTCCCTGGTCCCTCCCAGACCCTCTGCGGCCTGTGCGGAGGAGTCTGGGCTGATCCGAGATTCTGCCTCTGCCCCAGGCAGGCACAACATGTTCAGACCTTGAGTGACGTCCTCGAAAATCCCCTTCAGGGGCTGCCTCCCGCCTCTCCCCTGCCTTCCCCTTTGTTTCTCCTCCCAGTCCACCTAACCCATCCTCCCCCCTCACCTCCTTCCACTTTTCCTTCCTCCACTCTTATTGTTCCTTTTCTCCCCTTCCTGTTTCCTCCCCCTCCCCTCCTGTCCCTTTCCCTCCCCTCCCCTCCCTTCCCCTCCCCTCCCCTCCCCTCCCCTCCCCTCCCCTCCCCTCCTCCCTTCTCTTTCCTTTTCCATCTCCCAACATCCCTCTTCATCCTCCCTCCTCTCCCTCTTTTGCTCTTATTCCTCCCCTTCCTCTCCTTTCCATCCCTTTCTTCCCCACTCCTCTTCCTCCTCCTGACCACCCCCATCCCCCAACCCAGATGTCAGCAGTGCAGGAAGGTAAGAAGTTGGAAAGGGGGACACCTTTCTTACACACCCCTCCCCAGCCCCGGCTGTCTGAGGGCAACAAGTGAGGTTTAAAAAGCTCTTGGGGAGAGAACAAAAGGGAGTGCCCTGCCACAGAGGCAGGGTGGGATGGGGGGGATGGGGGGTGGGAGGGATACTGGGATCCACGGTGGTGGGAAATGGGCACTGGTGGAGGGATGGGTATTTGATCATTGTATAATTGAAACCCAAGCATAAAAATTTGTAAGTCTACAACTGTACCTCATGGTGTCTCACTAACAAAAATTTTTAAAAGAATCAAAAGCTCTTGGAGTAGAGTGTCCTCAAGGGTAGCGTGGGTGGGTGGGTGAGTAGGAAGAACGTGGGGGGGGGGGGAGAGAGACAGAGAGACAGAGAGACAGAGAGACAGAAAGGCAGAGAGACAGAAAGACAGAGAGGAGAGGGGAGGAAATAAAGCCTTCGTTTTAGGATTTGTGTTGGGGCCATCCCTGACAGTTCCTCGGTCTTACTTGTGGCTCTAGGCTCAGAAATCACTCCTGGTGGCGCTCAGAGAACCATATGGGATACTGGGAATTTAATCTGGGTTGGCTGCAAGCAAAGCAAGTACCTAAACCTCTGTACTCTCTCCCTCTCTCTCTCTCTCTCTGGCCCTGACTTAGGGTTTTTGTAATGAAGGATTCTATTGATTAAAGGGTCTATGTGGACATGTCTTCCATTTGTATATTTTTGGTGCACCTAAGTGGTATTCAGGAGCCCAAGGGTCCTTCCCAACACTTCTCAGCCGTCATCAGCTGACAGTTGAATTCAAGAGATTACCTGGGCCACTCTGATGTTGCTCAGGGACCTTGAGCATCATACACGAAGATGCTTGGGGGACCATGTGTTGCTGGGGACCAAACCAGGATCTACGACATAAAAACCATGTGCTTTAACGCCCTGACTAGCTTACAAGCTCCCTCCACCCCCTATTTATGTTTGAATCAACACTTAGTTATAAAATCACCCGAAAGGTGCCTAGAACGTCCATGTGGAGAAATGTTTTCTGTTTATTCCACCTGAATTTCTTCCCCAGTCACGGTTTAAGGACCGTCATGAGAAACCAGGCAACCAGGTCACCCTTGGCTGATGCCCTTGTGAGCTCTTTCTTTTCTCCCCTCTTAAGATGCTGCAATTTTAGAGAGCTTGGCTCAGGGGTGTAGAAATCCCCAAGCAAAGAAAGGGAAGGCACAGGATTTGGAGGAAAGAACACAAAGAGCTTGCCGGTGCTCTGTCTCAGGAAGAAAGCAGGAGGCTGGCCAGGAGCACTGGGACAATAGGTGAGAAGATGTTATCGGAGGAATCACTTTCGGGGGGCTTAAGTTACAGGAGGGAAAACAGGGGCTCAGTGCTTTAAGAAGTTAAAAAAAACAACAAACCCAACAAGAAGCAGGGATTGTGCAGAACAAGAGAACAAGCAAAACAAGGCTGGAATGAGCTGCCAAAGAAAGAGGTATTTCCAGCCCTGGAGCTATTCTGCGTGAGATGAGGAACCTCCTTATTATAGGTTGTTCGGAGTCATGAACCCCAGTAGCTGGGAACAGGCAAAGTTCCTTCCAGTGCTAATAATTCCCGCATTATTGACCCAGGTGGCCAAGGAGGTTCTCAGAGGAGGAGGAGTCTGTTTCTGATGGGCATTACCTGGGACATTGTCAAGTCATTTTCTTCAATGGACCAGCCCTGTCAAAGACTTATCTATATGGACCGAGGGTCCCTCTGCAAGGGCTCAAGACTTTCAAACCAACCTTCACTCCCTGTTGAATCATGGATGCTTAGGAAAGACCCCAGAGGTCTCCTGAAAAATTCATCACTGCCAGAGGAAAGTAAGATGCTCAGGAATGCCTTGTAGAAAGTTCTCTCTCAGTCTCTACAGTGGGTGGATGGAGTTTCTTGCCAGGGACTATGGAGCAGTGTCCTCCTCCTGTGTCCTGTTCTCAACCCCTTAGACATGAGTTGGCGATCACTCTGGCCTCTGGGGCTGTGCGTTTGCTGTCTTTCCTCACCCGTGGCTGGACTTTAGCGAAGAAGTCTCACCAGCCAGGAACAGTCAAGAGAAGCTCTCCATGCTTTTGAACCTGTTTCTCTCTCATCTTACAGTCATGGGGAGCCCATTGGAGAAGGAATTCCAGGAAACCAATTCCAACATTTTCGTCCTGACATGGGAACTATTTTGTAACAATCTCTTAGAGAGAAAGAGTGTAGGGACTAGGGTTCAGGGTCTGTGAACTTTTACATGTGAGAACCCTAGCTCAGTCCCCGGTGCATATGATGCCCTGAGTACTGCCAGGTGTGGTCTGTGTGGCCACCAGACCCATTGGGCTCAAGGAACACCATGTCACTCTGCCTTAGCATTGACTCATCTGGCAGCGTTGGTTGAGTCAAAATGAGTGACCCCGATGCCCCCTGAATATAAGTTGGAAGGGATTCCCCACCTTGACTCCCTCCAAAAAAGGGAAAGTATAAGCCCTAATTTTCTTAGGCTCCACCAGCCTGAGGGGGAAGTGGCACCAGATGAATGAATAAATGTCACTCCCCTTCCCTGGCCCCTGGCTCGCTTCCACCTATAGGACACATTCTACATAGATGCAGAGGTCACTGGGTGGTCCCCAGCCTCGTGGATGAATGCCCAGGACATTTACACATAGTCAGGACACTTTCGCGCCCCTCTTCCGGAATCCAAATGGTCAACCCTTCTTTGCCAAGTTCCACCAAGACAAAGGAGTCCTGCCAAGCACTGACAAATGTCAATTGTCAGAATTGACAATTCTTGCCAGGATTGTCAAAGACCCTTGACAGGAAATCTGGTTCTGATGGTCTCAAGATGACAATGTCAGGGAACCCAATGGGATGTTTCTCATAAATCCTAAATAATCATTTAAAAACATTGAAAAGACAAGGCAAGCCCTCCCCATTCCTCTCTCCAGGCTGGCAAAAGATGGAGCCATGTCAGCGGGTGGGGGCATGGGTGTCCACATTGGACATCTGGTGCATACGGAGCCTCTGATGGGAGCACAGCAGAGACTAGAGGCCTCACCGAAAATATGTATTCGACTATGGGGTCCCCTATTCTTTCTGGAGCATTCTTTAAACATTTATCATGACCTAACGTTATCTCAACACCCCCCCCACCCCCGCCAAGACACAGAAAACTCACATAAATTCAGGCCTTTCTGAGTTTCCTCAGAACCCTATGACACAGGGTAACTTCTCAGGTTGTCCTTGTCCATCCCAGCTCAGTGGAATGGACAGGGGCTCAGAACCCTACCCACAAGGCTCTCCCTGGGGGAACTGGAGGTAAAGAAGAGAGGAGCTCCTTCTCTTGGCACCCTGTTTTCTAATTCCTTCCTTCCTTCCCTCCCTCCCTCCTTCCCTCCTTCCTTACCTCCCTCCCTCCCTCCCTCCTTCCTTCCTTCCTTCCCTCCTTCCTTCCTCCCTCTAGCCCTCCCTCTATCCCTCCATCCCTCCCTCCCTCCCTCCCTCCCTCCCTCCCTCCCTCCTCCCTCCCTTCTTCCCTTCCTTCCTTCCCTCCCTCCCTTCCTTCTTCCCTTCCTTCCTTCCTTCCTTCCTTCCTTCCTTCCTTCCTTCCTTCCTTCCCTCCCTCCCTCCCTCCTCCCTTCTTCCTTCCTTCCTTCCTTTCCATTGAATAACTGTGAATTACAAAAATACAGAGACATTTATGATTGAGTTTCAGGCGTCTATTGTTCCAACACCAATCCCTTCACCAGTGCCCATTACTCTCCATCAATATCCCCAGTTTCCCTCTTACCTCCTAGCCTGCCTCTATGGAAGGCACTTTTCCCCTCCCCCATTGTCCTAGTGTTCCCTTCCCTGACTTACCACTTCCACCCCTGCCCCAGTGCCAAACTTCCTACAGAAGACCAGTTTTTCTTCTCTTCGTTTCTATTGCCACTATCATTTGATATTCCCCTATGAGTTTTCTTTATATCCCACACATGAGCTTGTTTGGAGGTTCCCATATGAGAGAGATCATTTTGGGTGTGTTCCTCTCCCTCTGGCTGATTTCACTCAACACAATACCTTTCAGATCCATCCACATGGCACCAAATTTCATAACTTCTTTTCTTAAGGCTGTGTATATGTATATATGTACCTTCCATTGTGTACTGTGCCATGTTCTAAGCCTGGCCTTAAGAAACTGCCAACTTGCACCTCCATCTCTTGCATTTCTCCTTAGGAAGGATGCCAGCGGTCATGGAAGGTCAGTGCCCCTAAGCCCACCATTTTGGGAAGAAGTTCAAGCTAGCCATGTGGAAAGACTGCACAGAGAAGCCAGACATGGTTAGCCCAGCTCTTCCTGCTCTCTCAGCTTATAACCAGACATGTGAGTGAAAAAATCCACTTTGCATAGTCTGGGGCAAAAAAGTTATCCCATGAAGCCAAAAAAAAAAAAAAAAAACCAGTCAGGAGTAGAAACAAAGTTCCTAGAAGATAATTACCAGTGAGTCATGTCCTTTGACTCAGAGATAAGTCATTTCTACCCTGCTCCTGGAACTCCTGACCCACCAAATCAAGAAACTAATAAAATAGTTAAGTCACCAAATCTAGTGTGGAATTTTGTGTAGCAATAGATAACTGGAATGCTGACCTATCAGATAGGGGGCATTAGCTGGAGCGTCTTCTAGTGATTCATAAGCTAAACTCTCCAGTCAGGCTACAGGGTTTGAGACTAGTTTCTGCCTCATACTACCTGCATGCTTTTAAGCATGTTAACCTACTCATGTTTACTTCTTTTATCTATAAAAGGAATTATTAATTATATGTACCTTTTAGAGTCTTGTGAAGATTAGATCAGGCAAAGCATGTAATTACTCAGGACACAGCTATTATTATATATAATATAAATAATAAGTAAATTTGTTATGTCATGTTATATAAACATTGCTTATATTCAGTAACTACTCCTAACATTAGCCTTTTTTGCTCTTCTTGTTTACTGACAAGAGTTATTCCTGGACTGGAGCAATAGCACAGCGGGTAGGGCATTTGCCTTGCACACAGCTAACCCAGGTTCGATTCCCAGCATCCCATGTGGTCCCTGGAGCATCACCGGGAGTAATTCCTGAGTGCATGAGCCAGGAGTAACCCATGTGCATCTCTTGGTGTGACCCAAAAAGCAAAAAAAAAAAAAACACAGTTATTCCTAGTTCGTCACCCAGATTCAGCATCGTCATCTAGATTCAGCATTCCTGGATTTCATCATTTGTAAGATTCTGAAAGCCCTTTTTCAAAGGGAAACAGTAGGTTTCCATCCCTCAAAGGAACTTTCCTAAATGCAATATAGTGTCCCAGATCATAGTTTGGAACAAAAAAAAGGGGGTATTAATGGGAAGTTTTATAAAAATCAAGCTACATTCTGGAGTGTAGTTCATAGCAATATACAAATGTGCTTAGTAGTGAAGGATGCTTAACTGTGGAGGAACTTCGTGGCGGGGGAGGGGCATATGGGAAAGTATATGGGAAGATTTATGGGAAGGGTTGTATTGTTTTTCAACCATACTGTAAATTTGAGCTTTGCCAAATGAAAAATATATGTTTTGAAAAATAACTTTTTTTTCCAAACTTTTTTACTTGGTTATCTTTCCTGGACCCTGATAGCTATAATGTAATCATCTTTAGTTTCTCATCCAGTGTTTCACTTCCATTCCTGTAATATGTCACATTTCTCTGCATTCAATGGTAAATGAAACACACAGATGTCTTCTTCTTTCCTGAAAATATATTTCTAACCTTAAAGGGATAGTATAGTCTCTTCTTAATTGTGAAGATAATTACGTAATCATGGAACTTTTCAGGCAATAGTGACTTAATCTGTAGTCTTTGTGCTCAGATCTGTATCTCAATAGTCATGTAGTGTTTTTCATTCAAGTACATGGAAAGACACCCCCCAGTTCCCATGGCATAAATGCACTGGGAGAGTAATGTACCAAAATCAGCAATTCCCAGTTGGAATACACTCATTCATTAAACAAATACTCATGGGTTAAAAGAAGGACCTGATTGTGAACCAGAATTCAAGAACCTAGCAAGGAAGATATTTCCCTGATCTCTTGTAACATGCAGTCATGGGAGAAGTCAGTCAATCGATCACAGAAGTAAAAACAAAGTTACAGCTATGAGTCTCCTCTGAGGAGACTTCCTTGTGCTCTGCCCAACCAAGGGACTTTGGCAACCTTGAGGCAGTGGGAGAGGAATCTGAGAAGGCTTCCTGCAGGAATGACCATTACACTGAGGCATAAACTGAACAGATAGCCCAGACGATGAGACCAGCAACCAGAAAGGTGTGGGGACAGGAAAGAACAGGAAGCCAGGTGGTCAGAAAACAGAGAATGGGAACAAGACAGGTATTAGGTGAGGCTGGTAGATGGATTACAGCTCTGAAGGTCTTTAGAGGGATTTCAGTCTTTTCTAAGAGCAAGAAGACATCATGGATGTGTTTTAAGCAAAGGGGTGACAAATTTATATTTTCATCTAAAGATGATTGTCCTCATTGCAATGTAGAGAATGCCCTGGAGGGAGAATGTCAGTCAAGAGATCATTACAGTAGACGAAGAATATGTAGCATGGCAAGAGTGAAGTTTTCAAGAACTGTTTCTCAAGTAAAAGGGACATGTTTGGTAATGTGCTGAAAATAGACAGGAAAGCGTAGGAGATGACTTCTGGGAATGTTAGTGAAGAGGACTGTATCAAATGCAACAGCTTCTTCACATAAACCTTGTGAAAATGAGAAGGGAGTCAACTGAATAGAGGATATTTGCGAACCCTATAGCAGACAATAAATGCCCACATTAGATTAGTGATATATATAACTCAACAATAACAAAAATAAAATCAACTCTATTTAAAACGTTGGCAGATGATCTTCTGTTCTCCAAAGAAGACTACAGAAGAACAAAAGACACATTAAAAATGTTCATCATCACTTATGATTAAAGAAACACAAGTCAAAAAACAATAGTGAGACTCTACGCTTGCGCCAGTGAGAATGACTATGATCAAAGAGTCTAGAAACAATAAATATTGATGAATATGTCAAAAAAGGGAAGCACCTTATGTACTGTTGATGATGATGAATGTAAATTGGCACAGTGACTATGGAAAACAGTATGGAGGTTCCTCAAGAAATTTAAAATAGGACTATCCAATGATCCAGTAATCTCACCTTTTGGTATTTACTCTAAGGAAAAGAAGCTCAAAAGGATATGCGTTACCATTGTGTTCAGTGAGCGTTGCACATTCTACTATTCACAATAGCTAAGATATAAAAAACAACCCAAGTGCCTGACAATGAACAACAGATTTTTTTTTTTTAAATAATTTATTTATTTATTGAATCACTGTGGGAAAAGTTACAGAGCTTTCGGGTTTAGGTCTCAGTCATGTAGATACCGAACACATTTCCCTTTGCCAATACTCATTTTTAACCCCGAACCCCAATAGACCCCCACCTCCCACCCCTCCCAATTCTTGTGAGGCAGATGAGTTCTAGTTAATACTCTATCTACTTTGACTAGATAGATTATTTCGATAGAAGATGCACAATTATTGTTTAGAGTTTACGACCCACCCCCCCCCCCCAATCAGACATGCTGAAACAGCGGAACAACAGATTTTTTAAAAAGTGTAGTAAGCATACATCAGAAAATACTACTCATTCATAAAAAAAAAGAAATGCTGTCATTTGTGACAACATGAATGGGGCCCCTTGGAGGGGAGCAGGTTGAGCTTTCCTTCCCCCCCCTACCAGGGCTCTGGCAGCCAAAGACCTCCAGGACCAGCCACCACCATGCTGAGACCACTCTCCGCACACATGAAGGTACTGGCAGAGGGACAAAGTCACGCGGGTTCCGGGACCGAGATCTCCAAGCCTACTCGGATTTGGGCCGAGCATCCTCCACCCAGATCCTCCAACTTCCAGTAGGCGGGGGTCACACCCACCAACTGGCCCCCTGGCGCCGTGTAATCCCATCAGCGGCCAAGACTCAGAGACTATAAAAACCAGCTCCCGGAACCTATTGATTACATCCTATTATGACATCTTATTATCTTATTCCTACTTTGTACAAACTGGCAGGCTACTGAATGTAGCCTGCCCACACAGCAGAGTCTGGCAAACTTCCTGTGGCGTACCCAATATGCCAAATACCAGTAACAATGATGGGTCTCATTCTCCTAAAGAGCCTTGAATATAATCTCAGGGCTAGGATGAAGGAGATGTTACTGGGGCCTGCTCGAGGCAATCGACGATTAACAGGATGATTTGTGACTTGTGATTGTGAATGGATCTTAAATGTGTTATACTTAGTGAAACGAGTCAGGAGGTGGACAACAACTAAATGACTTGACTTTGCTTTGGAATATAAAGATACAAATGAACAAGAAAAAACAAATAGACTCTGACGTCAAAGTGAAGATTACCAGAAGGGTCAGCGAGGGGCTGGAACATGTGAAGGGAACTAATGGGTGGATAGTAGATAATGACTGGACTGTTGGTGTTGGCCATGGTGTGACAGACAGATACAGTTGTTAAGGTGAGAAACTACATACCTGAAGTCTATGCAGTGTTGTTGTAAACACCCTCAATAGCAAAGGGAGAGGAAAGAAAGGGGAATGTAGGGAGTGGGGGGAGAAGGGAAGGGAGGGGAGGATATGGAGAGAAGGGGAGGAAGAGGAGGGGGGTAGGGGAGGAGAGGGAAGGGAAGGGAAAGGAAGGGACAAAGTTTAGGGTTTTGGCCACAAGATAAGAGATTGTACTTTTGACCAAGTACAATCTGGGAACCCTGGCAAATGACCAGCTTCAAGCAAAGAGTCCAAGTTTTTGTGTTGTTCCTGCTGAGTCTGAAGTGCCTGTGAGGCATACGAGTGCAGAGGTCAGAGGCAGTGGGACCTGTGGACTCGGAGCTCCAAGGGAATTCCTGAGCTGAGAGGTAAGTGTGCAAATGCGGTACCTAGAGCAGGGCTGGTGTGTGTGTGTGGGGGGTGACTTAAGGGGTTGCCAGTAAAAAGAGTCTACAGATGATTGCTACACAATGTCAATATTTAATATTCCAGGAGAGGAAGGGGACTTGGCAGAGTGAAAGTTTTTACTGAGAAGAGTAAATAGAGTAGCTGAAGGAAAACTAGCTTCCCAGGAGGAAAAGATGGGCGGGGATGAGGGGGAGAGAGAAGGGGATGAGAAAGAAAGATGGTGTACCACGGTGTTTCGTATTGCTGAAGAATCCTATAAAATGAGGACTGATAAAGGTCTATTTGATTATAAAGATGAAGGCATTGATGTCTGTGACAAAAGATAACAGCTGGAAGCAGAAGCCAGATTGAAATAACTGAGGACAAGTAGAAATGGAAGAAGGGGGGATAGGCATTGAACTCTTCAAGAAGTTTAATTGTTGAGAGATGAGAAAAGCAAAGGGTATTTGTTGGTGGGCATTGGGAATGAGAGAAACATTGCTTTCAGTGAAGCCCATAGGAAGGCTTCATTTGAAAAAAAAATGTTGGATATATGAGAGGAAATGGATTATTCATTAGTAGTGTAGACCTTGAGAAAGAGACACAAAGCAAGAGGATCCAGTCTTGCACAGAAGAGACAACTTTAATCATTGCCAATCAGGTGAGGGGATGAGAATGAAGAACATGGTAGATACTCAGAGTGCGGGGAGTGAGGGAATGCTCAATCCGAGGTGATTCTCTCTGCAAAACCTGAGCAAGTACCATGCTTGCGGGAAGGGGTGGGGGTGTGTGGGGTGGGAGGGATGTTTGCTCTTGGAGGATCCACATCTAACCCTGGGGGAAGTGCAGGTGGATTAAGGTCCAGTTAGGTTACCGAAGCCAGTCCAGCTATTGAACATGGGACAATTTATGTGAAGAATTGGCATAGGTACAAAGGTATAAACTAAGTAACTGAAGTGCTTTGAACCGGAAGTAGAAACTGAGATGGCAACACCAGGGCTGGAGAAACAAAGGGAAGAGTTTGGATTAGTAAAATTTAACTTTGGAGGGCTGGAGGGAGAGTGGAGAACTTAAGGTGCTTCCCTTGCATGTGGCCAACCCCTTAGATCTCCAGCATAATAGCATCCCCCCAGCACCCTCTGGGGCAGTCCTGAGACCCACCAGCAGGGCCAGATGGACCCTGTTAGTACCCTGCCCAGAAGGCTGAATCCTGGGGTCCTCACACTGCCACCCCTCATGGGCCCAGCCTCCTAAGAACCATTTGGATGACACGCCCACCCACCTTGAACTCCCCCTCCCCCACACAGAGACATTTGAAAACTTAGAAGAGAGACCCTGTGTTTGGGTACAGACCACTTTGAAGAAAGCACTGGTCAAAGTCACAAGTCAGGATCCCTCAGGGTCATGAATCTAAATTCAGCCAGAGTCGGAAAAATCAAAACCTGGATTCAAACTCAGTGAAGAACTGAAGCTGCTAAAGAGATGGTGACCATTTTGGGGGTTCTCTCAGAAAGCAGGGTACTATAAAGAAGTTACGGTGCATAAGAACTGTACATGCATATTTCAGGAATGAATTTATTCTAAATTAAAATGTAAGACTGAATTTCAATGTATATCCATGTAGTCCATGCATAATTAGTACTACATCCTTTTAATTTTATTTATTTATTTATTTTTTGCTTTTTGGGTCATATCCGGCAATGTACAGGGGTTACTCCTGGCTCTGCAACTCAGGAATTACTACTGGCAGTGTTCAGGGGACCATATGGGATGCTGGGAATCGAACCCGGGTTCGCTGTGTGCAAGGCAAATGCCCTACCCGCTGTGCTATTGCTCCAGCCCAGGAATAACTCTTGTCAGTAAACAACAAGAGCAAGAAAGGCTAATGTTAGGAGTAGTTACTGAATATAAGCAATGTTTATATAACATGACATAACTAAAGAAGTCACTGAATCTAGATTCAAGAGAAAGAGACAAGGACACAGTTTTAGATGGAACAAGGGTAAAATAAATGTGGCTTCTTTGATTTATCATAATCAGATATATTAGCATGACTCCTTTTAAATACCTTTGAATCTTTTATATATATGTATATATGTGTGTATATAAATATTTCTGTTATCAGGGTGCTATTGATTTTTTTTAAATTTTATTAAAGAGCCATGATATACAAAGTTACTGATAGTGGCATTTTAGGCATACAGTAATTCAACACCAACCCCTCCACTAGTGCCAACTTCCCTCCACCAGTGTTCCCAGATTCCCTCCCCATCCAAACCCCACTCCACCCCTGCCTGTCAACTGGACAGGCATGTTACAAAGTTTCAGTGACTGCCACTTAGATCTCATGTTTTCAGTTCTGTCTAATCTGTGTTTTGGGTTTAAGGTCATACACCTCATTCCTATCACTAGTATAATTGAAACGCTGTTGCCTGTTAACCCATTACTTCTTGGTTTATTTCCTTCTCTCTAAACACTAGGATGATCTAAGCATCCCCCTTTTGCTACAATACATTTCTTCATCCAGTAATCTGTATTCCACGGATAAGTGATATCATTCTGTGTTTGTATTTCCTCTCCTGCCTTACTTCACTCAACATGATATCTTCAAGTTCCAACCATATTGCAGAAAATTGCATGATTTCGTCATTCCTCACAGCTGCATAGTATTCCATTGCGCATATATACCACATCTTCACAATCCATTCACCTGTCATTGGACATCTAGGTTGATTTCATATCTTAGCTGTTGCACTGAGTGCAGTAGTGAATAATGGTGTTCATATGTCTTGTTGAAAGAATTTTTTTTGTTTTGTTTTTTTGGGTCACACCCGGCAATGCACAGGGGTTACTCCTGGCTCATGCACTCAGGAATTACTCCTGGTTCATGCACTTAGGAATTACTCCTGGTGGTGCTCTGGGCACCATATGGGATGCTGGGAATTGAACCCAGGGTGGCTGTGTGCAAAGCCCTACCTGCTGTGCTATCGCTCCAGCCCCGAAAGAATGTTTTTATGCCCTGGTGATAGATGCCCCAAAGTGGCATTTCTGAGTCATATGGTAGTTCAATTCTAAGTTTACTGAGAACTCTCCATATTGTTTTCCGTAGGGGTTGTACCAGACAAAATTCCATGGAGCAGTGGGGGAGAATTCCTTTTTCATCACATCCCCTCCAACACAGGTTGTTCCTATAATTTTTGACATGTGCCATTCTCATTGGTATCTCACTGTAGACTTGACTTGGATTTTTCTGATGATGAATCAGTGTTGCTGAGCATTTTTTTGTATGCCTACTGGCCATTTGCTTGTCTTCCTCTGGGAAGTGTCTATTCATTTCCCTCCCCATTTGTTGATGGGGTTTTTGAATTTCTTTTTGTTCATCTTTATGAGTACGTTATATATCCTGAATATCAAACCTTTATCTGATGTGTTGAAGGCAATTTTTTTTTCCCATTCAGTTACCTGTCTTTTAGTTTTAGCCCATGGGTTTCTATTTTTTGCGACGCAGAAGCTCTTTAACTTTGCATAATCTATTGTCTCCCTGCCCCATGATTTTAGTTTTGTTTGGAACACACATATAGGTTTAATGTTATCAGTATGTTTAATTGTTACCAGTGTACCTATTTATGTACATTCATGCTCTTACAGTGTAACTAGACATTGAGTAACTCAGATGTCTATAGAAATCACAGCATAAAGGTGGATTATATAGTAAATAAAACAGAGAGATAGCAGTAGCTTATCATGTTTGAATCCTGGAAGCTGAAATAGAATGACTTCCTTAAAGAAATGAAAGCTAAAAAAGTACTGAAGTGGACTGTTGTTTACCCATATTTACAACTTCTCTGTTTTTGTGATTTCTTCTCATGTAAAATAAAATGTTGGATATTTGCTGGTCTTTTTAACATTTCATTCTCCAAGACATCCTCGTTCTGTCTTATAGCTTATAAGCACCTTTAGTGGGGAATTTATTTTTTAATAACTATGTTGATGCAGAGGTAGATTCAATCACTTAAATCACTTAATCACTTAATCCCCGTTATTCATCGATTTATTCTAGCGGGTGCCAGTAACGTCTCCATTCATCCCGGTTGCGTGCTAGCGTAGCCCAATGGTATCTGTTCGTTTTAGGAACATGTAGAGCCTCAAACCGATCATTCAGGGTCTTGACGAAGAAGTCTGACCATCTTATAGGTGGGCGTCCACGTGATCTTTTGATGTCTCGTGGAATCCAATCAATAATGGCTCTAGTCCAGCGGTTGTCTGTAAACCTCATTACGTGTCCAGCCCATCTGATTTTTGATGTCTTGGCAAATGAGACAGCGTCCCTGATTCTTGAGTGTTGACGAAGATCAGAACTCCGGATTCTATCTCTCATTTGAGTGAATCGTGATATTCCAAGCATAGTTCTTTCGATTCCTCTTTGAGAGACACGAACAGTGTTCTCATCCTGTTTTCATAGGGTCCAGGTCTCTGAGGCATATGTTAATGCAGGAAGAATAGTGGAATCAAAGAGATGTGCTCGTAGCTGGAGGTTCTTTGTCCTTTTAGTTATTTCTTCAATGCTCTTGAAGGCATTCCAAGCGGCTCTCTTCCTCCTGCACAACTCTGGTGCCAGGTCATTCATCATGTTGATTTCTCGACCTAGGTATATATAATTCAATATAGTTGCAAAAATAACACAAATCTTGCATGTGGAAGCCCTGGCTCTGATCCTTCACCCTGCATGGTCACTGAGCGTGGCTGGGAGTGTTCCTGAGAAATTTGCCAAAAGTATCCCCCAAGAACCCCAGGTATGCCTTCATCACCACCTCCATGAACAACAGCTCCCAATTCCCTTGCCCCCAATTTTCAGTAGTGACAACATCTTGTAAAACTACAGTGTTATTTATATCACAAATAGGACATTGACCTTGAAAAAGTCAAGATACAGGACATTTCTGTCACTCTGAGATAACTCATGATGTTCTTTTATATCGACGTGACATTCCATTTCATACATTCCACTTTACTCTTGGCAACCATCAATGTTTTCACCCCTGCAACATTATCACTCAAGAACGAACATAACTTAAAAGGAGTATGTATATGACCTTTGGGGACTGATTCGTCCCCTAGCCCTCATACCCACACCCATTAAATGGAAGTTTCTGGAAATTCAGTTCTTTTGTTTGCTTTTGCTTTTGCAGCGCTGGGGACAAGACCCAGGGCTTCACACATGCTTGGTGTGTGTTTTCACACTGAGCCACATTCCCAGAATTTATTCCAAGAATTCGTTCTGTTTTATTTCTGAATAAGATTACATGGTATGGGAAGATCACAGTTTGATGATTTGTTGAAGAACATCTAGATAGTTTCCAGTTTTGAGTTATTACATATAGTGCTGCTATAAACACTCACTCACAGATTTTCTGTGAACATAAGTTTTCATTTCTTTGGGATAAATTCCCAGAAGTGCAATTGCTGGTGTTATGCTAATTGCACGTATAGCATTTAAAGAGACTGCTAGGAAGTTTTTTTGCAATGGCTATGTAGAATTTTACATCTTCCTTTATTTTTTTTAATCAAATCACAGAGATACACAGTTAAATAGTTATTCATAGTTATTCATTTTTTAATCGAATCATGAGATACACAGTTAAATAGTTATTCATGATTGAGGTTCAGTCATACAGTGTTCCAACTCCCATCCCTTCATTCACCAGCGCACATTTCCCACCACCAATGCCCCCAGTTTTCCCTCCCACCCTCACCCCCCAAGCTTTCCTCTATGCAAATCAAAACAACAATGAGATATCGTCTCACCCCACAGAGACTGGCATATATCAAAAAGAACAAGAACAACCAGTGCTGGCATGGATGCTGGGAGAAAGGAACTCTCATTCAGTGCTGGTGGGAATGCCAGCTGGTCCAGCTTTTTTGGAAAACCATTTCACATTTTCAGCAGCAACAGAAGAGTGATTCCATTTCTTAGCATCATCTTCAGCATTTGGTGCTATTATTTTAATTTTAGCCATTATGAGTAGATATGTAGTGATTTTATTTGCCTTTCTTAATAGTTTTTAATGGTTTTAATTTGCATTTCATATAGTATCTCATGGCTTTAGTTTGCATTTCTTAATAGTTAATGATGTTGAATATCTTTTCATGTACTTATTTGCCCTCTTTATATTCTCTTTAGTGAAATGTCTAATAATGTCTTTTGTCCATTTTCTAATTGATATTTGCTTTCCCTGAATTTTGCATTTTATATGTTCCAGATACTGAGTCTTTGCAGGTATGTGCCTTCAAATATTTTCTCCCACTCTACAGCTATACCTTGCTGGTTTTTTTTTTTAGTCCACTTATAGAGAAAACTTAAGCAGTTGATTTATGTTTGGTTGACAGGAAGCTCACTTGACACCTCTGTCAGTGTAGTAAAGTTCTAGTACCAAACTACCACCCTCTTCCCTCTGGGAACTTTCACAAGTTTACCAAATCTCAGAGTCAATTTTGTCGTCTTCTGCCAGTTCATTTGTTTATTCATGTCCTACCTTATTTCACTGAAGATAATCTTCCCGAGATCATCTTTCTCCCCAAAGACATGATTTTATCTTCTTTTATGTGTAGTATCCCCTGAATATTTATGGTATTGCTTCTTTATCCAGTTACCCATGGACATTTGAGTTAATTTCATGTTTTGGCTATAGTGAATAATGCTATAACAAAACTTTTTTCAGCTTTTAAAATAATACATAGTAAATTTATAACTGTAACTTATTGTATTTTCCTTGTCACATATGACTTTGCTGTCACATATAACTCTTTGCCTAGCACAAGAGTTTAACAATTTTCAAGTCTTGCCTTTTATATTTAAATTTGTGATTTGTTTTGAGTTAACTTTTAGACAAAGTGTGAGACTGAGGTCGAGATTAATCTCCTCCTTCTATAGATGTGTCATGGTCTATGTCATTTATTGAAAAGGGTGTCCTTTCATGCATTCATTGAATTACTTTGCCAATGGTAAAAAAATCAATTGGGTCTATTTCTGAGGGTCAATTTCTGGGTTCTTTGTTGTGTTCCATTAATGTATAAGTCTGGTTACCAACTCAGGTCACCAGTGTTAATTATTGTAATGATATAAAATGTTTTGAAATCAAGTAGAATAATTATTCTCACATAGTATTTGTTTTGTCTGTGTTCATCATGTCGATCAAGACCATTCATGGTAACTCACAGTTCCAGAAGGCAGAATCTAAATGATGGACATGGGAGTCTCCTGGTGGACGATTCCACAACGAAATAGACCACATCATATTCAATCGACGGTTTTGCCTGACGTCGCTGTTGTCCCAAAATTTTGAACGGGATCGGACCACCGTCTCCTTCGTGCAAAATTCTACTTCACAGAGCGGGGAGAAAGGGCTGCAAAGTTCAAAAAGAGAACTCCCAGAATGACCACCAACTGGGAACTCTTTGGTACTATTGCGGCAACATGGGAAGATGCCATTGTTGACAACATTGACGAGGAATACGATCGACTGGTTCAGCACCTCCATGAATATGCGAGGAACGCCAAGAGAGATATAGCCACAAAAAATCGCCTATCTTCGAAAACTCTTGAGCTAATTCGCCAGCGTGGTTTGGCGCATGCCTCAGGCAACTGCAAGCTAACGTCCGAGCTCGCAAAGCAGTGCAGAGATACGATCAAGGAAGACCTTAAAGAGAGAAGAGCAGAAGTACTGGTAGATGCGGCAGAAAGCCGGGAAAAGTATTCGTAACGCCCGCCTGTCCTTTGCCAACTATAAGACCAAGATGACTGCCCTCCGACGTCCTGATGGATCCATCACATCCTCCAGAACAGCAATGGAGAAGATTATCCATGACTTCTACTCAAATCTCTTCGATAGCCATGTCCACTTGCCGACATACCAAATTCCACAGGATGGATATGTCGTTCCCAACGTTCTCCCTTCCGAAATCTGACACGCCATTTCTTCGGTAAAGAAACAAACAGCACCCGGCCCAGACAAGGTCAGACCTGAACACCTGAAGAACCTGCCATCAGTACTCATCAATACACTGGCTCGGCTCTTCACTTGCTACCTGTCTGAATGCAAGGTTCCGTCCCAATGGAAAACCAGCAGGACCATACTACTGTTCAAGAAGGGAGACATCCATGACATTGGCAACTATCGCCCGATCTGCCTATTGTCTGTCATCTACAAGTTGTTCACTTGAGTCATCCTAAATAGGATTGGCAGAACACTAGATGAAGGACAACCATGCGAGCAAGCAGGGTTCCACAAAGGATTCAGCACCATCGACCATATCCACACAATAACCAAGCTCATTGAGGTTTCCCGGGAGTTCAAGATGCCGCTCTGTTTAACGTTCATTGATTTAAAGAAGGCCTTTGATTCTGTTGAGACAGAAGCGGTCATTGAAGCCCTAGCCAATCAGGGCATTCAAGCCCAATACATCAGGATCCTCCGTGAGCTGTATTGCGGATTCACTACCAGGATCTCACCATTCTACAAAGAAGTGATCGTTGATGTCAAGAGAGGGGTGCGGCAGGGTGATACCATTTCACTGAAACTCTTCAGTGCCACCCTCGAGAACATCATGCGACGACTGGAATGGGAAGGAATGGGAGTGAAGATAGATGGTCGGCAACTACACCACCTCCGCTTTGCTGATGACATTGTTTTAATAACACCAAACATCAGCCAAGCGGCACAAATGCTGGCCGACTTTGACCGTGAGTGTGGAAAGGTAGGACTACAGCTGAATCTTACGAAGACAATGTTTATGAGAAACAGCCTTGTTCCTGACGCTCCATTCGCTCTCAAAGGAACGACCATCTCCGAATGCAACAGCTATGTGTACCTAGGTCGAGAGGTCAACATGACAAATGACCTGGCACCCGAGCTGTGCAGGAGGAAGAGAGTGGCTTGGAACGCCTTCAAGAACGTTGAAGAAATAGCTAAGAGGACGAAGAACCTCTGGCTCCGGGCACATCTCTTTGATTCCACTGTTCTTCCTGCATTAACATATGCCTCAGAGACCTGGGCCCTATGCAAACAAGATGAGAACGCTATTCAGGTCTCCCAAAGAAGAATAGAAAGAGCTATGCTTGGAATATCACGTTTCACTCAGATGAGAGAAAGAATCCGGAGTTCTGACATCCGTCGACGATCAAGAATCAGGGACGCTGTCTCATTTGCCAAGGTGTCGAAAATCAGATGGGCTGGTCACGTAATGAGATTTAAAGACGACCGTTGGACTAGAGCTGTTACCGACTGGATTCCACGGGATGTCAAAAGACCTTGTGGCCGCCCACCTACCAGATGGTCAGACTTCTTTGTGAAGATCATGAACGATCGGTTTGAGGCCTTTCATGTTCCTGGAGCAAACAGATGCCATTGGGCTACACTAGCACGCGACAAGGACAAATGGAAATGTTACTGGCGCCGCTCGAGCAAATCGACGACTAACGGGAAGTTAAGTGATTAAGTGATTAAGTATTTGTTTTTAAAACTTGTAACTATTAAGTCTCTACCTACCAAATATATATTTAGAATAAACTTGCACATAGATACATATGTATATGTAAATTTTATGGAGATTTGACTACACAATTAGTTTAACCTGTTCATAAGTTTGGGTAGAATTGGCAACTTTTGCTATAATTATTCTCACCTAGTGTTTGTTCTTAAAACTTCTTTAACTATTGAGTTTTTGCCTTTTATATATTTTTTTAGAATAATCTTGCACATGGGCTGGACCGAAAGCACAGAGGTAGGGCATTTGCCTTGTGCACTGCCAGCCCGCCGACCGGGTTCAATTCTCCCGTACCTCTTGGAGAGCCCAGCAAGCTACTGAGGGTATTCCGCCCGCTCGGCAAAGCCTGGCAAGCTACCTGTGACGTATTAGATATTCCAAACACAGTAACAATGAGTCTCACAATGGACACGTTACTGGGCCCACTCGAGCAAATCGATGAGCAACAGGAGGACAGTGACAGTGAATCTTGCATATAGATACAGATGTACGTGTAAATTTTGTGAGGATTTTGATTTCACAATTAGTTAAACGTGTCCCTAAATTTGTGTAGAATTAGCACCTTTGCTACCAATGAGAATTTTCTAAACCGTGAACATAATGTCTCTAGATTTATTTAGATCTTAGATTACTTTCACAAGTGTTACATAGGTTTTAGCATGTTTTGTATATATTCTTTTATGATTACAACAAATATTTTTGAAATAAAAATTTTTAGTGCATTGCACTTTATTTTGAAAATATGTTTGTATTTATTATGTAGAAATGCCATTTTTTTACATGTTTGTCTTGTATCGTATAACCTTGCAAAATCTGCTTATTTGTTTCAAAAGGTTATTTGGTTAGATTTCTTGGAATTTTCTCTGTAAACATTCATCATATGTAATATGGTCAGTTACATTTTTCCTTTATAATCTTATGCATTTTGTTTCCCTTTCCGGTATTCTTACCCTGACCAAAAATTCCAGCACTATTCTAATAAGAGTAGTGAGAGTGGACATCTTTGAGCTGTTCCTAATCTTAAGGGAAAAGCATTCAGTCTTTCATCACGAAATGTAGATTTTTGGTAGCTGCTGTTTAGCAGATTGAGACAGTACCCTTTATGACTATTTCTTTTTCTTTTATTTTTTGTACTATCCTACTGGTTATACTAACACACACACACACACACACACACACACACACACACACACCCCATCATGACTATTTCTTTGACTTCCCCATCCCTTCCTTTCTCTGTTTTGCTGTTGTTGTGATGATTGCAGCTGAGCACTGGGGGTGTGGCACTCTCCAGTATCGAATACTTTGTGTTGCTGTGCTCTCTGGGGGCTCAAACGATGTAATCGTGTCGCTCAAACACATTGTGGTTTTAGTGCCATCTCAGGGGAGGGAGTGAGCCTTAGCTGTGATGCTTGCACACAATTGTCTGGGGATACACTTGAGGCACTTGGAGTTCTAGACAACAGAAACATTGGGTCCATGATCAGAGCATGTAGATACGATTGAGGCTAGAGTTCATCGCCCTACACGTTCAGGACAGATGCTTTTATTCATCGAGTCATCTTCTCAACTCCAAACTTTATTTGTTTCACTTTTTTATCAAAAAAAGGGGTGTTGAAGTTTGTCAAATGCTTTTTCTGCACCATTTGAAATGATTATGTGACTTTGGTGGTTGAAAATTGATTTTCAATTTCTGAGCCAGCATAATGCCCTTAGTATAAGCTCCATTTGACCTTATAAAATACCTTTTATTTATAATGGAAGTCTACCTGCCAATGTTTTGTTAAAGACTTTTGTATTTCTTCTCATGAAGATAATTAGTGTATTGTTTTCTTTCTTTTCTTTCTTTTTTCTTTTCTTTTTCTTTTTGTACTGGTTTTGCCTGACTTTGGTATGAAAGTAATACTAACCTCACAAAATAAATTGGGAAATACTTATTTTTTTCAATTACTTAGAAAAGATTACATAGAATTGCTGTTAATTTTCAAAGTTTTGATAGAGGGACTGGAGAGATAGCACAGTGGGTAGGGCATTTGCCTTGCACGTGGCCGACCCAGGTTCGATTCCCAGCATCCCATATGGTCCCTGAGCACCGCCAGAAGTAACTCCTGAGTGCAGAGCCAGGTGTAACTCCTGTGCATTGCTGGGTGTGACCCAAAAATCAAAAAAACAAAAACAAAAAAAACCCCCAAAGTTTTGGTAGAATTATCCAGTAAAATTGTCTAAGCCTGGAAATTTAATTTTTAGGGAATTAAAAAATTATCATCTCAATTTTCTTAATAGTTATAAAATGATTCAAATGATAAATTTAATATTGGTTGAGTTATGAATCTAAAAATATTTAGTTCATTTTCTCTAAGATATCAATTTAATTATGTAAAATTTCTTTAAAAATAGCATTCTCTTATTATTCTTTTGATGTTTTCAGGGTCTGTGGTAATAGTTCATACTTCATTCCTGATACTGATGATTTGTATCTTCACTCTTTTATTAGTCTTGCTTGAGGTTTTCCAATTTGATTTATATTTTCCGAGAGCTAATTCTTCTTTGATTGATTTTCTCTGTTGTTTTTCTGTTTTTAATTTTATTGATTTCTTGTCTTGTCTTTAATGTTTGCTTCTGTTGCTTGCTTTGGTTTTATTTTATTCTCCTAGATTCTTGAGATGGGAATTTAGATTATTGATTTATCCAGTTGTACTTTTCCTTTTTTTTGCATCACATATTTAATATCGATTCTTGATATGTTTAGTATTGCTATGTGTTTTCACTGGATTAACTCTTTAATCATTATATAACACCCTTTTCTGTCAAAAGTAGTTTTCTTCACTATGAAGACCTGCTTCTCTTTAATTTATATTTGCATGGTAGATCATTATCTTTAACTGAAGCTCTCATTATAGTTGAAGTCAGTCGTTGTAGATTAAATCCATTTGGGAAATATTATTTAGTCTTTTTAAAATTGGGGACCTTTAAGGCAGTGCTTGGGGTCCTGCTGGCCATTCTTGGCCATACTTGGCCACAGAGGACAGATGATTCAATCTTAGGCCTGAAGATGCAGGGGAGCTTGAACTGTTTGGCACAGGCCACCAGGTCCCATTGGTCAGCGTGCTACTCTCTTTCCACTGGTATATTCAGTCCATTTACATTTAAATTTATTGTTCACATGTTAGGTGAGAAATCTGCCTATTCTCTGCTTTTGCTCTCATTTTCATTTCTCTTTTATTTTCTCAACTTCTTGTGTTTCACTTAAACACTATGTTAGAATTCAGTTTTGATTTACATATGGTATTTTGAATATAGCTAGAGTTTTATAAGTGGTTCCTTCAAGTATTTTTTGTTATATAAATAATTTATCAGCCTACTGGTGCCATAAACTTGAATTTGGTTTGAAAGAAAAAAAGTCTCTTTATTTCTATCTATCTTTCCTTACGCAGTAAGGTCATGTTAAACATTTCCTTCAATACATATAAAATATGATATTATAATTTTTACTTTAACAAATATAACTTAAGGGGACAGAGAAAGTATATTTACTCATTTTTTGCTCACGACTTTATTTCTTTCTAATGTTTAAAGATTATGTCTTTTGTCATTCCCTTCTGTTTAGAGAACTTTCGTTAGTCATCATTTTAGGGTAGGATTTCTGGCAACAAATTCTCTTAGTTTTTCTTTATTGCTTGATAATGGCATTACTTTCTTTTTGTTCCTAAAGGTAAACTTTTCCTAAAGGGTCTTAGATTATTATGCTACTTCTTCTAGGACTTCTGAAAACTCTTGTCATGAGAATTATATTTCCCCCATATATAAAGTACCATCTCTCTCCCACTACTTTTGAGGATTTTTCTTTGTCGTTAGTTTTCCAAAGTTTTACTGTGACAGGTATTGATGTGGATTTGGCGGAATTATATTGTCTGGGGTTCAGTTTCTTTAATCTGAATTTATTTTTTTACCTAAATTTGACCTTATTTGGGTTATTATATCTTCTAGTATTTATTTTTGAATCACAGTGAGATAGCAGTTACAAAGTTGTTCATGATTGGTTTCAGTCATACAATGTTTCAACTTCCATCCTTTCATCAGGCACATCCCCCAGCACCAATGTCCCCAGTTTCCCTTTCCACCACCCCACCTTGTCTCTTCTCCCTTCCCTCTCCCTTCTCTTCCCCCACTTGCTCACACTCTCTCTCTATTTTTGGGTCTTTTGCTTTGTAATACAGATACTAAAATGTTGTCAGGTACATCTATTTTCAACACTTCGTTCCTGTCCAATACGATCATTTCCAACTACTATTGTCATACTGGTCTCCTATATCTTCTAATACTTTCCCAACCATATTGTCTTTTAATTTTTTATTTTACCTTTTATTTTACTGTTTCAATGGCACAAATGAAAGATTTTAAAACAGAAGTCCCACGGACTCTGATGATCTGCTTATTTATTTGTTTCTTTTAACTTTTATTCAGACATCATGCTTTACAAAGCTGTTTTTCATAGAGTTGTTTCAGGCATACAATGTACCAAGACCAGTCCCACCACCAGTGTCCCCCTTTCTACAACAGGTTCTGTCCCCAGGTTCCTTCCCACCCCCAGTCTATACCCTTTGTAAACACGTAACAAATTTATTTCACATTGCTTGCTCCAACGAAACTTACAGGAATGGCAAAGTGAGTTATCAAAAAATTAATCAATAAATTTGTGATGGTTGATTCCTTAGTGCTTTTAACCAATATAGATGTCACGGTCACCGTCCTCCTGTTGTTCATCGATTTGCTCGAGCAGGCCCAGAAACGTCATGAGACTTGTTGTTACTGTGTTTGGCATATCGAGTACGTCACGGGTGGCTTGCCAGGCTCTGCCGTGCGAATATAGACGTCAATTAATTATTAAAATTGTAAAAAGTCCCTTAAAAAGTTAGTCGTAAACATACCTTTCTCAAACTAGTAGAGGGCAGTCATATGCAATGTTAGTGAGTGTCACACTCAATACCACTTGTTGGGGAATTTATTCTGTTTTTAGAGAAGCTCTTTTTTTTCCTTAAATTTTTATTAGTGAAACACCATGAGGTACAGTTGTAGACTTACAAAGTTTTGTGCTTGGGTTTCAGTTATACAATGATCGAGTACCCAACCCTCCACCAGCACCCATTCTCCACCACCACTGATCCCAGCATCCCTCCCATCCCCCATCCCCCCATCCCACCCTACCTCTGTGGCAGGGCATTCCCTTTTGTTATCTCTTAGAGAAGCTCTCTTAATGCTTCTTCCAAAACTTGTTTCAAGGCTAGGGATTCCCTAAACTGTAGCCTGCCATTAAATTCTGTATTGTCCCTTCAAATCTGAATGATAATTTAGCTGAACAGAGTATTCTTGGTGAGGTATTTATTTCAATGAGGTTTTGTACTATATTCTTCCATGGTCTTCTGCCTCATAGAATTTCATATGATAGACCTGCTGTATGTCTTATGGACTTTCCTTTGGGAACAAGTTCCTTTTTTTGATCTTTCTGCTTACAGTATTATGTCTCTATCTTGGATTTTATCACTTTGAGTACAATGTGTCTTGGAGTTTTCTCAATTGGGACTATTTTTACTGGGGCCCTTTAGACTTCTTGTGTCTCAGTGCCTGTAATCCTCAATTCTGGGTTAATTCTTATCAGTGATTTCTGTAAATATTGTTCATCACATTAGACTTCCTGTTCCTCAGGGACTGATGATTCTTGTATTGTTCTTCTTGAACTCATCCTGTATAACTTATATCTCTGATACTCCGTTTATTTCTTTTCAAACTATTTTCTACCTTCTGCTGTTTCCTACCTAGTGCTTTCCTCCTCATCTTGCAATTCATTGGTGTTTTTAATCAGCTTCTGTTACTACTATTCAGAGCTTCTATTGAGTTTTTTTTTAAATATCACCTATCATGTTTTTCATTTCTGTCATTTCTGACTGTATTTGTTTCTTCATTTTGACTGATACTTTCTTGTGCTTTTGCTGACTACTGTGCTACCTGTGAGTGTTTAATGAGTTACTCTGAAGTCATTGAACATCATCACGGTGTCACTAAGGACATTGTCTGAGGATTTACTGGTGTTGTTTATATCTTTGGTGATATTGTTTTCACTCATTGAGCTTGGTGGGCTCTTGTTTGTTTCCCCCATTGTTTTCTAGTGTTTTTGATGTGCTGGAAGATGTGAGGGATTAGGGTGATGTGCTCTCTTTCTTCTCTGCTGGTCTTCACCAAATGATGGGAAGAGTAATTGAGAACAGCATGTAATTTGTTGAGTACATCTGTCTCACGGCCACATGAGCTATGATGTGAATCCTATGCTATGATAAGCTACAATATGCTATGATATGGCATAGCATACCATATATATATCATATATGGCATAGTTATGATATACTATGATATGGCACAGGTATGGTTTGGAGGTTACTTGCACTTAGCCCGTAGCAAGGGGCTCTGTCTACTTCCCATTCTGGATGTCAGTGAAAGGCAGGCTTCACCTGAAATGTAGGAGCAGCAGGTCAGAAGTTGTTGTGTGGGCCCCATTTATATCAGCTAATTTATTTTTACTCTATCTTCAAATTCGAGGATTCTTTCCTCTGTTACCTTTATTTTACTATTGAATATGTTTGTTTGAAGTTTTGGTTAATAAACTTTTCAGCTGTAGAAGTTTCATTTGGTTCTTTATGTCTCATTGCTTTGCTGAGTCATTCTATATTTCAGAAATTGTTTCAAATTGCTCACAGTTACTCATTGAAGCAGTTTATGGTGGTTGCTTTTAAAGTCTTAGCTAATTTTGACAACTGTCATCTTGGTGTTGGCATCTATTAATTCAACCTGATATTCTGGTATTTGTTAAATTGAATGATATTGATTGAAATCTGAATAGTTTTATTACATTATGGGTCACTGGATCTTATTTTATTCTTTTGTCTTAATAGAATTCTTTGGTACAACTTACCAAGAAAAGGAGTGGAGGACCCCTTCTTTCGGTGAAGTGGGCATGGAAGTCCTGTTACTTATTAACCTCTGTTGACACATAGTAGGGTAGGAAATCTGGTAGAGCTGGATGGGTGTGGTAGCTCTGATTCCCTACTAGGTCTCCAGGCCTCCATAGATGTCACCTATCACCACCCCCACCCCCCAACGTTAAGCTTCCCCTCTCAATGTTGGAAAAGTGTTAAATGACTTCAGGTTACTCTGACACCGTTTCAGTGGAGTGGGGCAATGAGGAACCTCATTGGTATCAGGTCAAGGGTGAAGCACGAACCTTCGAATAGTCTTCACTGATTTGCAGGAAGGGGAAGGTTGGGAGAGGAGAAGGTCCTTAAGAGAACAGGCTATTTTTTTTGATTCTATATCCATTGGTATTTCCAGTTGCCTGCTTCTCCGGCATCCAGTCCGGGTATTGGAGGCAATAGGAAAATTCAGGGAATTCCTCACTAGGCTGTTCTTCAGGTCATGTGATCCTGTCCATCTGATTTTATTCTTTTAGAGATTTCTTGTGCTTGTTTTATTGATTTATTTTACTTTTTGTGGGGGAAACTCTTAAGTGGGGCTCAGAAGATTCAAGGATCTTTCCTGATGATTTCCTGGTCAAGTGGGCAGTGGTTTAACGCAAGAGCCCAAATATGCGGTGCTGCTTGGGTCTTGTAGTCCTGGGGATTACTTGGGTCATCCAAATGGTGTTTAGGGGCCTGCAGGGCTGCACTAGGCAATGATCCAGGGACCCTGTGTCGCCAAGGATTGAACCAGGAACAGCTGAATGTGAGCAGAATTCCTAAGACCCGGTCTTAGCTTTCTCTCTAGCCCCTTATGCTTGCTTTCTGCATAAATAACAACCAGCACTTTTGCTTTTAGGGATGGATATGAAGCGTATTCCTACTTCCTCTTTCTGAAGATCAAAGTTCTCCTTTAACTTTTGGATATAAAGGTTTCTGTTTAAAAATAAAAAGTTCAACGGTGTAGGTTGCACAGTAGGCAAAACAAATATAAAAGCAAACTTAGATGTAAAACTGGGAGACAAGAATTCAACACATTCCTTTAAAGAAATCTGTAATCATGAATACGTTCATTGAATAAAAATAACATTTCTTTATGTTTAGGGTTCTTTGTAGATTTTAAAGTATCATTTTATGTTTTATGTTTCCACTGTTTGAGCACAGGGGAAGCCTTGAAAAAGAGATAGGGCAAACGTTATTTGAGTTCTACCAAAGGAAATTAGACTGTCAAATTTCAACAGAACACAGAATCCACCAAAGGTTTATCCTAATCAGTTGGTACCTCTCCTCTCCTCTGCCCCCTCCTCCCCTCCTCTCCTCCCCTCCTCTCTTCTCTCCTCTCCCCCTCCTCCCATTCTTCCCTTCTCCCCTTCTCTGCCCTGTCCTCCTTCCCTCTTCCTGGCCCTTCCCTCCCCCTCCCCCTCCTCCTCCCCCTCCCCCTCCCCCTCCCCCTCTCCTCCTCCTCTCCTCTCCTCTCCTCTCCTCTCCTCTCCTCTCCTCTCCTCTCCTCTCCTCTCCTCTCCTCTCCTCTCCTCTCCTCTCCTCTTCTCTCCTCTCCTCTCCTCTCCCACTTCTCTCCTCTTTTGTGCTGGGGGATCAAACCCAGAGCCTCACACATGGGAGTCATATGTTTCACTGCTGAACTAAATCCCCAGCCTCTGTTTATCTATTATTAAATAAATAATTATCTTTTATAGAAAAATCACAAAATAGTTTTAGAAGAACTTCTTCCCAAACTTCTAACGAGAACATTTTACCTACTCTTAATACTTGCAGGTTCGAACCATGAAAAGATTTGTTTGGAATCACTGAGTGGATGGGGATTTACTGCCTCCCCACCCCCTTTCAAAATTCTGCACCATAACTCCTTGACTCATGAATCATCTTTTGAAAGTCTTGAGTTATATATTCTGAATCCTCATCTGGACCCAAGCTGCAGAAGTGGCATCTTCTTTGAATTTCAGATTCCTTTTTCGTAAAGGAGGCCAAACCCTGCCATGTTTCCGTACCTGTCTCTGTGAGTGCAGTGCACAGAAACGTAGGGACCAGCACAAGCAAGCGGAAGAGTGACCCAAGACAATGCCATTCTGACTGCAAATCATGGGTGAATTATGCTGCAGCTGATTTCTTTTCTTGTGCATCAAAGATTTTCACATGAAGGGCAAATCTCTTGGGTCTAGTCTCCACTGTCTGTCCACATAGTTCCGCAAGAAAAAAGAAATACAGAGAAGGTGGTAGGGGGCTTTGTCCTAGAGACACACTATGAGAAGTTGCTGTTTAATGCAGTTGTAGTCTCTATGTGCTGATTTAGGAGATTCTAATATGGAACTTATTGAAGAGGAGATGGGAATAAAGCAATGCATTAAAATGGGAAGTCTCATAAAATCTTGATAAGAAAGGAAGTGGTTGAAAGAAATGAACTGAAAACTGTCAGATTATAGCATCGAATTGGTTGAGGTGATCAACAATGGTTCACCAATGGAGTTGAGGCATTACCACACGAAGAACCCATTTCCCCACGTCACTCTGGGTCTGGTCCTCCTGTTTATTGGTGGGAACGTTTTGTTGCCCATGAACTCTACCTAAGGCATTTTCTGGGGATCAGAAGTCTTGGGCTCTGCCATCAGGAAGCTTTTAATGCAGCTGAGGAGGCCAGACCCAGAGACAGTAGGAGGCGTTAAGTGAGTGGCATATTCATATTACTGTTTCTGTTCTTGGCTCTGGACTAAGACATACGCTGAGATATAGAAGAGGAAAGAAATTTCAGCCGAAGTGAAAACAAACAGAAAGGATTTAGGATGGGAGTCCACTTCAACTTGCAAGGCAGTGAATGGACATGTTCCTAGAAAATCGGCCAAGGAGGGGACCCAGGAGGTAGAACAGGTGGGGCTGCCACTTTCTGGGCAAGTTAGTTGAGATCTTAATAACACACGGGGAAGAGTGTGCTGCAGAAGGAAATGCATTAAGATGATGACTCTGCAGTGGAGCCTAATAGGACAGATTGCAGATTCGAGGCCAGCAGAGAGGGGCTGGGTCATTCAGTTAGAAAGCAATGTTTCCTTTTGTTAAACCAAAATAAACCTCCATGAGGGAATCATTCACTTGCATCCTCTTGATCTGTTTACAAGTAATACAGCCCAATAAATGACCACAATCTTAATCTAGCCATGGTCAAATTTCTCAACCTTGGGGATTCCCAAATAGAACCACCAAGTCAAATATGCCTCCTCTGGGCATCCTTGGAGTCCCGGTGCTGAGTTTGCTCTTGTGCCTAATGCATGACACAGAGCAGAGACCCCCTTTTCCAGTTCCGCTCTCATAAAGAAAGACCCCTCCATTTTCAATGCCACAATTGTTTCCGGATCATAACATCTCATTTCACGGTTATGTTTCTTGCACCAACTGTCTATGCTTAAGGAGGAGAAATTTCGAAATCACATGGTTTTGAAAAATCACATCTGTAGTTCTCATTCGTGGTTCGGTTATCAGGAGTAGAATGCTTTGAGACCAGACCGAGTTTAAAGGAGAGGCTGACCTAGCCAGAGGAGTTTCGGGGTCTGATACCTGACTGGCTAGGGGTAAGAACAGAAGAAATGAACCACTCACACCTCCACTTTCTGATGTTTGCGGGATGTGGTTCATATCACGAGCTGCTCTGGCCCTTACTGGACCCACACAGCAGGCTTTGAGCCTCCATTTCCTGCTCTGGGGTCAAAACAGAGAATCTCTGAGTTCCCATCCCAATTGCATCCTCAGTTTCACTGTCCTTCCTGGATCTGTATTGTTTCCTCCTTCACTGTCACTGTCACTGTCACTGTCACTGTCACTGTCCTCCCGTTGTTCATTGTTTTGCTCGAGCGGGCCCAGTAATATTGTGAGACTTGTTACTGTGTTTGGCATATCAACTACGTCATGGGTAGCTTGCCTGGCTCTCTGAGAGGGCAGTGGAATTGAACTCAGGTCGGCCATGTCGGCTGCATGCAAGGCAAACACCCTACCCACTGTGTTATCGCTTTAGCCCCTTAAAATGTTTCCTCCTTAAAATGAGAAAATCCATCTGCGGTTTACTTTATAGAACATGAGTTAAGATCAGGGAGAATATGAATGGTAACTCCTTTGAAAATAGTAAGGTAAGGTAAAGGTAAAGGCCCCCTCCCGTTGATCGTCGATTTGCTCGAGCGGGCCCAGTAACGTCTCCATTGGAGACTTTGTTGTTACTGTGTCTGGCATATCGAATACTCTCGGTAGCTTGCCGGGCTCTCCGAGAGGGGCGGAGGAATCGAACTCGGGTCGGCCATGTTGGCCACTTGTAAGGCGAACGCCCTACCTGCTGTGCTATCGCTCCAGCCCCTTGAAAATAGTAGTTCATATCAAAATGAGTGGATGTACTCTTTAAAAAATTTTTTTAATCTAAAAAAAATTATTGAATCACAGTGATACACACATTTACAAAGTTATTCATGATTAGATTTCAGTCATACAATGTTCCAACACTAATCCCTTCCCCAGAGTACTTTTTCCCACCACCAATGGTCCCAGTTTTCTTCCTGCCCCCCCGCCCCTCACCTGTCCACATGCCACTATGGCAGGTACTACCTCTCTCTCTCTCTCTCTCTCTCTCTCTCTCTCTCTCATACACACACACAGTCTTTCCTTTTGGGCCTTATGATTTGCAGTACAGATAATAAAAGGTTATCAGGTATATCCCTTTACCTACTTTCAACAGTGAATATATTCTTATGCAGAGTTTTGATCAGATTTACACTGGCTTACTGAGTGTTTGAAGAACATGACCATCATTTCAAATATCCTCCATCTCAGATGCATGAAGTATTTCTCAGGACATAGAGGAATGTCTGTTTCCTTTCTCCCAGAAGATGACTCAACAAAAACTTACAGAGAAATTGGCATATAGGAAGAGCCCTGCTTGGCACTGAGGAGGTAAGAGAGAGCTACCTGTGGACTTGAGAGCTCTCACCAGAAAGGAGAGACTTGACCTCTCTGAAGGATTAGCACCTGGGCAGGGAGGCAGACATGGCTAATGAACTCCTGGTCAGACGTGACTAACTTCTACCCTGCTCAAATACACAGTGTCAAACTGACCTTTAACCTTCTCACATGCACAGTGTCATATAGGCTGACTTCTGCCCCACTCACACGCCCAGTGTTGACAGGCTGACCTCTGCCACTACTCAGAGTCATAGGAGTCAGACGTGTCTGACCTTTACTGCAGTCAAGGGCACACTGATCCAGGCATGGTTGACCTCTACCCTGGTCAAGGGCACACCGAGCCAGGCATGGCTGATCTCTACCCCAGCTGTCAGTGCACAGGAAACAGGGAGGCTGACCATTCAGTGTCTACCTCCATGGTCACATCCATCCCTTGCGTGTATCTCCCCTTTCTTGAGCAGACTCTTATCACTGGATTCCAGGTTTACCCTGAACCTCATCTGGTGACTTCATCTGGTGGCACTTGGGAGACAGGAGCTGAAGATCAAACCCGGGCCTTGTTTATAACATACAAAGCAAGCCCCTTACCTCCTGTACAATCTCTTGCTCTGCCTCCATTCTATTTCTAAATAATTCTATGTTCTGAGGTTCTAAGTACACATAAATATAGTGGGAGCTCTGTCTATGCACTATAGTGTCTACCCACTAGAGTAAGCAAGAAAGAAAACAAATCAGGGGGCCAAGGAAAATTAAGGGTAGAGTTAATCAGGGTGCGGGGGTATATTGCCATTGTGGTAGACGTCTCTGTGAGAAGACATACTGTAGATTTGCCCTTGTCGTTCCTTACATGGTGAAACTACTGTGATGAAAAGCTAGTCTGACCCCTGGAGTTTGAGTCCTGGCTGATTCCATCAATGTGATTTTGGGAAATGACTTTACTTCCTTATGTCGCAATGCTCTCATCTCTAAAATGGGATTCATAGTATTTGGTGGGATAAATGAAAACATACTTGGTGCTCTTATTCTCCAGGAAAGCTAGACATGTAGATGTTAAGACCTTGAAGGCCAAAGTAAGGAAGCTACCAAGTTCTGGTGTGGGACGGCGCCTGGTTCAGAAGCAAAGAGGGGGCATCATGGGGGGAGGGAAGAGGGCCCTAAGGTGATATGTACATCTGGAGATGCATGGGAAATGCCCTATCCATAGACTAAGGAGAGCCTGAGTTTGCGGGGGAACAGGTTTGGCTAGAATATAGAAAAGAAGAGAGGTGCACATGACTGATGGGAAAGGTACGTGTGCCACCCAGTTGGCAGGAATGATCAACATACAGCAAGTCCTGACCCCTGAGAGGGTCTCCTTGATCTCAGCGGGAGCCCTGGCCCGCTCAGCCCTGCATCTCTGCATCCTCACTGCTGTTCCTCCCACATCACTGGGTTTTCAACCCCCCGTTGTAAATTTTGTGGCTTTGCTTTGATGTCCCTCAAACCTTTCTTCATCTCCCCTCTTTGGTAGAACCAGAACTGCCCACCATTAGGGCTTTACCCTACCTCAGATGTTTTATTCCAAACTCCTAGTTTTACAACCCGGCATCTTACGTCTTTCCACCCCCTCACTTCTTTATCTCTAAGTGGGGTTATATATGTGACTCTGTGTCTGGTCCACTCTGACCCTTGGATCATTTCCAGCCTGTCTCTGGGATCCACACGCATTCTAAATCTTCTCCCGGGCTAATTTGCTTCTTCCTTCTCTACAGGGCACGGGGATGTGCTCGCCCAGTGCTGTTCTCTATCAGGGCGTTGTCAGCTTGGGCTCCCACAACCACAAACCATAAAATTAAGAACGGCAAGACTCTCTTGATTAATTTCATTCGCCTGTCTTTAAATCCATTAAAGAAAACGCCTGTCTAAGTCATTCTCTTGCAAGCATATTTGTAAATAATACTTAAAAAACACTTCATCTAATTATTCTTACCACAGCTGAATGTTAACAGATTGAAGATGAGATTTATGTTTAGACAGCATTAAGGTACTAATTTTTTCTCAACAATAGCGCTGCAATTGGCAAAATTAAAACAGAAAATGTAGACCAACAAAAATTAATTTGCACCAGGCTTAATAGTTTCTCTAAGTAAATCCAGTTTCTCCTCAGCTGCCTAAGAAAAGTCATAAACATTTCTGAGAAGAATCTGGAGTTTAGGATTCCACACTAATTGCTTTCCCTCCCCTTTTACCTCATCTCCCTTTTGTGTTCATCTTGACTGCAAAGAGACAGGCAGTTTTGCATCTCCAAAATGCCTGCAGTTCTGCTGAGGGAAGGAAGTGGGGAGGGAGGGGTGTGAGGGCAGGCCAGGGAACCACATAAATAAATGGGAATTTCTGCATGGACACGAGGATTTTCATTTTCATTTTTTTAAAATGAGAATAAGGCACGAGTATAAATTCCAAAAAGAGCAATTTATTTAAGTCTATCATTTTTGGCAACACAATAGAACGCACATTGGGTGAACAGTCACAAATCACTTCCCTTCCCACTGTCTGTTTTCTCCACCATATGTTGTGGAGAATACAATTCACATGCTCAAGTTTCGCCTCCTTTCAATGTGAGAAAGCATATTGGGATCTCAGCAGCCTGCTTGCTGAGCCAATGTGTTGGGGAGCGGTGGGGGTGGGAAGGAGGAGCGCGAAGTATAAGGGACCCTCTGGTCAGAATGGCTTTGTAAAGCCTGGCGACTCTTACGGGGTCTTTACTCCTCAGCAACTGGGGTAGAACTAAGGCCCCCTGAGTACTTCCAAGGTGACATATCTTGACTCCCAGGACTTTCAGATGTGATCCTGAAGGGCCACCAGTGCAAACCCATACACTGGTGATGCTCTAGCCCGTTGGGGATCTCTCTGTCATTTATATATCAGGGAAGCGCCTCTTCACAATAACCATTAGCTGTGGGAGTCTAAAGTATTTGCTGAAGAGAAGAGCTATAAGGTGTGTCCATCATCCCATGGACTCACCTAGTCTTCCATGCCTAACAGGAAAATGGAAGAATATTTATTGGTGAAATAGATCAAAGGCAACTCCTGGAGGTACCTATAATCCTGTCCTCAGTAGGACATCACTGCAAATTGACAAGGAAACATCATCTTCAACCCACTTCAGCATGCCCACAAACAGACTAACGTTGCCTCTGATCCTGTAGGCCCTGCTTGATGGGCAGGGGGTGCGGGGGGGCTTCTGGGCATCATAGCTCTCCTAATCTCCTTGCCGACCATGGACATGGCACAGATGGCCCTGATGAAATGAGACTCTTAGAGACATCCTAAAACCAACTCAGTATGAGGTCAAATATTTTATTAAGCCCCGTGCTTTCAGTTGTTTAAGAAACATACCACACACACACACACACACACACACACACATACACACACCCCACTTGTGTTTTCATTTACGGCATGACAATGCAGGAAACGAAATGTTGAAAGTGTTTCCATCAATTACAAAATGCTGGCTAACCTGTATGATGCAGCTTCATGAAAAAAGGGGGGAGGGATGGGGGAGGGAGAGGCAGAACCCAGATTAGTTCCCGGGAATGGGAAGAACCACAGGTAGAAAAGTGACTTTGCTGCCCTAAACTGTGCAGCAAACTCCTTGCCTAAATTAAACTGAACAGATGTGGAAAAATTAGTCAAGGGCTGCTCATCTAATTCTAAATGAGCTTCAGGGTCTGCTTCCGCGGGCTGATTTCAGCCTAAGCCGCCTTATTGCCTAAAAACTGCAACCTGATACTAAAAGCTTGTCAACATTAAGTGCACGCTTTATACGTTTACATTTTTACAGTCTAACTATTTTTCTTTGATATTTGACAGGGACACAGGTTCCCATGTCATCTGGCTCTGAAATACTTTTAGAACTTTCTCTTGGGCCAATTTGAGGAAGCCCAACATGGCAGGAGTTATGAGTCTTTAAGCCTCTTGCCCAGCAGCCGGCCGTCCGGCCCACACTTGAGGGCTAACACCTGTTGGCGGACAGAGCAATTAATTCTTTTTCAAATGCAGTAAGCCGCCCCAAATCAAAGCTAAAGGATAAAAATATAATTTTACCTCTTGAGCTTCCAGAGGTGACCTTTGATCTCATCCAATGTCTGTGCGGCAGAAGGAACAAGTCTTAAGTTTTCTCCCTAAAGAAGCACCATGGAAAGGGGCAAGCCAAGCAGACTGACTGGAGCGTTCTGTCCTTAGTCACGAGAACACATCTGTGCTGGGAGCGCTCACTCACACGGAGACTAAGTCCTGCCTGGGACAGCCGTGCTGAGCCAAAAGGCAGATGGCCCACATGTCCTCCTCTTGAAGAAAGCCATCATTGGAAGCTCTTAATTCATGCTGTAGTCCATCCCTTGTAAGATCAAATGTTACTTTCCAAAGAGGCAACAGTTGGGCTTTCTGGTTGATGATTAAAATGTGGCATTTGTTTTGGAAGAGGTCCGGGCATTAACTAGATAACTGTGAACTTCAAAGTGCTAAATGCCACTCATGGGATAGGGCATGGCCACACGTACTGCCTCCCGCCCCTCCGAACCCTTTGGTAGCCAAGACAAGGTCACTGATCAGGGTAATTTGCAGGAAAAGTCAATTTCTCAAGTACCAAGGCAGGTGTTGTGGCACTCTGCGACAATTTACTGAATCTAAATGGAGGAAGTTGAAAAAAGCAAAGGTCACGATCCACAGGAAGAAAGGAGGAAAGGAAATCTCTTTGACTGTGTGTTTAACTCCTTTTCAACCAAGATGCACTCACCAACTGAGACAATTAACACTTAAAGTAAATAAATTAAAATCAGAATATCTCGTTCCAATCAGCAACTTCTCTGATTTTTTTCCAGAGGAGAGGGATTCAATTTTACTGGCATTCAAGGAAATAAGCTCAATTTATAAAAGCTAAAAAAGTAGTTCTTTGGCACATGAGGGTTTGGAAACAAAAATCAAACCAAGATGTGAGAAAGTTCTGTCTTTAAAAAAAATCAAATGACACATAGGTTCTTTAATATACTATTGTGCATAGAAAATAAAATATATGGTATAAGATATAATAAATATATGATAAATATATAAACCTCGAATATTTTCTTTCAATGTAGAATATCTGCTACTCTTCCATCTAAGAGAAAGAGAGAGCAGTCAAAATAGAAAATGCCTTGGGGTTGGGGAGATAGTACAGTGGGTACAGCCCTTGTCTTGCACATGGCCAACCCATGTTCCATTTCCCACATTCCATAGAGTCCCCTAAGCACTGCCAGGCGTTATTCCTGAGTGCAGCTCCAGGAGTAACCCCTCAGCACTACTGGGTGGGGTCTCAAACAAAACAAAACAAAAATGGAAAATGCTTTTAAAGAAATGGGAATGGATAATGTTGTTTACTAAGAATATGGGATGTAGAGTTGGAAGATTTAAGCTTGAACTTTCATCAATAGTTAACTGGTTATAACCAATCATCCAACTTCTCTAAACTCTCATGTTCTTATCTGTAAGACCAAAGGTTGTTGTAAAGATGAAATCAATTAGTAGATGTGGGACCATGTGGCAAACCAAAAATATTAATAATCACTGCTAGCTGAAGGTAAGAGATGGTCATAAACATTTGAGATCTGAATCAATTGGTAGGAAAGTGTCACTGTCACTGTCCTCCTGTTGTTCATTGATTTGCTCGAGTGGGCCCAGTAACGTCTCCATTATGAGACTTGTTACTGTGTTTGGCATATCGAATATATCATGGGTAGCTTGCCAGGTTTTGCTGTGCGGGCGAGATACTCTCGGTATCTTGCCGTGCTCTCTGAGAGGGGCGGAGAAATCAAACCTGGGCTGACCAGGTCGGCCGCGTGCAAGGCAAATGCCCTACCCATTGTGCTGTCACTTCAGCCCAAGTTTATAACCGTACAGGTAGAAAATTATCAAAGGAGAAAGAGAAAGACACATTTGGTGACTGTTCAAGATTTAGTTAAACTCTCCTTTGGAGGTAGGGGAGATTGAAGGAGCAACCCAACTCCATAATGATATTTCCAGGACAAGAAAAGAAATTTAATGTAGGCAAAAAGTGGGAAGATGAGTTATTTTTCATTTTTAAACACTCAACCCAAGCATAAATTCATTTCTTGATTGTCAATTTCTATTATTAAAAAGAAAAGCCTCATGAAAACAACACTATTCACATAATCCAAGGCCTTCTGAATTCTAGCTGGTAGCTTGATGCTTTCAATTATTATGGGCTGAAATAAAATTCTCTTCCAAATTCAAGTTCTTTGTCTAACAAGGTGAACTCATAAGTTTCACGGGTCAGTGTGGGATGGCTACAGGTAATCTGAAATTTTGTGTGTGCTGACCTTTGGTAGGTGGGGAAACTGAGGACCCAAGCAAGGCATCATTGGATGACTGCACATGTCACAGATGCAGATCTAGAGTGGGCTACGGATCCTGTGAAAGCCAGGGCTCTTCCTGGTCCCTAATGCTGACTCTTTAGTGCCTCAGTCAGCTAAGTCCTGAGAGACAATGGAGGATGTTGGAATTATTTTTTTTTTTTGGTAACATGTCAATGTTTAAAGTTCTTCTAATCATTTGTTTTTTCTTTATGGGTATTAGTGACAATTCTTTATCAAGCAAAGGGGAACGTAAAAATGCAGTAAGCCCTTAAGAATTGAAATATAGTTGAATATTACTTCTTCCAGACTCACATTCTCACCTGCTCTTAAATTTTATGGTTTCTTTTATATTCTTAAGTTCTGAAATTACTTTCCATGCTCATATTACCTACCCTTGGGTAGAAAATGTATTTTACAATGGTGCTTCTTAATCTAACCACCGTATTTGTGTGTCTCCTATGTTTATTAGAAAACTTGAACATTTGGTATTGATCAGCAACAGTCCAACATACAGAAACATTTGTTCATAAGGAACTCTGTCATATAATTACATGTTGGTACATGTAATTATGCTTGAAGCATTTAATCTGAAAACAGTAAGCTTTTAAAGGTTGGACACATAAATGTTTAAATGCAAATTTTCCAGTGGCCAGTTTAATATCTTGCTGCAAATCAATCCTATTTTAGTTACTAGGGGTGTATAGTCACTTTGGCTTTCAGAAACCAAACTTCAGATTGTGGAAACACTTCCTGCAATAATCAATTTCAAAATACACGAACATTTTACCAGACCCCCCCACCCCCCACCCCATCCCCGGCAGTATGCCCTCTGGAATTGAATGTCTCATCTAGAGTCTGACTTACTTAATTTTTTAAATTCCATTTTAAAATTTGAAATAATTTTAGATTGGAGAAGCTACAAAGAAGAAGTACAGAGTTCCCACTAGCCTTTATCTAGTTTGCCAGAATGTTCGCTTTTTATCACGATTGCTTTGCTGATTTTAATGAGCAGGTGGATAGATAAGCATCTGATAGATTAGATAGATGGATAGACGTTAGGAGGGTTTTATTTTGGGGTCCTACTCAGTGCTGCTCAGGGGCTACTTCTAACTCAGTGCTTAGGAGTCACTCCTGGCAGTGTGTGGGGGAACCACCCGGCAATCAGAATGAAATCAAGGCTTCCTGAATGCCAAGCTTAGTCTGCAGTACTTTGAGCTATTTCCTTGCCTCCAAACAATGTTTTTATTTGAATAAAAACTATTTGGTGGGCTGGAGCGATAGCACAGCGGCAGGGTGTTTGCCTTGCACGCAGCCAACAAGGCCGACCCGAGTTCGATTCCTCCGCCCCTCTCAGAGAACCCGGCAAGCTACCGAGAGTATCTCGCCCGCATGGCAGAGCCTGGCAAACTCCCCGTGACGTATTCGATATGCCAAACACAGTAACAACAAAGTCTCCAATGGAGACGTTACTGGGCCCGCTCGAGCAAATCGACGAACAACGGGAGGGCCTTTACCTTTACCTTTACCTTTACCTTTTAGCAAAGCCTGGCAAGCTCCCTGTGACGTCTTCGATATACCAAACACAGTAACAACAAGTCTCACAATGGAGATGTTACTGGTGCCCGCTCGAGCAAATCAATGAACAACAGGAGGACAGTGCTACAGTGCTAAAAACTATTTGAGAGTAAATTATAGGCATGGTACTAAATAATATTAAATACCTAAATACTTTGATGTTTATTCCCCCCAAATAAGGACATTCTCTTATTTAGCCACAATATAATAATTGAAATCAAAGACTTAGCATTGATATAGTATTATCATCTAAAGTTGAGACCTTACTCATTTTCCCATTAATTTGGTTTATTTCAAATAATCTCTTAAATGACTCGCTCAACCCGACTATAAAAAACTACATTGACAATTAAATTAACTAGAGGTGCCAATTTCCATGAAAGAATGTTTATCTATTTCAAATAACTTAGTTACAAGAAATTGTTTAGATAAAAAGAATACTCGTATTTAAATTTAGATAGCAGACCTGAGAGGGTACTTTTAAAAAACCTGATGACAGTCACATGATCTTGCCTTAATTATGCATCTTCTCATAAAACCATGAATTTTCCCCTCTGCTTGTTCTTCAAGGGGATGATGAACGCAGAAGCAAGAGAAATTAACTCATGGGGCAGCGAAGTGTCCAGAGAGCACTGAGCCCGTACAGTGCTATGTGTGCAGAGCACTGAGCCCACAGCAGCGCTCAATCAGCAGAAGCAATGAGCCCGCAGAGCACGGAGCCTGCAGAGCACTGAGCCTGCAGGGTACTGAGCATGCAGAGCACTGAGCCTGCAGAGTGCTAAGCCTGCCAAGTGCTGTCCACAGCAGCAATCTTGAAGGCAGATTCTGCCAGGCATTCTTTGAGCCTTAATTCCATTGTCTTGGGCTAAGTGTGATCCTCTTTACGTATTCATTCTCTGAATCACTGGGTTCCACAAACTCACCATGGCCAGGCTCACTGGTAGATATGTTTATTATTTGAGCGAACTCGTCGGTAATTATACTCTGCTTTACATGAAACAGAAAAGACATTATTCCTAATTTAACTGAATTAGCACAGTCATCTTTTACAGTTTTTCTAATCAAACTAAAGATATCCTGTCTTCTACAAGAAATGAGGATCATATCTTGGCTTGAAACTTTTTAAAGTTAAGAGCAGACAGGGTCAGGGACTAATAATTTATTTGTATACTGCAATACTTACTTTGCTTTCAGTACATTAAACAACCCACCTCTTTATTTTCTAATTAATGGTCAAAGCATACTTCTATCTCTTGCCTAAGAGATATAAAGACAACTTACTGGAGTAAGTTTTAAAGACAATAAAAAGCTTTTTAAAGACAATAAAAAGCTTTCTTTCTCCTTCCTTCCTTCCTTCCTTCCTTCCTTCCTTCCTTCCTTCCTTCCTTCCTTCCTTCGTTCCTTCCTTCCTTCCTTCCTTCCTTCCTTCCTTCCTTCCTTCCTTCCTCCTTCTCTCCCTCCCTCCCTCCCTCCCTCCCTCCCTCCCTTTCTTCCTTTCTTCCTTTCTTCCTTTCTTCCTTTCTTCCTTCCTCTAGGGACAACAAAAGGGTACATCTAGCTTGGGAATGTGACCTTTGATTCATTAACCAGACAAATAAATAAATACAATAAAATACACAAATAAAAATCGGTACACCTGCAGGGGTGTGGTTGGCTGAGAGGGGCTGGGGCTGGGAGCTGGGAGGATTCCATCTGCCCTCTTTTCATGACCACTGACCACCTTACAGTGCAGCTGTGAGACCACTTGGCCTGCAGCAAGGTCAGAGCCCAGTGGAATGGGAACAGAGGCAGCATTGTGCACGCGCACACACACACACACACACACACACACACACACACACACACACCGTCCAGTGTACTCTGATCTGCAGCTGCACTGCTGTTGCCTTGAAAGTCATCTGCCATCACCCATTAGTCACCTTCCTCCATGAACTCGCTTCCCATCAAACGCCTTAGCGTGGCGTTTTAAACACTCTTCCATCCTTTGGTGAATTCCAGGGTTCTAAACTTTCCTGTTTGGACAAATTGCCTTTAAATTAGAAGTTATTTGGTTTGTGGTAGCCACTGTCACCTGAAGCCAAAAGCTCAATGAAAGCGATGATTAATGAATTAAAGAGCCAATTCATTGAGCCATGACATTAGTACAACACTGTCATAAGCAGGAACTAATTATATGTGGAAATAATCATTCAACCTGAGAAAGGCATTTCCTACCCATTAGAAAATACCACGAAGAGATAATACTTAAAAAAATAAAAGCTTCTTATACTATTAGCCAAAAAACAGGATTATCTCATTCTTTATAATGATTTTGTTAAAAAACTTTAGATTTGAATTTTGGTTTAGCTATGGGTTTTGCTTTGTTAGTAAAAGCAGTGCTATTTGATTTTAACCAATTTAGTACATGATGAGCTCTTGAATAAATGTTTTGAATAAATCAAAATGGTCTTAATTTATATTTTGTTACTGAAAGATTCTATAAGAAAACATGTTTACTAGACTGTAACACAAATTTAGGGAAAATTTTTGGTCATTATTGTTCATTTATTTTCTTTACTGAACTAATTTAATTATCATAGAGACACAAACACTAGCTCCAGTTCTGGGCTTCTCACATCTGTTAGTAAAGATTTGATTAGGGCTACACAAATGTGCTAGATTAAACTATCTAGTTGGTGAAATTCAAGCCACCTGGATATTTTAGCAACATCAATAAGAATAATTCTCTTTTTCAAAATCAGTAAATCCAAGCTATATTAAAAAGAATTAATTAATGAGTGCCAGATAGGCAAAACAAACATTTGACAATGAATCATATTATCAAAGGTTTTGAGGGAGATCCCTTTCAGCTTATGTTTAGATGTCAAATTATATTACCAAAACTAAACAATCTGTTAAAATGATGTCTTAATGCAATAAGTCTCCTGTGCCAGTTTTTTTAATGCTCTTAAACATTTTAGTAAAAAAAAATGATATGCTCTATTTACCACTGATAATCAAATAATTAGGCATTTCCCCCTAAATATAGTATGCTATATTTCTAATAGGTTTTAATATAATCCAAATCCTCTAAGAAAAAGATAAGAACACTATTACAATGTTTATTTCCTGTAATATACGTCATTGTAGAATCTTCACAGTAGAATCTCAGTAAAGATGTGGGGGGAGCATTGGGAATATTATCTTGAACCAGAGAAATAGCAGTAGGATAAGGTGCTTGCCTTGCATGTAGCTGACCTGGGTTCAACCCCTGACACCACAGACAGTCCCTTCAGCATTGCCAAGAGGGATCCCTTAGTTCAGATGAGGACTCAGACTAGAGCAGTTCTGGATGTGGCCCCCAAGTAAATAAAATGAAAATCAAGTGTTCCATACAATATACAAAGAGTACCACAATTGACAACTGATGCTCATAGTAATCCAGCCAGGGCTGATACATCACTCAACTGGGTGTAGGTAGTAAATACCTAAGCTTGATGGACTTAGAACTGTCTCAACACCTCAACTTTGCACTGGTGACTATAGAAAGTAGAAAATAAATGGGCATGATATGTTTTGAAAAAGAAAACTTTAGTTATAAAAGCAGGCAGGTCACTGGTTTTGGTCTACTGGTAGGTAGTATTTTGATACCCTCTTTTTGTACCCAACTTTATATTTGAAAGGCCAGACACCTTAGGTGAATAAGTAACTTACCCTAAGTTTAAAACAGAAATTTCAACACCAGTGGTAGAGTTCGAGCTAACATTAGTCAGTACAGCTTTCAGATTCAAATGGGCTGAATGAATGGTATTGACAAGTGGTCAGGTGGCCACATCCAGATGGAAGGTCTCTCTGCCTCTAAGTGTATCCAAATGCTTCATGCATTTGATGTCTGTTGCATTGTTATATATGTAGATGTTTCTGAAAGTCTCCAGGAATGTGTTCCTTTTCAGAGACCTACACAGAGTCACAAAGAATATTTTTTGGGTGGAAAGGAACACGAACATTTTGACAGTTAACCAAGCATAAAAATGCTTGACTGAAAAGCTACACATGGCTTGCTTCATTTAAAACCAGGAAAACTGAATTTCTATTGAATATTTATAACAAATATGATTGAATAAGGAGAATTTCAAGTGGAATAAACCCTATGTGCTGTGATTCCAAATTAAATTTTATTTTCATGGTTGACTGTGTTTTGTATTTCCCATGTTTGCATTGTATAAAATAGCCATCTTATTACAATGTCCTCTAGCACCAAACCATCAGTATTTCTAGATTAACACTTGAGTCACCCACATTCATTTTCTGATGCGGTCTCAAGTCTTTCACGTGTTCTTCCACTCATTCTTTGCATTTGGAAAGAAGTAGCAGAAATGGGTCCTGAGGAAATCTTAAATGGATAAGAGGGCCTAGGTCTTTTTTTAAGAATGTCTGTGGATGCCTGTGTGGAAAGGTTTGGTAACTATTGCTCTAAAACTGACAGTCCAGAAAGACATGATTGATGAAAGGGAATTGGCTGTTTGAGCCAAAATGGACCATTATTACTTAACTGAACCAAGTAAACGAAATAGAGTTTCCAAGGGGGCAGTGGGGCACATTCTTCTTGAAAACATGGACCCAGTGTTCAGGATGTGTTTCTCCAAAGTGGGAGGCGGAGAGGGCGGGAGAGAGGAGGGAACCATTACTTAATGGCTCCCAGCTTGCAAAGGTGAAATAACCTACACTAGATCAGCTTTGCCTCCTCCAGCACTGAGTGGAGATGTTGATTTGCACATTTCTCACTGAACCAGCAAAGGTACATCTTCTCATGTATCATGCATTTTCTCTTTTGGAAATTAAAAAAAAACTCACCCCCACTAATAAATATAGCTAAAATTCTGCTGTTGTAATTGCTTTTTTTTTTGATTTACGTATTTTAAGCCCCGTTACAAGTAAGTTAGAGCACACTATTGTTATTTTCACTTATGTAAGTGGACAAACTCTATGCATGCACACATTAAAACTGCAATTAAGTTTTTATATATAAATGTCACGTTAACAGAATTTCGGCATTTCAGAAATCATTTCTTTTGTTCTGTTGTTAGCACTTTAGCACTAATAAATAACAAAGTGTAGTTTTGTAGCACAGTTTAAAAATCTGCTCTGTTCTCCCGGGTAGAGGAGATTTGCTTTAGGTCAAGGATAACAGATTGCTTTAGGTCAAGGATAACAAAGGTATGAATGATTCAGATGAACACCTTTTGAACTTTCGTCAGGAAAGCTTGAGCAGTAGGGTAAATTCAAGTCTTACCAGAACGTATGCAGGTGGTCATTTCTTAGTCTGAAACATCTTGAAACAGTTTCAGTGCCTAGCAAGGAGACTCCGGTGTCAGAGTGAGGCTTGCTTAAGAGGGAGGGAAGTAGGATATGCAAATGAGTGCATATGTATTAGTTCAAGAACAGGACTCAGCACCTTAGAAGTTAGCAGCACAGAATCTCATTACTCCTCTCTCAGAAGCTGGCGAGAGTACATAAGGTGGCCCAAAAAGCAACTTCTTTATGCTTTGTTAATGGAAGGAATTTCTGCTTTGGGTTCAAGGCTGCTGAAGAATACAGAGCAGTCTGTAATGTATTGTTATGCAAGAATCACAAAGACAAACAAGACGCAAAGTGTCAAATTCAAGTGAATTAACCATGGCTGTTTAACTAAACCGAAGTCTGTGCATTGAATTTAAATGTTAATGGGTAAAAATCTTGACTCAGCTCTCTGAGTTTTTTTCTGCTTATAAAATAGAATGTGAGACAAGTGTGTAAAACTGGTAAATGTACACCAGTGCTAGTGTAAATTTTGTTATTAGCTTCATTTCTTGTTCCCTGTTATGCTCTTTCTCCCAATTTATGTGACCATGAAGTATTTGGAATTCCTTTTGAAATACTTTCGGTCCTTTTGAAAATCAGAAGTTAAGCATATAATATGAATTTTACACTTATCACAGAAATTTGAAGACCCCATTCGCTGATAGGCACAAATTACTATAAAATAATGATGAAGTCATTAACCCAAATAAAGGATTAGAGTTTACAATGAAATTGAACTGAGAGTATAATTAATGAATTCTCTAATTGTTCTTCCTGTGTTAGTTCATTAAGTCTGATGATAGAGTGGATATTTGGACATCTGTCTCCAACATCTGTCATCACACCAATTCCTGGGTTGTCTCAATGAATGCCTGCAGAGAAGATTGAGCTTTTACTCCTTCCTCCTTCATTCTTTAATTTTTTTGTATTTCCCTCCAAAATCTGAACATGATATAAAATCAGTTGTTGTTCCCTGATACGATAATAGAACAGTGGGCAGAACCACCTTAAGGGAGGTTTCATATATCTAATATTTCCATGAAATAACTGCATATTTATGTTAAATCCAATAGACAGAAAATATAAAAGATAGTTTCCCAATAAATTTGGTTGGTGCTTGCATTAGCTGAATTCAATTGCTACGAAACACATACATCGAGCACTCATTTCCATAATATATTCTTAAATAACAGCTTTCATCCATACACACTTGGTGGCAACCTTGGAGCTCAATGTCTTATAAACTTTGTCAAGGTTTAATTTATTTCTGCCTTGAGGGTCAATATTGGCATCTCCTTTTATATGTGAATAGAAAGAAGCTCCAAGAAATCATCTGACTTACTCATTTTCAAGTAGTTTGTACAGCACACGGTGAAATGGGCTTGTACTCTACAACTATGCATCCCCCTCTAACCCAGAAGTTTGAGCATACATATTTTTCCCCTCCAAAAAAGCTGTTTGTTTAGGCTGCTCGAGCAAAAATGCCGTAGACCAAATGACTTAACCAACAAATATTTATTTTAGCCAGTTATAGATTCTGCAAAGTTTAAGATAGGGGTGCTCACAGATTCAGTGCCTGATGTTTGGTTCATTGATGAGCATCCTTTCCCACAACAGAGGGACAAAGGACTCTCTATAGCTCTCTTTATTGGGACATTAATGCTGTCTTAAAGCTCAACCACTCTCATCACTTCCTAATATCATCACTTTGGAGGGGACGATAGAATTTCAACATACAAATTTGGTCATAAACATTTAGTTAACACATACAGAAGAACTGAAAAGTTGCACCCCACTATAGGTCCATGAATAAATCAAACAAGAGGTTGTGATATAAAGCTAAGAAACAAGATGTATTTATTCGCTACTGATGGCTTCTGCCAAGGAAGGAAAATGATATTTCTAGGGCTATGTCTGACTGCCTAGGATATTTCAACCTTTGCTTATGCAGGCTCTATATGGCCCCCAGAGTGGCAGTTGTGACTGTACATCACTGTTCAGCTCGTAGTTTTACTGGTGGTGAGAAACTAGGGGGAGCAGATATCTGATTGTATAAACAGCCGTTCCCAGTATGGTGGTCTAGTTTATCAGAATCAAGTTCAAGGACAGTGAGTGAGGTCACCACATCAGCCCTTTTCATCATAATGCTTTAGTCTCTCTGTGCTTAGAAATTAAGAGTGGAGAAAAGAAAGAAGCCTATCTTTTTTATTTTAAATTGTTTTCTGGTGTTCTTGTTTGGAGGTTCTAGCAGGGGAGTGCAGCTACTCGTATACCCTCGACCGAAGACCGGTCCGTCTCTATTCGGGGAAGGCTGTCCTCTTCAACCAAGCGCGCAGCTTCGGGAGGGACACACACGGAGCGGTGAGGGAGAAAGGGGATACCCGCCTAGCCAGCCAGATTAGCTGAATCAACCCTGGCGATCAATGGGGTGACAGATGTTGCAGCCAGATCGCCCTCACATCCGGCAGAGGAACAAAGGCACGCGGGTCCCGGGGCTGAGATCTCCAAGCCTACTTGGATTGGGGCTGAGCATCCTCCACCCAGATCCTCCAAATTCGAGTAGGCGGGGGTCACACCCACCAACTGGCCCTCTGGCGCCTGTGTAATCCCATCAACGGCCAAGACTCAGAGACTATAAAACCCAGCTCCCAGAAGTGCACGGGTGCATATGCGACCGCACGACATCTTATCATCTCATTCCTACTTTGGACAAACTGACAGGCTACCGAATGTAACCTGACCACACGGCAGAGTCTGGCAAACTCCCCGTGGCGTACCCAATATGCCAAATACCAGTAACAATGAAGGGCCTCATTCTCCTAACTCTGAAAGAGCCTTGAATATGGCACTTTTTAAAAAAAATCTCAGGGCTAGGACGAAGGAGACGTTACTGGGGCCTGCTTGAGGCAATCAACAAATAACAGGTTGTGATCTGGTGTTCTAGGTAATTCACTAAGAATAAAAAGATCCAGGGAAGCAAAAAGGGAGAGGAACAAGGGAGAGGCAAAGATAGAACCAAATACAATGGTCCATTCAATCATCTTGTTAAGTTCTAGTAGTTTATATTAAAAAGAATAGTTGTTTAGGCTTTTATTAATAGGTAATAATAACATTTTGAAAAATAGCTGGTTAGTAAATACAATCCTAGTCTAAGTTAAACGCTGAAAAGCATGTTGTTTGCTATTGCTAAGGACAGAATCTGGATTAAAACACTTCCTCTGCAGATGTAGTGATTTTAGTAACTCAACTGACCTGAGTTTGAGATATATGTACATATCTGTGTTTAACTATACATACATGCTGTAAATGTGATGGACATAGTACATTTACATGCATTCATTTTTCTGTTTTAAAAGTTGCAGTTTTATTTTGTACAAAGTATTTTATATATTTATGTATATACAAGTATTTACTCTTAAAAATAGCTTAGCTTGAGCTTGCATCTGAGATTGTTTTATCTAAATAAATATTTGCTCACAACTATTACAATCTTTAATTTATAATACTTGGATGTTTCAGAATCCCAGTTGCATGTATTTATTAGGGAACCGCTTCCTGTTTGAAGTATGCGTATTGCTACAGACTTCTTCTTTTGCAGAAAATCAAACCCAGCAAAAATGGGATGCCATTACATCTAGGAATGGTAATGACTCATTTTCCCCGCTTATATTTCAAATTGATATGAGGATTGGGCCACTATGGCAGTGGTGGGTTGGAAAGGACATGGAATAGAGAACTAGGAGGTTTGTTTCGAATGCAGTCTCTGTTATCAAATAGCCTGGTCACCTCCGCTACTCTCCTTGCTTCATCTTTGACTGTTGAAAAAGAGGGGGAATAAACGTATCTCAATAATTCTCTTCCAAATCTGACTTAAACTGTCAGCAGTCTCTTCAGGAACAAGGCGTATACTCTGTGTGTGCTAATTTCAGGAAATCAGTCTCAGCTACTACCCTGCTCTGTACTCAAATGAGAAATCATAACCTCATTTTTATTTAGGTTGGTAATGTTTTACATGATAAAAATATCAGCATACCAAATGGACCAAGATCCATCTGCATCATCAATAGAAAACATCATTTCATCATCTTATAAGTGAATGATTCATCATTCATTTGACAAATATTTACTAAGCATATGCTGTGAGTTTGCCACTTATAAGAGGGGTAAAGCAGAGATGAGCAGAATTATATCCATCTGACAGAACAGCATTTTATCAGCATCATTACTTTTCTAGAATTTACAAGTGATAGATGATACAGATTAAAAAAACACTAAAAAACAAGCTATCACAATTAAATGGAAGGAGTGAAAATGATGAGGATGTTCAGAAAACTGTGGGAATGTTTTAAAAAAAGAAGCCCAGTCAATTTTAAGGAATAGAGAAGGTGTTTCCTTAGAAATGCATTAAAGCAGAGACTCAAAGGATGAGGCACAGTTTCTGAGCGAAGGTGAAGTGTGATAGAAGGGAAGAAGGTAAAAAGAACTTATCTGAATTCTTAAACCATCGGACGGTTTTGATCATTGGGATCTCAACTGTCACTGTCACTGTCACTGTCCTCCCGTTGTTCATCGATTTTGCTCGAGCAGGCCCAGTAACATCTCCATCAGAGACTTTGTTGTTACTGTGTTTGGCATATCGAATACATCACGGGGAGCTTGCCAGGCTCTGCCGTGCGGGCGAGATACTCTCGGTAGCTTGCCAGGCTCTCCGAGAGGGGTGGAGGAATCGAACTTGGGTTGGCCATGTTGGCTGTGTGCAAGGCAAACGCCCTACCGCTGTGCTATAGATCTCAAAAGGTAACTTAAAAGGGGAGATAGGGAACCTTTGAAACAGGAAAAAGTGGGAAATCTGGTTCTGTCTATAGAAAAACAGATGGATTCAAACATGATACATCAAATAGAAACTGAATTACAAGTAATGAACAATATGTATATATACAGAAATGGTACTAATTTAAAGGAGTTGGGGATGGCTTTCTCTTGCAATGAAGATGAAAATTGAGAGAGTGAATACTTTCTCTTAGAGCAACAAAAATATTCAACATAGTACTTTAAACAAGTTTTTAAGACTCTGAAAATTTGGCAATGAAGAATCATGATCACCGGGAGAGAGATTTGTTGTCAATATGAACCCTATGATTGCCTCAGCTTACTGCCTGCAAGAAGTTTCCAGACTGTAGTGCAGGGTGAGGCAACTGGCTAAGCTCCCAGCACACTCCCTAAACAGAAGAGATTGAGATGGGACTCTGGGGAGACAAAAAGAACTTGAGTTCATAGGCTGACCCATCAGGAAAGACAGAGCATGCGAGGATTCCAGAAATCTGCTCATAAGGGTCCCTTTTAAGTATTTGCTTGATTAATAATCATTGTATATGTGTGAAGGAATAATCCTACCACAGAAAAAGAATAAACTGAAGGGATGTACAGTGGGAATGTCCTACCCAGACACATACAGAATTCCCATTTCTGTCAGTCACACTGGGAAACAACTACAGTGCATTGGACAAAGTATACTAATGGACCTTCTACTTTCTGGGCTGGAGCGATAGCACAGCGGGTAGGGCATTTGCCTTGCACATTGCTGACCTGGTTTTATTCCTCCGTCCGTCTTGGAGAGCCCCGCAAGCTACCGAGAGTATCCTCCCCGCATGGCAGAGCCTGGAAAGCTCCCCGTGGCATATTTGATATGCCAAAAACAGTAACAACAAGTCTCACAATAGAGACGTTACTGGTGCCCGCTGGAGCCAACTGATGAACAATGGGAGGACAGTGCTACAACAGACCTTCTAGCGGGAAATAACTGTCTCCATTTGTACATATCTTAGCTCTGCCTAACACATCTTAAAATCAAGATTCAAAGGGGGCAAACTAAGTTTCAAGTAACTCAACTGTGACAGAGAATAAAGCTCAAGAGTATTTCCAGGAATTTAATATCGTCAAGCAACCATAAAGGTAAAATGTATAATGTATGGCATTCACACAAAAATAACTAGGCAAAAAGCAAAGTAGGAACACTCGCTCTAAAATGAAAAACCAATCAAAATAAAGTCACAGGTGTATAGTTAGCAAGCAAGAGTATCAAAACAATAACTGTATGTGTTCAGTATGGTTTTTTTTTCTTTTTGGGTTATACCCAGTGATACACAGGGGTTACTCTTGGCTCATACACCCAGAAATTACTCCTGGCAGTGCTTGAGGGACCATATGGGATGCTGGGAATTGAACCCGGGTTGGCTTTGTGCAAATGCCCTACCCACTGTGCTATCGTTCCAGTCCCACAGTATGTTTTTTAAAAGGTAGAATCATAGGTTATTAAAAAAAAGGTAAAGGCCCTCCCGTTGTTCATCGATTTGCTCGAGCGGGCCCAGTAACGTCTCCATTGGAGACTTTGTTGTTACTGTGTTTGGCATATCGAATACATCACGGGGAGCTTGCCAGGTTCTGCCGTGCGGGCGAAATACTCTCGGTAGCTTGCCAGGCTCTCCGAGAGGGGCGGAGGAATCGAACTCGGGTCGGCCATGTTGGCTGCATGCAAGGCAAACGCCCTTCCACTGTGCTATCGCTCTAGCCCATAGGTTAAAAAGAGAATATAATTGAACTCCAAAAGAGGGAAACTACCTTGTATGATATTAAAATACTTTAAATGAAACAAAGTAGATTAGAATTTGTAGAAGAAAGAGTAAGTGATCTGAGTTACATCAATAGAACTTTTCAAAATGAAGCACACACGTGAAACAGATTTTGAAACTGAGGTAAATGGTCGACAACAGTTTCCATATTATTGTTTTATACTTTCAATTCTACTCACCACCCCCACCAATAGAGTGTTAGTAACCACCATTGTCCTATGATCCCCTCTCCCTTCCTGCCGTTGCCACCACTGTACATTGCTCTGCTGGAAATATCTCATGGTGAAAGCAAAATTTTTAATTATTAAGCTGTGGGATTATTTTGGAGGCTTAATAGAACTGAAATTAGAACCCCCAATTAGAGGTGTGTGGAAGAGAAAAGATTTTGAATAAATAATGTCGGTAAAATTCTCAATTTTATGAAAACCCTAAATACAAAAATATAAGAAGCTTAACAAACCCAGGTGCATGAAGTATGAAGAAAAATGCTCCCAAACACAGTATAATAAAATGCTAAAAAGTAAAAGAAGTACCTTTATTTATTTGTTTTTTAGATTTTAATTTTTTCCTTTTTTCCCTTAAATTTAGATTTTAATATTTTTTTTAACTTTGTGGGTTTTTTTTTTTTGCTTTTTTAAAAATAATTATTAGTGAAACACCGTGAGGTACAGTTGTAGACTTACAAATTTTGTACTTGGGTTTCAGTTATACAATGATCAAATACCCATCCCTCCACCAGTGACCATTTCCCACCACCACGGATCCCAGTATCCCTCCCACCCCCCATCTCCCCCATCCTACCCCACCTCTGTGGCAGGGCATTCCTTTTTGTTCTCTCTCTCCTTTTGGGTGCTGTGGTTTGCAAAAGAGGCAATGAGTGACAATCATGTTCGGTCTATAGTCTACTTTCAGCCTGCATCTCCGGTCTTGGGAGGATACTCCCAACACTCTTTATTTGGTGCTCCCTTCTCTATCTGAGCTGCCTTTCCCCCTCAGCGTGTGCAGCTGGCCTCCAAGCCATGGAGTAAACCTCTTGGTGTTTGTCTCCGCTATTCTTGGGTGTTAGTTAACAAAACTGAACAAAACAAAATGAGATTTTGTTACTGTATGTTCCCCAGATGAATGCAATCTATGTCTGTCCCTCTCTTTCTGACTCATTTCGCTTAGCATGATACATTCCACGTAGTATCACTTGTATGTAAATTTCATGACTTCATAAAAGAAGTACTTTTAAAACCCTTCAAATTGTAACATATTAAGTAGCTTGAAGGGGGGAAATTATATGTTATACAGAAGAACAAAGAAGTTATTGAATATTTCTCATAAGAAAGAAACAATGTGAAAAGACAGTAGATCAACATCTTTATAGAGCTGATAAAGGAACATCTGGCAATGGAGAGTTCTATGCCATAAAATACCTTTCACAAACAACGTGAAATTTGTATGTCAGGTATGCAGATAAAGACTTTATCAGCAGTAGACATTCATAAATATCTGAGAAGTTCTTCAAACAGAAGAGAAATGGTACAGTGGTGGCAAAGAAATTTCATCTACACAAAGTAGTAAAGGATACAAAAAGTAGTTATTAGATGGTTAGATACGTTTTTTTAAAAAAACTCATTACACAGAAACTAACTGAGCAAAGATATTAACCATGTAGTGTTGGGCTGTGATTTAAGTAAAAGTAAAACATATGACTATGATCAAAGTTTGGAATGGAGGAAGTGGAAACAGACTATTGTAAACATATTAAATTAAGTGAAGTAGTTTGATAAGTCATGAAGGAAAATGACAATAAATAGAAGATGTGAATGGTCAACTCCAAATAGACTGCAAAATAGATATAAAGGGCTACAGCTAAAAAGATAAAATAAAATAGCGAACATCATTCAGCCAATCTAAACCACAGACAAAAAGAAAAGTAGAGCAAGGAATAGGAGTGCATACAAAATAGAAAACAAGTAGCAAGATGATATAAATAAACAAAACTTATCGTTAAGTACATTGAAAGCAAATGATGCAAACACAAAATTAAAAACAGATTTTCAGATTATATATACTGATTATAAGAAACACCTCTAATACTACCTGGAAAGTATCATGCTAAGTGAAATGAGTCAGAAAGAGAGGGATAGACATAGAAAGATTGCATTCATCTGGGGAACATAAAGTAACAAAATAGGAGACTAACACCCAAGAATAGCCAAGATAAGTACCAGGAGGATTACTCCATGGCTTTGAGGACAGCTGCACACACTAGGGGAAAAGGCAGCTCAGATAGAGAAGGGAGCACCAAATAAAGGGTTTTGGGAGATTCCTCTCAGGATGGGAAATGCGTGATGAGAGTAGACTATAGTCCGAACAAGATTGCCACTCAATGTTTCTTTTGCAAACCACAGCACTCAAAAGGAGAGAGATAACAAAAGGGAATGCCCTGCCACAGTGGTAGGGTGGAATCGGGGGAAGGGGGGTGGGAGGGATACTGGGACTGGTGGTGGTGGAGAATGGGCACTGGTGGAGGGATGGGTACTTGATCATTGTATAACTGAAACCCAAGCACAAAAATTTGTAAGTCTACAACTGTACTTCATGGTGTTTCACTAATAAAAATTAAAAAAAAAAAGAAAAAGAAACACCTCTAAACTTAAAACACACCAAGCTCCTAAAGTTATAATGATAGGAAAGATGTTTACACTAATCAAAAGAAAGCTTGAGTGACCATATTAATATTGGGCAAAGTAGCTTTTGAGCAGAACATTACTAGAAATAAAAAGATGATCATTTCATAAAGAAAAACGAAAGGATGAAGATCATAAATATTTATGCTTTAATAACATTACTTCAAATTACATTTTCAAAACCAATGGAACTGCAAAAAATTGAAATCAACTGTAGTGTGATATTTTAATACTACTCTGTTAGCAAATTGATCAAAGAAATAGAAAATGGCCATTTGTGAAACACTTTCCACCAGTGCAGAATGCCTGGTACCTATTTTTTTAAGAACCTGTATTACATATGCCAAGGAATATAATCTGAGTCATAAAAACATTCAATTCATTTAAAATTATCCAGCACACAGAAAATACATTCTCTGCACAAACTGGAATTGAAGGTGAAAATAATAAAAGGAAGCATCTGGAGAATCACCAAATATCTAAAGCAAAATAACATACTTCTAAATAAACGAATAGTCAAAAAGAAATTGAAAGGGGAATTAGAAAATTGTTTCGACTGAAAGTAGAAATTCAATCTATCAAACTGTAAGAGGCTGTTAAAGAGTACTTTGCAGTAAATTGATAGCCCTGAACATCTATATTAGAAGAGAAGGAAGGTCCCAAATCAATGACCTCATTTTCCATCATCAAACACCAAGAGAAAAGAGCAAATAAAACCTGTTAGAAGAAGTGGAAAGGAGGGATCTGGTGGAACAGGAACAAGATGGCTGAATAGGAGGCTCTTGATCTCTCACAGAATCCCAGATTTTAGCAACCACTACCAGGCAAGAATACTTTTGTAGAATCCAGCTGGGAGATCAAAACCCATTAGAGCAAAGTATCCAAGAGGAGTGGGTAAGAGGGACAGTTCACTTCATCACTGAAGTGGGTGAGAGGGGCAGTTTGTTTTGCAACTGTCACTAGTCTTGAAAGATGGCATAGCTGATGATAAAAATCAGGGCAGATGCCCAAGGGATCACTGTCACTGTCACTGTCCTCCCATTGTTCATTGATTTGCTCAAGCGGGCCCAGTAACATCTACATTGTGACAATTGTTACTGTTACTGGCATATTGAATATGTTACTGGTAGCTTGCCAGGCTTTGCCCAGTGGGCGAGATACTCTCGGTAGCTTGCTGGGCTCTCCGAGAGGGGCAGAGGAATCAAACTTGGGTCAGCCATGTTGGCTGCATGCAAGGCAAATGCCCTACCTGCTGTGCTATCGCTCCAGCCCACCCAAGGGATGAATGACAGAAAAAGAACAGAGAAAATGAATGAAATTCGAATTAGTTCTTTAAGAAGATTAATAAGACTGAAAGACCTTTATATGGGTTGATATAGGAAAAATTTGAAATCATAAATGATAAATTATCAGGAAAAAGAATTAATATTACTAGAAAATCTATAAAGGGGGGTTGTATAACAGTTTCATGTCAGTAAGGTCAAAAAACAAGTTATACAGACAAATTACTTGAAAGATACATGCTATCAAGAAGCCCACTCAAGAAGAAATAGATTATGTGGGGTTCAGGAAATTGTACAGGAGTTTGGCTCATTCAAGGAATGCTGGCTGTAGAGTTTGAATCCCGACAGCATATGACCCCTAGAGCACAGAGTATCACCAATTAACTCTGAGGTCCTCAAGGATTACAGGACCTGAGCAGCACTGAATCTTTGGGCTCTTGTACCTCTGGGAGTGGTCCCCAGACCTCCTAAGCACTGATTGTGAGGTTCCCAACAAAAAAATGTGAACAACCTTACATGGATTAAAAAATGAATTTGGAGCTTAAAAATTCCCACAAAGAAAATTCCAGGTCCACATGTTGCACTGGTGAATTCTGTGTCTTGACTATTGTACTACGTGCATAGCGAGGTCGCAACAAAGGTCCAAAAGCAACATAATGGGAGAACTGATCCACACAATTGCGTTGGGGGGGGGGGGTGGGAAGAAAGGGTGTTGGTGATTGTTGGGGGAGAGAAATGGGTTAACTGGGGAGGGGTGTGACATAGGAATTACATGCCTGAGGAACCTTTTTTTTCTTTTTGTGTCGCACCCAGCAATGCTCAGGGTTTACTCCTGGCTCTGCACTCAGGAATTACTCCTGGTGGTGCTTGGGGGACCATATGGGATGCCAGGGATCGAACACAAGTCGGCCACATGCAAAGCAAATGCCCTGCCCACTGTACTATCGCTCCAGCCCCTGAGGAACCACTATTAATAGCATTGTAAGCTATAGAATCTTGATTAAAGCACTAGGAAAAGACATAAAATGATAGCAGTTAGAAGAGGTGGAAATTGTATAAAAATAAACAAAACAATAAATGGAACAGCATAGAATCCATAAAACTATGCATATACTGATACTTGATTTTCAAAAATCAAAATCAAAACATAATAAAAATAATAATCTCTCACATATGGCTATTTGCAAAGAATATAAAAACAAAAACTACCAAACTTTAAGAGAAAACAATGGAGAGTATTTTGGAACATTTGGTTTAGCAAAAATTGGTTATTTATAAAAGCAACAGTTCAATGCTTAAAGAAATCAATTGATTAACCATTTCAAACTTAAAAACTGCTATTTAAAAGACAATGCCCAGAAAAGAAAAATTTAAGAATAAGTCACATATTGGAAGAAAGCTTTTAAATCAAATAGCTGATCACACACTTAAAAATGAAATAACAAAGGATCTCAAAATTCATAATGGGAAAACAAAAGCGTAAACGTGCAAAGATCTGCAAAGATACCTCATTGAGGAATAGAAAAAGATAGCCCATGAAATGTAGACTGATGAGACGTAAAAGCTAGAACAAGATACGACAGTAAGAAAGATGAAAACAAAAAGAACAACCACAGCAGGAGTAGATGAGGTTGTGGAGGAACCAAACACATCACTGGTGGGAATAGAAAATGATACAACCCATGTCAAACGGTGTGGCAGGTTTTGAAAATGTTACACACTCATCTCCCATATGACCCGACTATTCTACTACTCTTAGCCAAGAGAAGAGAAAGCAGAGGACCTTATGAAGATATATTCTTATTTGTAGCAGTTTTTATTTATATAACCAAATTCTAAAAACAATCAAAATGTTTGGTAAAGGTTAAATGAATTAATAAATGGTGGTATATTCAGACAATGGAACACAAGTCAGCATGAATGAGTCTCTAGAAAATAAAGGCCACATTAGAAAAGATGCGTTCAGGTCTCCCAAAGAGGAATAGAAAGAGCTATGCTTGGAATATCACGTTTCACTCAAATGAGAGAAAGAATCCGGAGTTCCGACGATCAAGAATCAGGGACGCTGTCTCATTTGCCAAGGTATCGAAAATCAGATGGACTGGTCACATAATGAGATTTAAAGACGACCGCTGGACTAGAGCTGTTACCAACTGGATTCCACGGGATGTCAAAAGACCACGTGGCCGCCCACCTACCAGATGGTCAGACTTCTTCGTCAAGATCATGAATGATCGGTTTGAGGCTCTTCATGTTCCCGGAACGAACAGATGCCATTGGGCTACACTAGCACGCGACAGGGACAAATGGAGACGTTACTGTCGCCCGCTCGAGCAAATCAACGACTAATGGGAAGTTAAGTGATTAAGTGATTAAGAAAAGATGAAGTAAGATTCCATAACACACAATTACAGAAAATGCTATCAAATGTGTAATTCCAGATCTGTAGTCACCTGGAGATGGAGGATGAAAGGGTTAGAGAAAAAAGTCGGGGAAGAATAAGTTTTTATTTTGATTGTGTGACTGGGTGAAAATTAATCATATATCCTCTTTGAATATGTTTACTGGGTATCATTTACTGGGTAATTTACTGATATAATTTTCTGGCAACATTTACTGGGTAATTTACTGGGTACAAATGTTTTATCAAACAAACAAAAACTGGGAATATACCATTGTAGCAGATATGATAATATGATAATTATATTGTCTATAATAAAAAGCCCTTACACATTTTATATGAAAAGCACTAATTGTTCCAAAGATATATGGGCAAAGGTCACATATGAATTTTTGAAAAGAATAAAAATGCAACCAGTGTTTTAAATGTAAAAATATTCAATTTCACACTAAATTGAATGAAAGGAGCAAAAACAATCCAAATTACCAAGTGTTCTTTTAAGAGATATTTTTAAATGATCAAAAAGAATCTGAGCATTCATTAGAGTATGGTAAAATAGTCTGTCTCTCATATATTGCTAGTGACCATATACATTTATTTTACTCTTTTGGACATCAATTTGGCAATGTGCATAACAAAGCTGAGCTCTGAAAATGAACTTGATGTTGATCCAGTAACTCTACTTCTGGGACTCTTGCTATCCTAAGAGGAAAAAAATGCCAAAAATGAAAATTCTCCTTTTCCCCAAAGATATTCATAGTAATAATATTTATAATAAGGATGTCTTGGAAACCCTCTGAAATTGAGCCATAGGGAATTTTTTGTTGCTATTATATACTGTTCTCCAAAAAGTATATAGCCCAGGAAGTTCTATTTACAAAATTTTTAGAACATGGGAAAATTAAGAACTGAAAGTAACAAAGTATGTAAAATCACAGTAAGACTGCAACATACTTAAAAAGAAAATTTTTTTATTGAATCACATGAGATATACAGTTACAAAACTATTTATGATCAAGTTTCAGTCATACAATATTCCAACACCCATTGCTCTACCAGTGTACATTTCCCACCACCAATGTCCCAGTATCCCTCTTGCCACACCTCCTCCCAGCCTGCAGGTACCTCTCCCCTTCTCCCCCAACGCCCTTGGCATTATGGTTGAATTGTAACATACCTTTACAAAAATAATTAAGGTGAAGACTAGATTTGACTACATCCAAATTGTTATGACTGAATTTTTTAATTCTAAATTTATAATTTTGTATGATCTTTAGATGTTTCCAATTAGAAACTATTAGCTCTGGTAAACCTGGTATTAAGGGGGAAACCCCACTTTTTATAAAACATAGAAGCAGGAAGACAAGCCAGTTATTCACAGATTTCACAGCTTGAGAATACAAGAGAACATTCCACTTCTGCTTTACTTGGAGGCAATTAAATAGATGTTTCTACTTACACAATTGTCTTTGGAAAAAGCACTAACCCATTTCAATCCTCCCCCCAACTATCTGTGAGGCAAGTCTTTGCGATCAGTGAGAGTTTGATCTGCCTTGAGCACCAAGCTCATGGGATCCACGCCTTCACCAGTTTTCTGGAACATCTGCTCCAGACAAGACACTAAAGGTGAGAGGGGTTCGAGGCAATCCCTGAGATTGTGAGTTCGAGACTTCTGGCATGGAGCAGATTTCTGAGATGATCTTCCCTGATTTTATATCAGACTACACAGTTGGGGCAGAAGTCAACACATAGCCAATGTGACCTGTTGCAGAAGGAGCGAGCATGGCCACAACCCACAGCTCCGTGCATGTGTATTTCAAGGACACGTCCATCTCTCAGCCAAAAAGACTCTTAATTTAGAGAAAGACTTATCTGGTCGGACGGAAATAAAGCCTAACAGTTTTCAGAGCCCAGAAAGCTGATGGGTGCACAAGGCATTTCTCAGGAGAGAAAGATAGTGTGTGGGAATGGCAGCGAGCTTAGAAAGACAAAAGTCAAAGTGATGGAGTGTCTTGATTTCTTCCTTTCCTATCTGAATGCCTTTAATGTCTTTTTCTTGCCTAATCGCTATTGCAAGTACTTCCAGCACTAAGGAAATGCCCTGCCACAGGGGTGGGGTGGGATGGAAGGATGGGGTGGTGGGAGGGATACTGGGAACACTGGAGGTGGAGAATGGGCACTGGTGGAGGGATGGGTACTCAATCATTGTATAACTGACACCCAAGCACAAAAAAATTGTAAGTCTACAACTGTACCACATGGTGTTTCACTAATTAAAAAAAAAAAAGAAATGGTAAAAAAAAAATGGAAAAACTAAAAAAAAAAAGTGATGGACTGTCAAGGTAGGACGACCCAGTGGATGTCAGGAGCCTCTGAAGTTTAGAACCAGGTTTAATTGGCTGGAGGATGAGAATTCTTTTCTTTTTTTTTTGACTTTTTGGGTCACACCTGGTGGTGATGCACAGGGGTTACTCCTGGCTCTGCACTCAGGAGTTACTCCTGGCAGTGCTCAGGGGACCATATGGGAGGCTGGGAATCAAACCTGGGTCGGCCACGTGCAAGGCAAACTCCCTACCCGCTGTGCTGTCTCTCCATCCCCGAGAATTCTCTTAGTAATTTGGAAGGCCCATTTGACGGGATCCAAAGTTCTGCTAGCAGGAAGAATACATCATGGCAGCAAGCATTTTGATCTCAGAACAACACACCCCATCCACTGCTGGACAGACTTGGGGTCTCTTCCAGACTGACTTTTTAATGTTGATGACTCCAGAGGGATGCAGCTGCTTCCGACACGCCTTGGGAAAAGAATGTGCTAGAGGGGACTTGAGTCCATATCAACATCATGCTTCCGATCTAAGCCTGAGACAGAGAATCTATTTTGATTTTTCTTCCTTAAGTTAAAAAGGAAAAAAAAAAGAAGACACGATTATTTGATGATGGTTTCTCGTGCAATTCAGAAAGAAAATTATTGGAAGGCAAGTACAGACTTGTGATGACAGTTTCAGGAAAGATGCCGAAAGTAGCAAAATACATATTGCTAGGAATTTTCTGTTTGTTTTCATTATCTAATGTGTATCGGGCTGGTAGGAGGTGAGTGCGTGTGTCTCTGTGTGTTTCGTTGTAGGGAGAGAGTGCGATGTTATTAACATTTTCATCTGCAGAAACTGATTGAAACTGTTCATTGACTCACAAGTAAGATACACTACAGGGTAGTGGTGGGCAGAGTCCCCTAAAAAGGACACGGTGAAAAAGGAATCATCTCGGGCAGGCCCAAGTGGTATTTTTGGAGACATGGGTTTGGGAGGGCGGCTCTAACGCGACTGAGTTGGCGGACCCTCTGGGTGCTGGCAAAGGGTTTGACCGTCATTAATACCCACACTTTGATTTGCCACATTCTCAGGAAAAGCGCATCTGCTTCTTAAGTGAGCAGAGTGAGCAGATTATTGTGCAAATGCTTTTGTTTCATCTGCTTTCATCTGAAGTGGTTGGAAAGGGTTTTGTCAAGAAAAGCAAAGACTAAGATCGCAAGGTTGGTGGCCTGGTGCTAATGGCCTCAGATTCATTTGCTCAGTGCCAGGGGCTTCTGCTGGAATGGGGTGACCTTCCGAGAGGTCCAGGAGCTGAGGATGGGACCATTTGAGAGGGCTGGTCAGACAGCTGGGAGAAAGTAGAGGTAGAACCTTCTTTTCTCCCCAGGCAGAGCCATGGTGCAGGGGGAGTCCCAACTAAAGCCCGGAGCACCAGAGTCCCCATGGGGACAGGCTTCTCCAGAAGACACCTTCCAAGCTGGGAAGTGGCTAGTGGGGATTTGGGGCACAGTTCACAGAGTGGGATGCATTCTCCCCATCTGTTCCCCGAGGCTCATGCTTCCTCCATGCTCCTGTCTTGAGCACAACACTGGCTGTTTTCAGAGCGTTGTCTGTGACTCCCTTGCATCAACCTTCTCTGGAACAAGTGTCAAAAATCTGGATTTCTGCACTCGGCCCAACCTACTGACCCCAAAGTTCAGTACATGTTTGGTTTTGTTTGGTTTAGTTTAGGGGACTACACCCAATGGTTGTCAGGATAACTCTTGGCTCTGTGCTCAGAGATCTCTCCTGATGACCCTCAAAGGATGATATGTGCTGCGAGAGACCAAACCCAGGTCAGTTGTGTGCCATGTAAGGCTTTTATCCTCTCAACTATCATTCCACTACCAACCCCTCCGCTGTGCTCTTAAGCACAGGAGTGTATGTGAGAGCCAGGAGTGATTCCTGATGCAGAGTACTGAGGGTTGAGGACCCTGAAGAAGACCCCAAGTGATTTCTATGTTCTTTATCCATCAGTCCTTCCTGACAACAACCCTGCCCAGTATTCCACTGTTCTGAGCCCCAAACTACAAAGTGGAACATAGCGCATAGGTCTCTTGCACCCCAGGAACTCAGCCTAGGAGGTTTCACCATCCTCTAGCTTTTCAGTAACCAAGTATGGAGGCCTGGTCATGCCCAAGCCCACACTTGCCTGGGGTCCTCTAACGTGGCCCTTGTCTCAGGAACAATGCCTGCTCTGTGTGCTGAGACAGCGACCCCTGTTGTAAACAGACTTGCTTCTCTTACTGACCTTAGATTTAAACATTCCTCTTTCTATCCATGTCCCCATCGACCTATCACTGGGTTAGTGCTGTCAGGATCTCTACTGTGCAGGGACATCTGGGTGCTTTCTGGTTAAGGGCCTGCAATGGCCAAGTGTGCACAGAGGGACTTTGGGCTTCAGCATTGATCCCTGACAAGGGTCCTGCATGCTTACCACAGGGTCCTGCTGTCATCATCTCCTCTCCCTCTCTTCCTCTTCTTTAATCACCACTTAGGTTTCTGGGTGCCAATCAAGGCCCTTTGGAGCAGGACATTGTGAAATTCAGAGAAAAAAGACTCAGATGATTCCCTCAGCATTCTACTTCCTTCCGGAGAGCTTCGAATTTCCATAGAGGCACTCACTGCTTTAAGCTATTTGCTAGATGCAATGCTGGTTCTTTAGTTCCTAGGAGACCAGATGGGGAAAACATTTTGAAACGCTAGAATAAGTTTAAGAACTGTGAGTTAGTGTCCTTTTTATATCTTGCTTCGTAAGAGGTGACCATCTAGGGAACTGATTCACTGAGAGAACTGTGCTAAGTCCAGTACTCTTGGCATGATATCCAATGTACAGCTTTCAGAATGCCTCAAGAATCAGTCTCAGTCTGAAGTATATGTGTGTGCACATGTGTGTGTGCATATGTATATGTGAGTTTTGTATTGTGTATTTGAACATGTGTGTATTCATGCATATTATGTGAATATGTGTATATGTGTGTGTATGTGTGAGTATGTGTATATTGAGTATGTGAGTGTGTGTGTGTGTGTGTGTGTGCATGTCCCTGCATTAGAGCTATTGTGCATGGTTGGACATGGACATGCACTAGGAAGTACCATTTGTGACAACTATTGATTCATATATTTTGACAATCAGCGGACAGATGTGATCTTATTCAAGTCAGCATTCATGATGTATTAAGTATGGAAGTAAGGTGTCTTGACCCCCTAATTTGGAAATAATTGGAAAGATCAATGCAGGTTTCAGTGAGAAACAGGTGGCATCCAGCTGACTCATGAGGATTCCCCCCAATTTAATTTCCATTGTTTTCTTCTGACCACCCAGCCTGTAAGGTCAGACTCAATAAATAGCCGAAGTGGTAGTATAGCAGGTAGGGCACTTGCCTTGCACGCAGACAACCTGGGTTTGATTCCTGGAACCCCATATGGTTCCCAAGAGAGAAAGAAAGAAGGAAAGAAAGAAAGAAAGAAAGAAAGAAAGAAAGAAAGAGAGAGAGAAAGAGAGAGAGAAAGAAAGGAAAGAAGGAAGGTAAAGAAAGAAAGAAAGAAAGAAAGAAAGAAAGAAAGAAAGAAAGGAAGGAAGGAAGGAAGGGAGAGAAAGAAAGAAAGAAAGAAAGAAAGAAAGAAAGAAAGAAAGAAAGAAAGAGAAAGAAAGAAAGTAAGAGAAAGAGAGAAAGAAAGAGCAACTCTAGTTCCTTTTATTGACCTCCAGGGCCACTTGTTTTAGACTATTCTAGTGGTCCTACTGGAGTGAAGTTGCACAACTTCTACCTGGGCTTGCCTCAATGTCTCCTACCTTCCTGTATTCCTGACTCCCTGATCTTTCCATTTCTGGGAAAAACCACACTCTGCTGCTGTGATTATCAGGCACTGGGTGTGGCTCTTGCTAACTTCCAGAAAATGCTCCAGGATCTCCTGCTCTGCTTCCTTATATTTCTGAGTCCTATCCAACTTTTCAGGCCCTGTCCACATACTGCCACCTCCCTGAAGCCTTCCAAGATTCTCTTCATCCCATCCCAGATGAAACAAATTCCTGCTTGTCATTGATCTCCCAGAGATCTTTTTTTTCTATTCTTCTCTTCCCTTGTGTATCAGTGAGCATCCTATGTCATTCTGATTATGAACTCATTCTCTGCTCTTTTTGGAGCAGGGATAAGTTGTATTTGTGGCTTCCAAAATACACAAGGTGCATTCTCAGCAAAGTCATAGCAGATGAGTACTGAGTTAACTGTGGTAGTTGGTGGTTGGATTGTCTTTTCTGCTTCCTTCAGTAACTCTGCATGTATACTAATGTTTTCTTGTTTTAAGTAAACAGAGATCACTATAGATTAAAATATCAGGAGTTGGAGACACAGTACAGCAGGTAGAGCACTTGTCTGGCATATGGCCAACCCAGGTTCCATCCCTGTCACCACAAACATTCCCCCAAACTTGCTAGGAATGGTCCCTGAGGGCAGAGCAGGAGCAAGCCTTGAACATCTCTGGATGTGGCCCCCAAACAAACATGCAAACAACAGCGTGAACACAGTGGAGTTTATGGTTGCCATTCATCTCCATAGAACTGCTCATACAAAAAGCAGTTAGGGAAGTGAACTAGAGAGAAAGAAGAAACAAAGCCCTTCATGTCTCAGATTGAGGATGTATGGTGTAGCAAAACACAGAAACAAAAGATAATCACAGGGAAAGGGGCAACTTATAGGTCACTGTCACTGTCTTCCTATTGTTCCTCAATTTGCTGGAACGGAATCAGTAACATTGTGAGACTTGTTACTGTGTTTGGCATATCGAATACATCACGGGTAGCTTGCCAGGCTTTGCCGTGTGGGTGAGATACACTCAGTAGTTTGCTGGGCTCTCCGAGAGGGGCGTAGGAACTGAACTCGGATCGGTCATGTTGGCCACTTGCAAGGCAAATGTCCTACCTGCTGTGCTATCACTCCAGCCCAACTTTTAGGTACTTTAGGGAAAGGCACTAGACTAAATTCTCATTAGAACATAGGAAGAGACAGAGAGGGACTGAGCAATAGTGCAGCAGGGAAGGCATTTGCCATGCACACTGCTGACCTGGGTTTGATCCCTGGCATCCCATATGGTCCTCAGAGCATCTCCAGGAGTAACCCCTGAACATTTCTGGGTGTGACAAAAAAAAGCCAAAAAAAAAAAAAAGAAAAGAAAACTCAAGTTGTACCCTGCCTCAGGTTTTAAGATCATGTGACCTGACTAAAGGGCTGTAACCTTATTGGTCCTTTTATTCCTACTTGCTCATGACATTGCTTGATATTGGAATATATCTCTGTCAAGGTGAAGGGGAGTGCTTGAGTTACTTGCAGTCAGTCCAGGAAACCACCATGACCCTTAGTCACATTATTCAGGCCTTCTCTCACCTAGCATAGAGCCTCAAGTGTCACAGAATGTTCTTTTTGGAAGGAAACATAAAAATTCTCTTTTCTGTCAGTACTATTTTAGGTAATTGGCTTTAAAAAAAATCACAACCCTCATTTCCTTTCATGGACATTTCAGCTTGGAGTTAGCTGGGCCCATTTCATTTGTGGGTGTCGTGCTACAAGAAAGAAGCCCTTGGGTGCTGTAGGAAATAAATGGAATGTATATTGCCCAACTTTCTGTGACATCTTCAAGGCAGCATCAAAATGTTGACATGAACTCTAGTTCAGTTCAGTGACAACGATTTCTGGGAAGAGCTCAATCTTGATAAAAGCATTAAAAACAGATTCTCTTCAGGCTTGTCAGTCTTTGGTGTCCAACTAAAGCCCTAACTAAACCAGACCTTCTGTGAGAGCCCATCTTAGTCTGATTAGAAACTCAGATGAGAATGACAGAGTGCAGTACCTGATCATTTTTCTCACCTCTTTGTCACTGTCATATCAGCCAGTTAGTGAATGACTTGGCTCACCCAATGACACCATTTTTCTCTCAATAGCATCTAACCCAGCTCAGATCTAGTGAATTTACACTCCATTCCTTCATTGTCAATCTCATTACCACTGTCTGTGCACCATTAGCTCTGCCTGTCTTCCAAATTTTTACTTGTTCTTCTCTCCTTCCCCCATTCACTCATGCAGCAACTAGGATGAATCTCAACGGAACTGCAGCTTAACCGAGCTGAGAGTCTTTCAGCAGGTCCAATTGTGACCCTTTAGCACTTCCTCTAACACCTAATCTCCCACCCTCTCTGAGTGTGTCACTTATCCGCACATCACCCAGCATATCTTAGCCATGGAGTCCTTTACTCTATATTCAGTCACATGTCCTGCTGATTCACTTTTGTTTATGTTGCTTATCTGCTGGTTCTACATACAGATTCCTAAACTCTGCCTAAACTCTGTCTGCTACCCCCCAAACTGGCCTGGCCAGTCTATTTTTAATCTTAAATCTTTATAAATGTCAGTTCCTTAAAAGACTTCTTTGATATTTAATTCTGTCCTCTAGATGTGCTTTGAGTTCAGGCATAAAACTTTGTCTATGATGCTTCAGACTTGGGGGTTACACCCACCAACTGGCCCCGTGGTGCCATGTAATCCCATCCACGGCCAAGACCCAGAGACTATAAAACCCAGCTCCTGGAAGAGAACAGTGCAGAGTCTCCTGCCCCCGTGCCTGGATGTTCACGCCGGGGCCCCTTGGAGGGAAGCGGGTTGAGTTTCCCTCCCCGCCCCGACCAGGGCTCCAACAGCCGAAGACCTCCAGAACCAGCCACCACCATGCAGAGTCCACTCTCCGCACACATGAAGATATCGGCAGAGGAACAAAGGCATGCGGGTCCTGGGACTGAGATCTCCAAGCCTACTTGGATTGGGGCTGAGCATCCTCCACCCAGATCCTCCAAATTCCAGTAGGCGGGGGTCGCACCCACCAACTGGCCCCCTGGCACTGTCTAATCCCACCAACGGCCAAGACCCAGAGACTATAAAACCCAGTTCCTGGAAGCGACATTTTATTATCTCATTCCTACTTTGGACAAACTGGCAGGCTACCGAACATAACCTGCCCACACGGCAGAGTCTGGCAAACTCCCCATGGCATACCCAATATGCCAAATACCAGTAACAATGATGGGTCTCATTCTCCTAACTCTGAAAGAGCCTTGAATATGGGACTTTTTTAAAAATCTCAGGGCTAGGATGAAGGAGACGTTACTGGGGCCTGCTCGAGGCAATCGACGAATAACAGGATGGTCGTGATCATCGTGATCATGATGATGCTTCAGAGAATAGACTTCTGCTTTACTGGCTGGGTGATCTCTTTAAAAACTACTTAACTCTGCAGCAGATCTGGAAGTGTTCCTAGACACTAAGTGAATGAATGAGCATTCATTCAGAGTCCTGATTTGGGTTCACAGACCATCATTTGCTAGCCTATGTTTACAATATCCCCTCCTTTTGTCTAATAGTCACTGTCACTGTTCTCGTTGTTCATGGATTTGCTCGAGCGGGCCCAGTAACATCTCCGTTGTGACACTTATTACTGTGTTTGGCATATCAAATACGTCATGGGTAGCTTGCCAGGCTTTGCCATGTGGGTGAGATACTCTCGGTAGCTTGCTGGGCTTTCCGAGAGGGGTGGAGAAATCGAACCTGGGCTGACCAGGTCAGCTGCGTGCGAGGCAAACACCCTACCCCCTGTGCTATGGCTCCAGCCCATACAGACGATTTATCTGAATGAATATAGTTCAGGTTCGTCTTTTGCTCTTTGGGATTATTTTCTATGAGGAGAGAGAGATCAAATCTGCCTTATGGCATCCAGCATGGACATAGATTCCCAAATTAACCAGCATTTGACTCAAGTCAAGGTGGTACATCCCATCACAATTTACCTTGTCTTTAGCCTGAGTAATGAGGAAGAAGCTCTGTGTTATCCTGTAGAGGAAAATGGCCTGGAGAATGAACAAGGTGGGGCTGTTGGGGCCATCTTGGCCTTTCTCATTCAGAGTGTGGTCATGTGGGTTTGAGAAGTGAGAAGGAAAATATTGTATCATGATGACCTATCTCTTCAGCTACTATCGTGAAGAGAGCGCCTACCAACTTGTTTTTTCCTAACTCTTGACTATAAAGTTACTTAAGGCAATATATTTCCTTTTTAAGAAACACATTTAAAATTAGTTTTTTTTCTGGTCCATGCCTAGGACATATGTTTAAAACCTTATATATTTTTAAATGTGTGCAGTGGGGATACAAAGATAAAGCCTGAAGAGTAGCCCAAAGAAATGTAGATCAGAATGCTTAATTGGGCATTTCACATAAAAATCACTCATATGGGCTGGAGCGATAGCACAGCGGTAGGGCGTTTGCCTTGCACACAGCCAACATGGCCGACCCGAGTTCGATTCCTCTGCCCCTCTCGGAGAGCCTGGCAAGCTACCAAGAGTATCTCGCCCGCAAGCTCCCCATGATGTATTCGATATGCCAAACACAGTAACAACAAAGTCTCCAATGGAGACGTTACTGGGCCCGCTGGAGCAAATCGATGATCAACGGGAGGGCCTTTACTTTTTTACTTTACTTTTTCACTAACAAATACATTTGCCTCAAGGAATATCTATATTAGTATATTTATTACATTTGTGCTCCAAATTTAAATTTGGGATACTTAAAATCTTGTTATTATTGTCAGCTGGTAAGCAATCAATATTGAACTGTCATTTTAACATGTACCTCATTATGAAAAGGATATGAAAGTTATAACGTATTTTGTCATCAATTTAAAGACTATAAAGCTCAGGTAAAAGATGTCTTGAAGACAGTTCCACCAAAGAGATATCACTATACAGATAGTAGCATGCATAGATGATAGTTTTATAACAGGTCTTTAGGAATTTTAAATTCACACAACAATGAGCTACTAATACACATCTATCAGAAAGGCCAAAATACCGACAACACCAAAAGTTGGCAAGGATGTAGAACAACAGGAATTCTCATTCATTGCCACTAGTCATATGAAACGGTAGAGTCTCTTGAAAGATAGCCCTGCCACATCTTGCAAAACCAGACATACTCAAAGAGAAAGAACTGAAAAAAAAACCCAAATATCAAGCAAACATGCTCTTCGTAATCACACCCTTTGGTATATTTAGCAAAACAGTTGAAACCCCATCCATAACAGTGGGGTTTCACTCAGAGTCTACTCACTGAGTGGGCACTCGAGCGGAAGGGGTGGTGCTGTGATTCATGCAGGAACTTATACCACTAATTGTATTGTAAACCACAATAAATAAATAAAATGCAAAATATAATGAGTCTCTTAATTAAAACCTTATATCTACTAGAAAAGAAGTTTGTTTGAATAATGATTCAAATAAAGTCATTCAAAAGTCAAAAATTTTCCTTGATGCTCTCCCCCTCCCCTCCCCCATCAACTCTGCCCCTGGGACCTTATTTCTGAAGAATCAAAAAAGAAACAGGAATAAAGAAAACCACTGTTACATTTCTCTACCTGAGGCTTGGCACCAACTTTCCAGGCTTTATTACATGGGTGAAAAGTATAGAATTTGTTATCATTGTTTTACGTCCAATGAGATGGATAACTTGACAGAACAAGGCATGAACACAGTGGGCATGCATGAGTCTCCAGAACAAAGGCTACAACTCAGAGCACAGAAGGGTGAGAGGACCCAGAACATAGATGGGAACTAATTTATCTCTGGGCTGAGCCATCTATTGGTTCTTCGCACCAAAGATCCTTTCTGGGATGAAGGTTCTGGAAGAGCCATCTCGAGGCCATCTCTCTCTTCATTTTCTTTTCTCATCACTTCTCATCACGCTGACTTACTTGTGTCTACTGCCTCAGGGCCTTGGTACTTACTATTCTTTTCACTTGTTCTTCTTCAGTGTCACCTCATTCTGTTCTCTGACCAAATGCTGTTTCTGCAGAGAGGCCATCCTTGACCCTACGTTTTAAAACACCAATCTCCCTTCAACCTTTCTATTGCTCTTTCCTCAATGATGGACCTCAGAGCCTGAGTCACGACCCAGCACTGTGTTTTATTCTCCCGATCCATCTGGATATGAACTTCCCTCTCTTGCGGGTTTCCTTATCCTCCTCCGTTATCTACAAAACAGTGCCTTTCTGACACACAGTAGTAACTCAATACATATTTATTGATTCAATTTGTCGCCACCAATTTTGATATCCCAACTTGTAATCGCATTACATTCATTGTTTGATTTTTTAACTCGAACAGGAAATCTCGGTAACTGCAAATGTCTCTGGAACAGCTCACATGTCTCCCCGTGTCTGAGACCTGGGGGGCTGGGCGTGCGACCTGACTCACTTATTCCAGATCAAACCCAAACCCTCAGAACGTAAAGAATATCACATGCTTCCTCGTGGAACTGAGACATACTTTTCAAGAGGATTAGCTTATAAGAGTCAGATAATCCTCCTGGGTTGAATAAATAGATCTTATAGAAATTCCTGGGGCACGTTCTACATAAGGCCTTGTACAAAAATTAAATTAGCGACAAAATGAGCTTTTCTGGGGGTAAATTAAAGTGGGTTTTTAAATAAAACGGTCTGTTTCAAACTATGATAATGGGGCAGGCAAGATCTTCTTCCAGACATACAGGTATTTTAAATGCTTTACTATGACCCTAGCCACAAGAGAGACTGAAGAGCAAAGAAAGACTCGATTCTTTAAGGGGCATTGGCCAATGCGCCAGTGTAGGCAGATTTGGGCTACATAAAGCACCAACAATACCAGCAACTTTGGAAAACCTGCGTGCTTGGTAAATGCCTGCTATAAGCGAAACGCAGAGAAGAATTGTGATGAGTCCGAAAGGGCAGCCCATCAGCTCTCTCCCGGCCCCAGGCAAACCAAACCAGAGATTTTGATTATGTCACAGCCCAGACACATTGGTCAATCATTGTCACCTGGGCAGGAACTTCACCCAGGCCACGTCCACAGAGCACTCACAGCACTGAGGTTTCCTTCCTCCCTACAGAAATGTTGGCTCTAGTGAGCCCCGCCGGCCATCCTGATCCATTCCGGCCCAGGCCGGCCTGCTCTTCACTGACTCCTGAGTTGTGCAAATATTGTCTTTTCCTACATCATCGGTAGCAAGTGTAATACTGCGACTTAAAGGTAAATAGCTGGCGAAATTGCAGTTGTGCTATCAGATTGACAGCGCTCTCATTGCAAATCATATTCGGCCGTGTGGAGCCCAGAGCAAATAGTGACTTCAGTCAAAACCCTTCTGGTGGGCTCCTTCAGACCCTATACACAAGGCTCTGATTTGGGTCAACAAATAATCGGATAAAATGTATTTATTTGTAAGGGTTATTCCTCAGTGATGAGATGGAAGTCTTTATTTTTTAAAAAAGTTTATTTCCTTCTCCCTAGAAGGAGTCAGGACTCAACTGAGGGGAGAGAATTAACTTGGAATGTGATTTAGAAGTGCAAAAGGAAACCTGAATTGGAATTCTAAGGCCTGTTTGGCCCCAGCCAGATCTGGTTGGACTGGTCAGGCCTCTGCAGATGGCCCCTGCAGGGCACAGCTCTATCTCTGGCCAACCTGAGTCCTGGGGAAGCCAGCCCGCCTCTCAGTGTGGAAGGGGAAAGGGCAGTCCCTCACTTCCCAGCGCCCTTTGAAACGGAGGGGTGACATGTTGACCTGGAGGCCCTGTCCATCATTCTTAATCATCCTGGACTATGAGCTTGTGACTCCTAAGCAGACCCCAGAGAATTCTCTCCAGAAGAGAATTGGGAGCATGAGGCAGGACCCCACTGGAGATGGGACAGTGACACTGGGACCTGGACAGTGACAGCAATCAATGATCAGGTGGTGGGGAGTCTCCTCAGTGAAGCAGTTATGTGGCTTGAAATCAGACTGTTTCTAGACCATGAGGGTTTACTGGGTGATTTGGAGAACTACCTTAAGTCCTTATAAAAAATTTCAATGACTGACACTCCCTCCTTCCCTCCCTCTCTTCCTCCCCCCTCCCTCCCTCTCTCCCTCTCTTCCTCCCCTCCTTTCTTCCTCCCTTCCTCTCTTCCTCCCATCCTCCCTTCCTCCCTCCCTCCTTCTCTCCCTCTTTCCCTCCCTCCCTCTCTCCCTCTTCCTCTCCTCCTCCCTCCCTCCCTCCCTTCCTTCCTTCCTTCCTTCCTTCCTTCCTTCCTTCCTCTCTTTTTCTTTCTTGTTTTTGGTCCAAATCTGGCTGTGCAGAGGGCTTATTCTAGCTCCCTGCTCGGGGAATTATATACAGTGCCAGGTATCAAACTCACATCTGCTATGTACAAGGTAAGCACCTTATATACTATACTACCTCACTGACCCTTAATATTTTTATTATTTATGATCAGCTTTGTTGATAGCTGAGTACACAATAGAGTATGTATTTAAAGTGTGCAGTTTGTTAGTTGACATACATATAAATTCATGAAGCTATCACCACACTTAAGATGTATAATCTTTTGTAATCTGCCTACTCAAAGCTTTTCTCTTCCACTGACCTGATTTTTGACACTATAAAATGTTATATAAAATCTCAATAATTTAATGGCATTCTTAATTTGTCTGACTTCTGATTATTCTATGTAGTATAATTTTGAGATTTGTTCATATAGTTGGGTGTATCAATAATTGTTCCTTTTTATTGCTAAGAAGTATTCCATTCTGTGGATAAACCTAAATTTGTTTGCCCATTTAAAAGCCATTAGTGTCACTTCCAGTTTTTGATTATGAGAAATAACTTTTCTATGAACATCCATCTCTACTTCTTCCTATGGTTTGGGAGGTGTTCTGGATAAATACGTAGGTGATCAATAGTAGGTTCATGCTACATTGTTTTCAGAAACTGTCAAATGTTTCTATATTTATGCCATTTACATCCCTTGTGGGCCTGGAGTGATAACATAGCGGGTAGGGCGTTTGCCTTGCACATGGCCAACCCGGGTTCAGTTCCTCCATCCCTCTCGGAGAGCCTGGCAATCTTCTGAGAGTATCCCACCCACACAGCAGAGCCTGGCAAGCTCCCTGTGGCGGATTCGATATGCCAAAAACAGTAACAACAAGTCTCACAATGGAGATGTTACTGGTGCCCACTCAAGCAAATTGATGAACAATGGGAGGACAGTGCTATAGTGCTACATCCCTTGTATCATCAGACTGCATTGAGCAGTCTGTTTACTTGAGTCACTTGAATAGTTACGGTAGAGTTTGCATCTCACAATTTCAATTTGTATTTCCCTCATTTCTGTTGAGCACCTTAGTAGATGCTTATTTGTTTCTTTTAGTTGTTGTTGTTTTGAAGTCACCCCTAGTGATGCTCAGGCATTACTCCCAGTTCTGCACTCAGGAATTATTCCTGGCTGGACTTGGAGCACCATACAGGATGACAGGGACTGAACCTGGGTCAACTACATTCAAGGCAAGCACCCTACCCATTGTACTATCACGCCTGCCCCTCAGGTGCTTGCTTATCTGTGATCCATAAATCCCTGCTGAGGACCTCTTTACATGTTTTTCTCCTTTTTTATTGGTTTGTTTGCTTTCTCATTATAGAGTTTGAGAGCTCATTGCCATGTGACCATTTCTATATCACACATGTACTTTGTAAAGATTTTTCTGGTAGTCAAAAGTTTGTATATTTATTCTATTTAGTTTTTTTTGTTTAATTTTTTAATTTTTATTAGTGAGATACCATGAGGTACAGTTGTAGACTTACAAATTTTTGTGCTTGAGTTTCAATTATACAATGATCAAATACCCATCCCTCCACCAGTGCCCATTTCCCACCACCACGGATTCCAGTATCCCTCCCACCCCCCATCCCCCATCCCACCCTGCTTCTGTGGCAGGGCATTCCCTTTTGTTCTCTCTCTTCTTTTGGGTGTTGTGGTTTGCAAAAGAGGCAATGAGTGGCAATCATGTTTGGTGTATAGTCTACTTTATTTCATTTTTAAGGAGAGTATTTAAAATTTCACTGAAATATAATTTATGAACTTGTATTTCTTTCCATTTTTCTTTTTTTATGCCCTGTTGGGGGTTGAATCCAGGTCTCCTATGTGCAAAGCCTGCAGTTCACCACACCCCCAGCTCTTTGCTTGTTCTTCATGGCTCGTGTTTTGGGTGTAATATCTAAGACCTCTACCTATCTAAGTTTTATAAAGATTTTATTCTGTCCTTTCTCCTAGAATTTTATCATTAGAGGTTTTAAATTTGTACTTGTCATTTATTCTGAGTTCATTTTTGTATGCAGGATGAATGGAAGTTCATCTCTTTTTGAATACTGGTTAGCCCAGAACTATTGTTGAAAAAATCCCTTCTTTCTTCTCTGAATACTTTTGCTGAGAATAATACAGTCCAAGCTGAAGAGTCTTAATAGTGCAACTGACGTTTCCCTGAAAGGAAGAAATTGTGACTGAAGACTACAGCATCAATTCCTGACCATTTTCTTAGTGTTCTCTAATACTTAGACTCTGAAATTCCAATGCCTCTCTCATTTACAGTGCTGATAATTAATGTTCCCTGTGTTTTCTGTCATTCTGACCCACTTTTGTTTCATGAGTTTTCTCTATTGCTTTCTGTCTTTCATTTCCTTAATTTCTGTTCAGACAATTATGTTTTTCTTTACTCTTCTTACCATGGATTCAATTTTTTCCTATTCTTATTTTTTATTTTAGTTTCTTTTCTTTTTCTTTTTTGTTTTTCACTTTTTTTTTTTGGTTTGGGGTGGTGGGGGAGGTTGGGCCACACCTGGCAATGGCTCAGGAATCATTCCTTTCGGTGTTCAGCGAACCATATGGGAGCTGTGGATAGAATCTGGGTCATTTGCATGTAAGGAAAATACCCTGTCCATTGTATTATCTCTCTGGCCTATAGTTTTTGTTTCTTAAGGTAGAGGTAATTAAATTGAAACCTTGTATAAGTTAGTGCTATAAAAGTCTCTTTAAATACAGCTTTAAGAGAGCGTTGGTATATGCAGCTGTTAGAAAAAATGAAATCATGAAATTTGCATATAAGTGGATGGACATGGAGAGTATCATGCTAAATGAAGTTAGTCAGAAAGAGAGGGACAGGCATAGAATGACTGCGCTCATTTGTGGAATATAAAGTACCATACTATGAGACTAACACCTAAGGACAGTAGAGATAAGGGCGAGGAGGATCATTCCACAGTTTGGAAGCCGGCCTCATGTGCTGCAGGGAAAGGCAGTTGGGATGGAGAAGGGTCAACTACGTAAATGATGGTTGGAGGGATCGCTCGGGACAGGAGATGTGTGCTGAAAGTAGACTAAGGACGAAACATGATGGCCTCTTAATATCTGTATTCCAAACCATACTGCCGCAAATTAGGGAGAGAATAAGAAGGAATATACATGCCACAGAGGCAAGGGGTGGGATGGAGTTAGGGTAGAGGGAGGGACATTGGGAACAATGGTGGTAGAAAATGTGCACTGGTGGAGGGAGGGGTGCTTGATCATTGTATGACTGAAATGTAATCATGAAACTTTGTAACTGTATCTCATGGTGATCCAATAAAAATATATATGTAAAAGTTAAAAAAAATACAGCTTTACTGCATTCCTCAGCTCATAGACTAGACAGGACGCTGGCCAAGCTTCTCCTCTCTGTGTTACTACCTAGAAATTCCTCAGAGATTCGACTCTATTCATTGAAGCGTCTTGGCTGACCTTCCAAGCACACACTCTGCAGTCTCTGGTATGAACATCCATCCTGTGCACTGAAGGCGAAGCAATAAAACCAGCTCCTGTCCTAGAATTAGAAAACTCAACACAGATTGTCAATGTAAAATGATTATTGACACCTCGGGATTGTGATTTTAATGGATTTTTTTTGACACTTGGTAACATGAGTTGTTCTTTAGTAATGGTCTAAATGCGTTCTCCTTCCAATGGACAGTGGAAAAATTTCCTTCTTTGGAGATGCATTTTATGAACAAATTTTTGGTTGATTATGCTATTATTATTATTATTATTATTGGGCTGGAGCGATAGCACAGCGGTAGGGCATTTGCCTTACAAGCGGCCAACATGGCCGACCCGAGTTCGATTCCTCTACCCCTCTTGGAAAGCCCGGCAAGCTATCAAGAGTATCTCGCCCGCACGGCAGAGCCTGGCAAGCTACCTGTGATGTATTAGATATGCCAAACACAGTAACAACAAGTCTCATGATGGAGACGTTACTGGGCCTGCTCGAGCAAATCGATGAACAACGTGAGGACCGTGATACCGTGATACCGTGATGCTATTATTGAATATAAGTCCCAAAGATGAATGGTGATGAAAGAACAATAATGTCAATAATCCTCTCTTAATTGAGATATAATGGACATATACTCATATATTAGTTTCAAGCAAACAACAAAATGATTTGATATTTTTAAATAGTGCATTTCAGTTTTGAGCTTATATCTCAAAATGATCACTCTAATAAGTCTAACATCCATCACCACTGTATATCTAATTATAAAAGTGATTTTTCGGTGTTGTGAACTTTTAAGATGTACTTACTCTTGGCAACTTTCAAATATGCAATAGAGTATTATTAAGTCTATTTCTATAAGTAAGGTATATGTGTATATATAATTTGGTTTTTGGACCACACCTGGAAATGCTCAGGGCTTACTCTTGGTTCTGTGCTCAGAAAACACTCCTCTTGGATTCAGCGCTCCATATGGGGTGCCAGGAATTGAGCCTGGGTCAGCTGTGTGCACTATACCATCTCTCTGGCTCCAAAGTGTGCTATAAATTAAAAAAATATGTTTTTCTGTTTTGTGGCCAGAGCCAGCATTGTTCAGGGGTTATTTCCAGCTTGGTGCTTGAGGTTTCTACCCTTTGGTGCTCAGGGGACTATGTGGACCATGTATAAAACCCAGGGTCTTATAGATGCAAACATATGATCCAACTGTTAAACTATCTCTCCAGAATTTAAAAATAGATTGTTTTAGAGAAAAAAAAACAATCTTTGTCTTCTGCTCAAGAAGAAAAGCTGAAGTCATTATGACTATCACAAAGAGAAAAGGATAAGTAACAGTCTTCAAAGTTCAACTGCTGTGAAGCAGAAAATGGCCTTAGAGAAATAAATCCTAATAAGTTAGGCAAGGGGCTATCCTAAATATGGGTTTGACTTTTTGCATTTGAGAAGAATTCAAATGTAAAAATAAATAATGAGAATAGGTACCCCTGAGAGGTCTCTGCAGTGAGCCCATTGTCTTGGAAGGTTTGTTTTCACTCTCGCCTTTAACTTTGCAGCTTCTATTTGGAATGAGAAAGTAAGAAAAGAAGACGTCTAATAGTCTAATCGAGAGCAAATGGCATACTCTCAAGATGGCTTTAATGCTTAATGCATTAGAAACAATATACATTTCGGCTGCAGAAATTGGCTTTATTTTCTTTATCTGGTGCAGCAGAATTCCACACGCAGTGTTTTGAAAACCAGGGCCCCCTGAATAATAGTTTAAAGTTATTTCTTCGTATTCATTTAAGGAGTTTTGGATAGGGTCATATTTTGAACATATGTATAAAACAGCATTCCATAATTGATTTATTAACATATGAGGTCATGTTTATGATTTCTTTCTGAAATATTTAAAAGCAAAATTTAACTGCATAATCCTATAAAATCTATTCATCACAAACCTGCTTCAAAAGTTCATAAAAAACACACACACACACACAAAAGAGCCAGCATATTGCATTTAGTTACGGTTGAAGTTTGTACTCCAAAGGATAAATGAATACGATTTGTATTTGCTATGGATCGGGCTGTGTTTTATTCACATTGTATTACATCTCAGGAGAGAGGTTGCTAAATAAGTCCAAATGGCAGAGCTTCAGAAATCCAGAAAAAATGCAAACATCACATTTTTTTTCATGATGGACAAGACAGGAATGATTAAGAAATCCTTTAGAAAATACTACATTTTCAAATATTTTCAAAAGGCCACAAAATTCCTCCAAGTTAAATCCCTTCCCATCCCAATTCATCTTGAGCTACCCTGTCATTTTTATGTGCTTCTTAAAAATATAATGTGCATACTGTACTCGGATAAACCCTTTTAATTTTGGTTTCATGGGTCCTTTGTATTCAGATACATTACTTGTCATCATCCCCTGCTGGTTTCAGTGGATGCGAGAGAAAACATAGGCCCTGTGTTGGTTTCAAGATAGGGAGAAAGTCCTTTGTGGTTAATATCTGGGTTATCAGTTAGACTCACTTAATCACTTCATCACTTAACTTCCCGTTAGTTGTCGATTTGTTTGAGCGGGCGCCAGTAACATCTCCATTTGTCCCTGTCGCGTGCTAGTGTAGCCCAATGGCATCTGTTCGCTCCAGGAACATGAAGGGCCTCAAACCGATCGTTCATGATCTTGACGAAGAAGTCTGACCATCTGGTAGGTGGGCGGCCACACGGTCTTTTGACATCCCGTGGAATCCAGTCGGTAACAGCTCTAGTCCAGCGGTCGTCTTTAAATCTCATTACGTGACCAGCCCATCTGATTTTTGACACCTTGGCAAATGAGACAGCGTCCCTGATTCTTGATCGTCGACGGATGTCAGAACTCCGGATTCTTTCTCTCATTTGAGTGAAACGTGATATTCCAAGCATAGCTCTTTCTATTCTTCTTTGGGAGACCTGAATAGCGTTCTCATCTTGTTTGCGCAGGGCCCAGGTCTCTGAGGCATATGTTAATGCAGGAAGAACAGTGGAATCAAAGAGATGTGCCCGGAGCCGGAGGTTCTTCGTCCTCTTAGCTATTTCTTCGACGTTCTTGAAGGCGTTCCAAGCCCCTCTCTTCCTCCTGCGCAGCTAGGGTGCCAGGTCATTTGTCATGTTGACCTCTCGACCTAGGTACACATAGCTGTTGCATTTGGAGATGGTCGTTCCATTGAGAGCGAATGGGGCGTCAGGAACAAGGCTGTTTCTCATAAACATTGTCTTCGTAAGATTCAGCTGTAGTCCTACCTTTCCACATTCACGGTCAAAGTCGGCCAGCATTTGTGCCGCTTGGCTGATGTTTGGTGTTATTAAAACAATGTCATCAGCAAAGCGGAGGTGGTGTAATTGCCGACCATCTATCTTCACTCCCATTCCTTCCCATTCCAGTCGTTGCATGATGTTCTCGAGGGTGGCACTGAAGAGTTTCAGTGAAATGGTATCACCCTGCCGCACCCCTCTCTTGACATCAACGATCACTTCATCATAAGACAGTTAGACTCATTTCCCCACAAACTTGCTCTCTCCCCATATGTGTGAAAATATCTCACTTTTTTTCTTTTGCTTTTTGGGTCATACTCGGTGATGCTCAGGGGTTACTCCTGACTTTGCACTCAGGAATTATTCCTGACCTGGCAGTGCTTGGGGGACCATATAGGTCGCCAGGAATCGAACCAGGGTCAACCGCGTGAAAGGCAAACACCCTACCTGCTGTACTATTGCTTTGGTCCAGCATCTCATGGTGTACGGTTATCCAAAAGGTGGCACTGAATTGAATTTACTGTTGGTTTTAAATGATCCTCATTAGCAATTTCTGAGAATGGTTTTTAATAAGAAGGAAAGCAGAGAACTAGCTCATAAAGCAGATTTTTGGAATGGCAGAGAATGTCTGCAGCGAAATGAGGAAAGAGGTGCAGGGTATAAAGTTGAAAGAGCTGGTTTCTATTTCCTGATAAAAGGTGAACAAGGCCCAGTTGAAGCAAAGCACAAGCATTTCTTTGGGGTTAACAAGGTCTTCCTGACACATGGGATGATGCTGGCCCGGATGAACTGGGTTCATTCAATTGTCATCTTGAGAGCTGTCTTAAAAATACTGTTTTATCAATAGGAGAATCAAAGCATTTGTGTGTGACGGGAGGGTGAGGAGGATAAAAGTATGACATTCGTATACCTATATACACACATGTCATTTTCTTTTCTTTAGCTCATCAGTTAATGAAAACCAGTAAGGCAAAATAGGTAGAAGAAACCACCTCTGAACAAATGAATACAAAATAATCAGAAGGCCAAAATGAAATTGCTAATCACTGCAAAATGGGTCAGGATCAATGGGATAATAACTGTAGCAATAAATAAGGTTATGTCACTGTAGCCAAGACAGCATCATCATCATCACTATGAATTTCTTGCAATTCATGGCATTAGAAAAAGCTCAGAAACAGTAAGAGGCCTTGTGTGTCTCAGATAAGAGTGTGAGTCTGGTGTACACGAGCACCTCAACTAAGGAAAGCAAACCTCACTGAGCACCGTGACCAAATCTGTAACCATTGTGAACCAGTGTGTGAGCACTGCAATCTGACGTGAGACTCCAGGGGAAGCACCATAGCTTAAAGTATGTGAGCGCCAGAGGCCAGAAAGACGGTAGAGGAAGGAAGGGAAGGAGGGAGGGAAGGAGGAAGGGAGGAAGGAAGGGAGGGATCCAGAGGGGGGAGAATAAGAGAGAGAGAGAGAGAGAGAGAGAGAGAGAGAGAGAGAGAGAAATTTCTTAGAATCCTTTGTAAGATTGTCCCTCTATAGCCACAATTATCTTTGTGGGTCCTTTTGTAGGTCAGTTTATTTTTGTAGCTATATCTTTTTTATTAATCTCTTCTTGTCTTTGAAAACCTAGATTTCCTATGTTCCATTTCCTCATTACATGCTCCAGTAAGAAGCACCATTCCTAGCATAAGTCATTGGATCTTTGCTACTATAATCAGTTTATCTTTTTCAGAACCTCACTCTGATCAGCACAACAATGATATCTGAAAGAGAACAAAAGGATAAATGTATAGACAAGTATTTTTAAATTAAGGGAAAAAAATCGTTTTTCAAGGAGATATCAGGTTTATTGGTATTTAATCATGATGATTTACAAACTTGTTCATAATACTGTTTTTCAGATATTTAGACATTCAGTGCTCCAATGCTAATCCCATCACCTGTGTGATCTTCCCTTCACCAACGTTCCCAGTTTCCTACCCACCTCCCAAGCCTGTCCCCTTAGCAGGCAGAAAGTTACTTCATATTGATTGCTACAGCAAAACAGAAAGTGGAATTATCAGAAAATAGATCAATAAGTCAACTTGTGATAATTGGTCTTTCTCACAATTGTGTTATCAAAGTCATTGTCTAGGGATTTACTGAGCTCGTTTGGTGTTGAATGAGTCTTTTAAAATTATTGTTTTCACTCATTGAACTTGGTGGGCTTCTACACAACATTCACGTCAAATTTGCTGTGCTCATACTGGTTGTTATTTTGGTGAAATACAGAGGAGATGTTGTATGGCTGCATATGTGGCAGCAGATGTTACAGGAGCTGTGAAGCCGGGCAATTTATGTCAGAGGAGATTGGGCGTAGCAGCTGCTGGGCTCTCTGAAGAGAGAGGAATCTACCCACCCCCATTCGAAGAAGGCCTCAGAGTTTTCAGTCCAAATATTGATCTACCTGCCACCATCAGATATTAACCGACTTGAGAATTTGTCCCTCCAAGCAATCTAAAAGCAGGCACAATTCAGGAGCAAGGATACCTGCTTGCCCGTAGAGTTTGTTTCTAAATATCAAGACCTCCATGAATATAAACCAGGGCTCTCTAGATAAGTGTTCAGAAGGTGGTTGTAGAAGGGTGATAAACACGGTAAATCTGAACCATCCTAAGGCAGGAAACTAGAGACTGCTTAAAGAGAGATGGGGCATGTCAAAAGATACTGAAGTTAGTCTATGGCATTCCCACAGCAATCACAAGACTATTTCAACCATAGCAAAGCACAGAGACAGCCTGGATCACAGCATCAGGAATCCATGAGTTCTCTGTGGCCACCATCCTCCAGAGGCCATTGGAAAGTCAAGCTTGGGCCCACAGTGACGAAACTTGTTGGGCTTCATGGGATGGAGTGGAGCAGGGCCTGTCCTCCCCACCCCAACGAGACCACAAGTCATCGTCCACGAATGGCCTCTCTGGCTCTGATCAAGCAGCTCAACAGCCATGATCCCAGAGACTCAGGAGCAAATCTCGAAACCCAGTGGCTTTTGGCAGTAATCCCTCCAGTTTTAAGTGTTAAAATTTTGAAATTTCAAAATCACATGGCCCTACTGCAGCCACGAGACATCATATGTTATTCATAACCAGCAATAGAACACAAATTGTCTATTGTTGCATTTTCAGCATATCTGAGTGTTGGGGGTAAAATCTCAAATAATAATAGTGGGTCTGGTGTCGAAATATTGAATGTGATCAAAGTAGAGAGAGAGTAATGTGGAAATCATCTGCCCCACAGGTGGGGAGAGGGTGTGGGATGGGGGTATACTAGGGTTTTTGGTGGTGGAGAATGGGCACTGGTGAAGGTATGGGTGTTTCGTTGTATGACCGAGACTTAGACCCAAAAGCTTTGTAACTGCTCTCACGGTGATTCAATAAATAAAATTATAAAAAATGAAAAAAAAAAGTAAGGTGGAGTTCATGCACAATTCAATCAGCTAATCAGTGGCTGAATAAATAGCAGTACTCCTACAAAAAAAAAATCCATGAGTTCATTGTGACGTACAGAACAAAAAGAAAAACAAAATATTGAGGTGCTAAGGGGAGAGAGAGAAGGGAGAGACTTCTAATTCATAAGTATAGATGAAAAGAAGAGAATGAGAAATAATCTTCAGTTTACTTATATTATTTTAATTTAATTTCCCCTGATTACCTAAGTAAGTCTTATTCATCTATTTACTTATCTGTCCTTTCATCTAGGTATATTCATTCAGATTCCATAACAAACTTGAGTCTCCTCTGCGAAAACAAGGCTGAAATTATTAGTACAAATGTCTTTTTATTTAACTTATTTGTGTATCTTCCTAAAATTCATGGACCAGGTTTAAGAAATTCATATTGGGGGCTGGAGAGATAGCACAGTGGGTAGGGCATTTGCCTTGCACGCGGCCGACCCAGGTTCGATTCCCAGCATCCCATATGGTCCCCTGAGCACCGCCAGGAGTAACTCCTGAGTACAGAGCCAGGAGTAACCCCTGTGCATCGCTTGGCGTGATCCAAAAAGCAAAAAAAAAAAAAAAAAGAAATTCATAACTATGTTTCAATTGCTACCAATATAACAAAAATATGTTATGCTGACATAAATATCCTGTCCATACTCTTTGTATATATTTTTCCTAGTTCATATAGACAAATCTACGTAGAGAAGTAAAATGGTTCAAAAATAGACACAGTTAGAGACCCCCCCCACCCCCAGCCCTCCCAAATGACCCAATCCCTCCCTTCAGTGTGGGATTATGTGATTTTCTGATTTACTAATGGTCAGAATCATTTTGATTTCTATTTTCTGGGCATCCCTGTGGTTTGTAGATACCTTTCATACTGTCCTCTTGCAAGGTCAGTTCCCTTTTCCCCCCAGTGAATGAGTCATGTATGACTGAGACCCTGACGTTTCAGAGTCAGAATATGCTGGAATAGGACCTTCAGAGGCTCTCCACTGCCTGTGTCCATTCCACCTGTTCAAGTTACTTTGCACAGGACAGGGTCTCATTTCCTGTAATTTGGTGTCTCCCTCTCTTTCATTTTCAGAGTATGGCCTGTTATTTAATCAGGAGTAAGACTAACCTGCTCTCTCATTCTGTTCTCATCATTACCTCATTAGAGTCCCATTCCCCAGGAGGCTAGCCAAATCTAACACTGCCTCCTCCCAACCTCAAAGTCTCATAGAGGTATACATGAATAGGACCCATACATGCATGCACATACTACACACACATTCCAAGTCTATCCTTTCTCCTCATTCCCTTTTCCTTTAACCCACAGTGAGGCCCTTGGTTCCTAAAATCATATATTTTTTTATTTTCTCAATCTTACAAGCCAGTGTTTCATAATTATTCTAACAACACCACTTCCAAATATATGGAGTCAAACTGAATTCTCTGAAGCTCATTTATTTCCTTGGTCTATGTCCCATTGGGATTATTCAGTCAGAGGAATATGGTCCACACTTATTAAAATTAATTTTTCTGCTGTGGTTATATTATCACTTTCATATGCTGTTAGATTAATTTATTTCAATTTGTTTTCAAATTTAGGATCTCTTCCATCCTTTCTGATTTAATGCTATATATGAATATATAAAACAGAAATGTGACCCAAAAGTCAAAACTATATACTTGTAGAAATATTATTTTTCTCTAATCCTTCCACTAGACTACCAACCATGTCCTACAAATAAACAATTTAATTCATTTCTACCTTATGCTTACTGTATTTCTTTTGGGGGAAATATTAATTTTTATTTGATCGCAGGCATAAGTTAGCTATATATGTGAACGCATTTGGGGCCATATCTGGAAGTACTCACAGATAATCTTTGTTCTGTGCCCATGAATAACTCTTGGCAGGGTTCAGGGAACCATATTTCGTGTCAGGTATTGAACTAGGATTGGCTGCTTACAAAGCAAAGACTTTATTTCCTGTACTGTCTTTCCAGACTCAATATTTAATAATTTTTACTTTGATTTCCCCTCATATAGCAATATATTCTGGAAATTGTTATTTATAGAACCATTCTTTTATTATGGTTGTTATTTTGATTTTTGAGCTATACCTGGAAGTGCTGAGAGCTCCTGACTCTGCACTCAGGGATCACTTTTGGTGGGCTCAGGGGATCACACAGGATGCCAGAGACTGAACCCTGGTTTGACTATCTTCAAGGCAAACACCTGCTCACTTCCTATCCTTTTTGCCCCTCTTATGTTTTTTAACATCTACACAATACCACATTATTATATAATGCTATATAATAGCATCATTATAACTTAACCATTCTCCTAAGTATTGGCATTTCGACTATTTACTAGTAATTTGCTATTAGAAATATCAACTTCATGGAACACCTTTCTGCATAATTTCTTGTATTCCTAGAGGAATATCTTCAGAGTAAATTCCCTGAAGTTGGATTTCTGGGCCAACAGGTAAATGCATATGTAATTAGGTGTTGCCTACAAGTGCTGTATGAGTGTCTGCTTCCTTGAATCCTCATCAAGAGGTTGTCATCAAGTTTTTGACTTCTGTGTGTCAGATTATGGAGAAATTTAACTCAATGTTTTCTTCGTTGCATTTGAATTTGAAGACAAAGTTAGAAAACCTTTCCCCATATCCAAATTGTACATTGAAATTAGGCCTGTTTTATTTCAGTCCATGTACGTTTTTATGGTTTACATTTAAATTTCTCACCCATTTGGAGCTTATTTTTGTGAGACAGGTGAGTGATAGCACAGCAGGTAAAGCATTTGCCTTGCACGCAGCCGACCCGGGTTTCATTCCTCCGTCCCTCTCAGAGAGCCCAGCAAGCTATCGAGAGTATCCCGCCTGCATGGCAAAGCCTGGCAAGCTCCCTGTGGCATATTTGATATGCCAAAACCAGTAACAAGTCTCACAATGGAGACGTTACTGGTACTCGCTCGAGCAAATAGATGAACAAAGGGAGGACAGTGCTACAGTGCTATCTAATGTGAGGGAACAAAAGTATTCAAAATCAGATTTAAGGTTAGCAATGTCCAGCCTGTCATTTCTTTTAGGAACTTACTAGAGTCTACACCTTTTAAAACGTCAACGCAATGAAGATGGGGCCATGGAAACAGCAACACTGACCGTGAGAATTTTCATGCTTGGGCAACATTCTCACTAAATGGACTGCTGGTCCCCAAATGTTATTATTTAGAAGTCTCATTCTCCAAAAGAACTGGGCAGTGAGGCTGAGGGTAGGGTTTGATGAGCCCCTGTGAGACAGGTTAAGCTCCCCTCTGGTCAGGACTATGAAAAGGGGCTGTAATAAGGAGCTCAGGGAAAGAAGACAATCTGGTTGATCAGAGCCTGAGTTCAAAGGAAAGGGAATTACTTTGGGCTGAACCAATGGAGACTGAAAGAGAACAACATTAGTGGTCGTAGGATTTGTTTCCTCCAGGGACCAACATGGGAAATACCAGAGAGGGGCAGAAGTTTAGGGTTTTGGGGACACAATGAAGCCAATGAGGAAGAAGGTAGAGCTGATGACCATGGTGCCAAGATAACTCATGTCAGTCGGCTCTGTGCCCTGGATCTAAAGAGTTGGATCGAATCCAGAATTGAAAGCAATCTGTGTTCTTCAAACTTGGGGGTGGGAAGAGCGAAAGTCTGCCATCTGAAGGAGTTTTATGGATAAGCCCCATGAGCATTCAAAAATGCATTGTATAGAACAAAACACAACTTACAAGGATTTAGAGAGATTTCTGGCACAGACCATGAAATCTGGCTTGCAGAGACATTCATGAGGCAGGGATATTGCTCTCAGTAAAACAGAACTAATTCCACTAAATGAATTATTGCTGAATACAAGACCAAAGAAAGTGAGTGTTTTATTTTTAATTAGCATAATTGCTGTGCTACTTCTATATTCTCCTGCCCTCTCTGTGATTGGGCCATCTAATAACAGAATGGATATAAGGACCTCTGCTGTCCTGTAAGGAGGGGCCTGCATCTTTTACTCACAATGCGAAGGAATGCCCAACATAATACTTTTTACACTAAAATGAAATTGCCTATCGATCAAAGCCAGAAGGATTTTGTTTTGTTTTGGTTTTTTTGTTTTTTGTTTTTTGTTTTATTAGTGAAACACCATGAGGTACAGTTGTAGACTTACAAGTTGTTGTGCTTGGGTTTCAGTTATACAATGATCGAGTACCCATCCCACCACCAGTGCCCATTCTACACCCACCCAATCCCAGTATCCCTCCAACCCCTCATCCCCCATCCCACCCTGCCTCTGTGGCAGGGCACTCCCTTTTGTTCTATCTCTCCTTTTGGGTGCTGTGGTCTGCAGAAGAGACATTGGGTGGCAATCATGTTCTGTCTATAGACTACTTTCAGCAGGCATCTCCCATCCTGGGCAGATCTTCCCAGCACCCTTTATTTGGTGCTCCCTTCTCTATCTGTGCTGCCTTTGCTCCTAGAGTGTGCGGCTGGCCTCTAAGCCATGGAGTGAACAACCTGGTATTTATCACAGCTGTTCTTGGGTGTTAGTCTCTTGTTTTGTTACTTTATGTTACCCAGATGAGTGCAATCTTTCTATGTCTGTCCCTCTCTTTAAAGTCAGAAGGACGTTTAATTGGCAGGCTCAACACACCATTTAAAATGGAATAGAATAGGACAAGAAACCCAAGCTGGGTTCAAGTAGTACTCCGGACATGAATCCAAACTGAGTTTTGAGAGGAATGGATGAGAGAGTGGGTTATTACTCTCTCTTGAGTAAAGAACAGAATGTAATTTGAGTGTGAGAAGCTACATGGTAGAGGGACCAGAGAAATTATTTCCAATGGCAGCATGCCTTGTTCTTGCTCGATAACACAGACCGTGGAGTCCCTTTGAGCTTCAAGTCCCTAGTTTGTATGGGGAAAAGATAATTAAACTTGAAGTATCTGTAAATTGCTCAGAAAGTGGAATCAACCTGATTTTGACCCTTCACAGGTGGCAAAGCCAAGAAAGTCCAAGGGGGAGGGAGAGATTGTTATGCTAGTTGGTTTTTTTTTTTGCTGGAAAATACATATCAAACTGTTTATATCTTTGAATCAGTCACACTATTTCTCTGTATTTTTCAGGAATAAATAGTTAATAAAGACAGAGAGTTATGGATGAGAAAGTATGTTTTAACACCAGAAGAAAGTAAATTTAGCAAAATAAAAACATTGTTTTGGCAACCATCAGGAGATGGTTAGATTAAATATCTCCAGATAAAACTTTACAAAGACATAAAAATAAATGATGAAATATCTGTTTCACTTTAGCAGGGAAACTCAAAAAATATCCATGGAAGAAAAATACATGCACTTATTTTTTTACTTTGATAAGTAGGAAAATTATTTGAGGTCATAGAGACTAATTGTAAATGAACTCATACTAATATGTTGACGCCATATGAGATATTGAGGTAGGCTTTAATATGTCTTTGCCCCACAGATATTTGTAACAAGTATAATTAAAATTGCTTTTTGCTGGGACAAACTTGCATGTTGGGCTTCTCAATAAACATAAGAAAAATAAATCTCAGTATCTAATCCCAATTTGGCAAACACAATACATATATCTCCCTTCAATCAGCACAGAGCTCTTTTCAATCAGCTCTCAACAGACAGCTCAGCTTAGAATGGAATGCTCAGATTTCCCATCAAAGGCATGACTGGGACCAAAACCGCTTGCTGGAAAGGTCTAATACATGTTATCAGTCCCCTGTTTTCCAAATGGATAAGTCAGAGCCCCAGACTGTAACGTAGAAATAGCCTTTGCTAAATGGTCCACAACTCAACACTATATCTACTTTTCTCTTATAGCTTGGAGTCAGAAATGTCAACATAAATAACCCATCTAGATCTAAATCTAGAATTACCAGTAAATGGGATTCAAAACCTATGAGGAAATATATGTGCATATTATATATAATACCTACATATGTATTATGTAATATGCATATATTATATTTTGTATAATATACATATAAATATATATAATAAAATCTGATTCTGTACCAGAAGTCTGCCCTCAAAGATTTGGTAAACTACTTTTTTTTAACCAGATAATGAAAGGTACTTGTTTTGCTGGACTTTTCTTTTCACCTTGGCTATCTGGAAGCTCACAATTACATTTAATGTAATCCAATCTCATTTCTGCCATGAGAATTTTACTTTTAATATAATTTCTAATATTGCCCAACTTCATTTTAGCTATCTTCATTATACATTGTTGTAATTCAAAACACTGAGATTGTTTTTCAAAAGTGTCACTTTTTAAATGGTTTCCTACTTATTTTAGACATTCTCTGGTAGACACTTTCTAGGCTACATGATATAAATAAATCAGTTATCATCATAGTTATTCTAGACACAGTGCTTTCTAGAATAATAGATAGGATTCATCTATAAATACAACCCTAACGTAAAAAACTCTTAAGAGACTGATAGTGCTATCATGACAACAATAGCTAACATTTATTGAATGCCTATTTTGTGAAATATGTTTTTGAAATCAAATGGATGCCATCTAGAACAATAAATTACAGTTCATTTGTCTCTTAGAGACTGTTCTCTGTCAACCAAATTGCTAGGAAACAAGTATCAATTGCTGATAATCATGATAAGAGCTGTTTACGTGTGAAGTCTACTCACAATCAGTAGTGAAAACAGGTATTGTACAGTGGTTGAGAACACAATATTTGTTCTCACACATCCCTTCCTTCCTTCATCCCTTCCTTCCTTCCTTCCTTCCTTCCTTCCTTCCTTCCTTCCTTCCTTCCTCTCTTTCTTTCTTGGCCACAACTAGCTATTCTCAGAGGTTACTTCTGGCTCCACACACAGGAATTATTCCTGGTGGTGCTCAGGGGACCAAATGGGATGTTAGAGATTGAACCCAGGTCAGTTGTGTGCAAGACAAGTGCCCTACACACTATATTATAGTGCTGGTCCACACATCACTTTTTTGATGTTTACTTTTTCATCTGTAAAATGAAGATGACTCCATTCCCTACTCCTAATGATTCTGGGTAGGTGATTTTTATATAGGTATTCAGAACAGGGAATGGAGGATAGAGCAAACAGGAACTGCTGCCTGATTAGGAGTGGATGGTCAGTGGGTGTGGTGGTGGAGACATGAGTTCTCAGGAGAACTCCCATGGGAAGCCCAGATCATGATCAGAGAGAGTAACCATGCACAAAGATGGATTCAGAGCCAAGAGAGGCTAAATATCTACACAAAAAGCTTCAGCTCACCTTACTGTCATCTTGTCCTCCTCCTGGGTCTAAACCTTCACATGCATGATGCCCAAGGCATACTCTGCAGCACATGCAAGGCATCTGCTGTGCTCCTTCTGTGTCTCCTTTAGGCTGGAAATTGAGCACAGGCCCCAGAGGAGGAACCTCCCGTTGCCCTTACCCCCTGCTTCTCTTCTTTGCAGAGAGTTTCAGGCATGTTGATGCCATAATTTCCCACTAGTCATAATCTCTGCTCCTCTGCATGCATGATATTTTTCAGAGGGGAGATCACCTTAATAGTGGTTTCGATCTGTTATAATAAGGGTTTTCTCTCCATTTATTTAACCCCACATACCGACCACCCAGACATGATCTATGAACCTCATAGTTCTCTTCTCCCCTTATTTTTGCTTTGGGTCACACCCGGTGATGCACAGGGGTTACTTCTGGCTCTGCACTCAGGAATTACTCCTGGTGGTGCTCACACCACCAAGTGTGTAAGCTCCTGGAGCTGGGCTCGTCCACTCAGATTTGCAAAGGAAAAGCACATGGTGGGGGTCTTGTTGAGAATGTCACAGCCATCATTGTCTCTAAACCAGCTGCTCTTTCCTCGACCTTTTCCCACATATGCTCACACCTGGGGACCAAATAGGATTCTGGGAATCAAACCTGTTCGACCATATGCAAGGTAAATACCCTACCTGCTGTGCTATTGCTCCAGCCCCTAGTTCTCCCTTTTCTACTTTTCATTGTGGTTTCTTATTTTTTACCTTTGAAAACTTCCTGAGTGTAATGTTTTTGTTAAATCCCCGGTGGACAATATTTGTGAAAACATTTCAAAAACTCTCACATAACTACTGCACTAGCCAAGAAAAAAAAATCTAATTCTATTAGTTTAAATACACATACACACACACACACACACACACACACACCTACTGGAGGGTGGGAAAAGGTCGAGGAAAGAGCAGCTGGTTTAGAGACAATGATGGCAACTACATTCTCAACAGGACCCCCACCAAGTGCTTTTCCTTTGCAAATCTGAGTGGAGGAGCCCAACTCCAAGAAAGGAGAAAGCCCCTTGTCCTGGCACGGAAATAAGTCATAGATTATTTTCTTCCTCCAGTGAAATACTTTTCAAACTGAATATTTATATCCTTTCCTTCACTAAAATTTTAGCAATTGGAAATGAATATGAATCTTGTGGGAATTTAAGCATTGCGAATTGTCTAGTTGACAGAGTCATTTATAAAAGCTGGGATATTTTATACCCCATCAGGGCTTAATTAGGGTTTCTAAAGATCACTGGCAGTTGCAATAGAAATATTGTGTTCTTCCTTCCTCCAATGACTTTCCCTCGTTCTTTTATGAGGGCCTTTAAAACTCATTTAAGTCTTGCTGAACTTAATCATAAAGATAGATACCACTCACTCTGCAGGGGAATCTAATCCTCTCCACCTCCCCCTTCTCCCTCTCATCCTCCCTGACTTCTACCCTCCTTGCCAATTTCTTGGATGGCCATAAGCAGGTCTGTTCCAAATTCCATCTACTCTCCTAGTTGACTTTCAAAAGGAAATTCCCTCAAACAAGGAGGTGACTGAAAATACACACAAAACTCAAGACATCTGAACTCAGAGAGTTTCAGCTGACTTAGGCCAAAGAATGAAAAACAAACTGTTTGGTAACTCCAAATGAAGGAAAACGCTGACAAACGATATCTTTGCACGGGGTCTATTAACACTCTGACTGTGAGGGTGAAAAACTGAACAGATGGCACCTTTAAACACAAGGCTCATGTAATATATTTCCACTGGTGTTTTTTGTAAACTTTTATTTTAAATTTGTGCTAGGAACCAAAAAAAATGTGTGTTAATGGCACCATCCAGGGACAAACTCACACAAGCGTCTCTTCAAGAGCTCGATTAATGCACTTCTAATTCAGCCTGAAGCTCTCAGCCTCTTCCTGTTTTTCAGCTTTTCTGTGAACTAATTAAGGTGAGATTTCGGAGGAATCAGGCTATTGGGTCAGATAATAATGACACTGAGGTCTGTATTAAAGTGAGGTCTCTGAGCCACTTTCCACCAAATAGGAATCGGTCCATCAAACGCTCTCCTTCTGGTTTGTCTTTATTTCCACTCTGGATCTCATCAATGACACTTGTGTTGAGTGGCAACCACATTAAGGGATGAGGCAAACATTTCACTATGTGACTGTGCATTGTGAAAGACAATGGACTGTTTATGACTGATCACTTCAGAGTCACAGTGGATTGTCACAGGGTGTTCATCTGACGCTTAACTACTCAGGTTTGAGTTGAACTACAAGACAAGAACTCTTTAGAATGTTTAGAACCTACATACCGCATCTCTCTGAATATAGAATTTAATGAGCTGTGTTGGTTACAGGGATAACAGAAATGAGTTTTTTTTTATTGTTTTAGGCCTCACCCAGAAGTTCTCAGGGCTTATTCCTGGCTCTGTGCTCAGGGATCACTCCTTGCACTACTCAGGGACAATACTGGGCTTGAACTTTGGTCAGTTTCTTGTCAGGCAAGTGCCTTACCCACCAAATAATTTCTCCAGCTCAGAGAACTGGGTTTTTTGTCTTTCCTCTGTGCAGATCTAATCATCACAACTTCAGGGCACAAGGAAGGGACTATCCCCAACTAGTGTGTCTGTATTAAGCACTCACTAAATGTGTGTCCACTGAGCACTCTGACCAAGTTAAAGACTAGAATAAGAAGTTCCTAAGTATAGAATTTACCAATGTAAAAGCCTAGAGAGCCAATGGTCAGGTAAGTGAGTTCAGAGCTAAGAAGTCTCATGGAGAAATAAATAAGTGATCCATGCATATCAGGTTTTCAGATGCCAAGCTGAACTAGGTCATTTAAGCTACTGAGGGTGTCAGGAAAATCATGATATCTCTAGAGGCTCCAAGAACTGGATGGTCATATAGCCAAGCAAGGTGTCTTGGCAGATACCACTGCGGTGGTCACAGGTCACAGATGCTGAGGTTGTACCACGATGCCCTCCTACTTACTGCTGGAAGGTCAATGCTATCCCTCAAAGCTCCGGGATGGCTGGCTCTGGAGCTTCCCTGCAGCTGTTCTCACTGATGCCATGTTCTGTAATGGGCAGCACCTCTTTGTTTACTGCACCAGCTTCTGGTGGAGTGTGACTGAGGGCTGTCTATCAGAGGATCAGTGGCGACAGAGCTACGTGCTTTGCACTCATTGCAACACTGCAAGGCATGTTGACCAACAAGTCTCTAAGGGCCCTGAGCCTCAAGAAGAGCCTCATACAGGATGTGCTTGTTTTTTGGATGTGGCACCCTCCAAGTATAAGAAAGAGTTCAAACACTGGTCACATAAAAATAATGACACGTCTACTCAATTTATCACTGCATCAAATCTGGAGTTCTGGGCAGGACCAGCTGCTCCTTTGCTCACTCCAACCTATTCACTAAGTGACTATCTACTTTACTGTTGTTTTTTAATGCCTACTACCTGCTTATTGCTTCATCAGCATCCTGAAGGCAAGTCATGTCCCTTCACCTTTGTATTCTTTGTTGTTTCTAAAGAAAATATATTGTTGGGGTCTAGGATACAGGTCAAGTGATAGGATACATGCCTAGTATGTATGAGGCCCTGAGTTCAATCCCTGGTAATTCATGCTTGACCCTGAGTACCACAGATTTATAACTCTGGCAGCCCCTAAGAACTGCTACTCTTACACCACACACCAGCTAGGCTTAGCATCGCTTCGAGTAGCCCCTATAAAAATAAGCTTAATTGCCTTATCACTGGACAACACAGCACTATTACATCACTATTTAAGTTTGGGTGAAATATACCTCACGGTGCCCATCCCCAAATTTCCAGTGCCATCATACTATTGAATTGATCTCCATCCCCCACTGCGTTTGTCTGGGGAAAAGAATCTATCTTTTATACTACCTTCAGAATTTCCTTCTGGTTGCCAATATCCTGTTCAGATTCTAAGTTACTTTTGTTGTGTTTTGTCAATTACTTTGCTTTGGTTATTAATATTCCATATAATTAAAAACAGCTGGTAATTTACTTCTCTATTGCTTTCCTCTGGCTTCATCACCTCAAGTTCTATCTGTAATGAAGACATGATTTTATTTTTTTTATTCACGATCACGACCACCCTGTTGTTCGTCGATTGCCTCGAGCAGGTGCCAGTAACGTCTTCTTCGTCCTAGCCCTGAGATTTTTTTTTTAAAGTGCCATATTCAAGGCTTTTTCAGGGTTAGGAGAATGAGACCCATCATTGTTACTGGTATTTGGCATATTGGGTATACCACGGGGAGTTTGCCAGACTCTGCCGTGTGGGCATGTTACATTTGGTAGCCTGCCAGTTTGACCAAATTAGGAATGAGATGATAAGATGTCGCGCGGCTGCGAATGCGGCCACGTGCTTCCGGGAGCTGAGTGTGATAATCTCTGGATCCTGGCCGTTGTTGGAGTTACACGGTAGTTGGTGGGTGTAACTGTCTAGTTATTGGCAGGTCCAGTCCCAAACTGTGCAGGCTTGGAGATCTCAGCCCCGGGTCCCACACACCTGGGTTCCTCTGTCAGTTCTTTTATGCGTGAGGCTCATCCAAGTGTGTGGAGAGTGGTCCCAGCATGGCCTTGACTGGGCCTCGGTGGTCTTCAGCTGTTGGGCCCTGGTGGAGACAGTCAGGCATAGGGTAGGAGACTCTGCCTTGTTCTCTCCTAGGAGCTGAGTGTGATGATCTCTGGATCCTGGCCGTTGTTGGAGTTACACGGCAGTTGGTGGGTGTAACTGTCTAGTTATTGGCAGGTCCAGTCCCAAACTGTGCAGGCTTGGAGATCTCAGCCCCGGGTCCCATTTTTTTTATTAGTTGAGTAATATTCCAGTGTGCTAGTCAGTGTGTGTGTGTGTGTGTGTGTGTGTGTGTGTGTGTTCAGTCATTGTTTGTTCACAGGAATTTAGGCTATTGGGGATAGTGTTACTATCTATCTAGGCTAACAAATATTCTTTCAAATTGGTCTTTTGAAATTTGAATATTACCTTTTGGTAAATTTACCTTTTGAAATTTACCTTTTGGTAAAGCCTGGTTGTAGCATTACTGGGTCTTATGCTATTTCTGTTTTAGTAATAGTACAGGTGATAAAGCACTTGCCTTCCATGCTACCAAGCCTGGTTAATCCCCAGCACCAAATACGGTCTCCAAGCACTGCTAGGGAAGTTTCCTGTGGACAGTTCCAGGAGTAAGTTCTGAGCACAACTGGTTTTGCTCCCCAAATACGAACAAACAAATAAACTTCCTAACCATGGACTTCAGGGTAACTATAAACCTACAGAAACTCTACATACAAAAATGCTTTTGATTGTCTGAGTATATTTGCGTTTGTCTGGGAGAAAGAATCTATCTTTTATACCATATTTTCAGTAGAAAACCTCCACTTAATGGGAGAAATGTTTCTCCTGACTACTTAGAAAGTACTACAATACACTGCAATAGGATGTTCATGTAGAATAGAGCATAGTGTGTCATTGAAGCTTCATGTGTATATATATATATAAAACATAGTGATGAAATGTAAGTACATGTATATATCATGTAAATATCAAACTGCTAAAAATATGAAGTCAGTATCAGATTATCAGAGCTTAAAAAGGAAGTTTAAAATCAAGTTTTATAGTGAGTTGCATATGTTGGAAAATTATCCAATTTCTCCAAGCCTCACCTTTTTATTTTTGTGTAGAGAAATCACATATAAATCTTCCCTAGAAGGTTCAAATTGTTGGAGAAAGTGTTTGGCCAGGAGTCTAGTTTAACCAATATCATTGCCTTCATTCCTACTAGGAATATTTAGCAATTATCTAAACAATGTTAAAGTTAAATTTCTTCCAGTCATAGATAAAAGTGCAGTCTTAGAGGTCCCCATTGTTCTTTGTTTTAATTTTAATATTTAACATTGCGATTTGACTTACTGCTCTTGATGAACCTAGGGAACAGAATAGCATGATGAGAGTAGAAAGGATTTAATTTTTCCTTTTGGAGAAAGATGTTGACAAGCAAAGTCCTTAGAATGTGAGAGACCCTAGGTCTTTCCCTGTATATAAAGAATAATGAGGGAATATTTGAAATGTCAACTAGAAGGACACGTGATCAGGACAAATCCGTCCTTGATCAGAGCAGAGACCCTCAAATCATTGCACCCAGTGACTCCTACCATCTTCCCAGATTTGTTTCCTTTGGGCCAAATGATCAAGGCATTTATAAACATACAGGAATTCATGAGAAAGAAGGAAAATTATCCCCTACTTTTTAGTGTGTTATCCTCAGTGGTACTTGGGTGCTTGAGGTTGCTCCTGGTCATGCTCAGCCTGGTAGAGTAGGCTTAAAGGCTCAGTACTGAAGCTCAGTAGTAGAGTACTTGTTTCTGACAATGTTAAGGGCCACCAGGACTATACTTAGCAGCATTTGGGGTGAGGATGGAGTACGGTGCTAAGAATTGAACTCAAGATCTAACATATGGTTGGTATGTTGTCCTGCCACTTGAACTATCTCCTGACCCAAATTATCTATATTTTTGCCAAGTCTGAATTTTATGTGTTTAATATTTTGTAAAGCGATTTTATCAGAAGAGAAAAAATAATGAAATGACTAAAGGAAAGATCAAATGAATCATTCTTATGTCATACGGCTGTAACAGATGTTGCCTTCGCTTAGTAAATCGAGTTCTCAAATCAACATTAAAAAACAAAACAAAAACAGAATTAATCAGGTTTCATTAGGCATGTAATGGGGACAACCACTGTCTAAGAATATGTGATTAAATCATGGTGCCTTATTAAAAATATACTAAAAATTATTTAAAAGAAAGGAAATATAAATGTTTTTCACATAAATTAATTAGAAATAATGGGACCAGGCATCCCACTTCATGGTTCAGCTCCTCCATCTTGACTGTAACCACCATGCCATGTTGCCTTTGAGTCTAGTGTGAATTTAGAATAGTCTTGAACGATGCTTCCATTGCCAAATGACATCTTCTGAAAGATCTAGAAAAGTGTGCTCACTCTTATTAGAGCACTTGAGTGCTCTTCACTGGGTTTTATATCCCAAGAGCAGAAATATACCCAGGACACTAATCTAGGAGAGGGAAATGTCCATCATCCATAGCCAATCTTGAGAACCAGACTTCTTCTCAACTATAAGTCTTGAAAGCACAACAGAAATGAAAGTTTTGTGCTCCATGTAGGACATCAAAACAAACCTGTGACAACAATGCCTTCATCGTTTACATGGGGGCAGGATCGTTTTTATAACTAAAGAGGTTGGGTTTTGAATGACTTAATTTGTTCATAGAACATTTTTTTGCAGTGATCCAAAACAGTTTGTGCATTGTAATACAAATGAGATCAGCTTTAGATTTTAGTTTTCATCTTCAAAGAAAAAATTGCATTTCAAAACATCTTTGAAGACTTGTTTTGTGGTTAAAAATATGCGACACCCAGACTTTCGAGCTGTATAAAGTCTTCATCCAAAACAAGGACACAATCCCTTTCCACCATATACATATACCCTCCACTCCATCCCCCTGCCACCATCTCTCACCCAAGGTCCTGAGTCTCCCTAAAGCAATATGATCCCTAAACCAGTAACAGTAACATCATAATCATTTGGCAGTTTTAGAAATGTGGAACCTTAGTTTGTGAGCTAGTGATTGAGAATCTGCGTTCAGTAAAACCCCCAAATAATTAAATAATTCTCTCTCTCCTCTTTCTCTCTTTCTCCCTTCTCTCTCTCTCTCATCAGAGTTTAAGAATCATCCTCACTCAATAATGCAAGTTCTCAGCCTTACTTGCATATCTGAATTACCTGAGAAGTTTTTAAAACTATTGAAGTCTGAGCCTGCCATCAGTAATTCTGATTTATTTCTTATAGGACGTTCCCAAGCTTAAGGAGTTTTAAATGCTTCCCAGATGATATAAATACAGCAGAGTTTTTGGAAATACTGTTCTTAGTGTTTTCGCCATGTGGTGTCCTGCTTTTCCTTGGAGATACACTGGCTACCAGGGCTGTTATACTGTAGTACAGGTTACCACGTGATGCTACACTGGAGAAATCTATCTCCAGGGGTATGTATCTTTTGCCCTTGGCCATTTGAAAATATTATATTCCTGCTACAGTGGGTAACTCATCCTGGTTTACCTAGAACCATTCAATCTTAGCACTGAAAGTCCTTGGTAGTAGTAAAGCCCTCAGTTGTGAGAAGACATGATGGTGGAATATTATCCCAACTTCTACCTTGTTCTTCTTCAAGATAAATACAAATGTTTATCCATCTCTAGGTTTTGAATTTCTGGGGCAACATCCACAATTGTCTTGTAATACTGTATCTTTTTACAACATCTTAGAACCCCTAGCCTAATACTGTTGAATCATTGCCAACTATTGTTTATTGTGGACCTTCTTTTCTTACAAATTGAGTTTGAGAAATATAGCTTCGAAAGTGGGTAATTATTTAATCTCTTTTCAAAACTGTCTCTCCATTATTTGGTTTAGGTTCAAAATAATATACTGTTTATCATTTTATAAATTTCTCTATCATCTTTTAATGTAATTACTAACCATGATTAAATTACCCTTAAAGCCAAATCTTTTTTAAATTAATTTTTGAAAGAAAAAGAAATGGAACTGACCTCAGAGCCTAAAATGTAATTATTTTTTGTTTAAATTAACTTAAAAAATAATCCTGATGCAATAACATGCTATGAGAAAAGTATCTATTGTATCTACTTACTTTATCTATTGTAGCTACCTAAACTATGGAGAAATTAGAAAAAAATAGCAATATATAACAATAAAGGCTGAGTAAATTGTTGATGTTATTCCAGAACTTTTTAAAAAGTTGTGTTGACTGAGTAACAGCACAGAAATTCTTCTGATATATTAAATGAATAATGCAAAATATAAAATTAAATGCAAAATACAAAATCAATTTACACTGTGATTATAAGGTGGATTCAAATTCCAGTTTCATAAGAGCAGACATTGAAAGGATACGGACATTTTAAGTCATGATGGGTGTTCATCACCTTATCCTTAATATTTTTTGGTGGCAGAAACAGAGTTGGACCCACACTCAGGAATACTCTTGGATCTTTGGTCAGGGATCACTCCTGGTGGGATTCAGAGGACCATAGTTGGTCCCTGATAGAATTTGGGTGCAAGGTAAGTGCCTTACCTATTATGTAATTTCTTTGGCCCCTTTATCCCTAATTTTAACTTGGTTTCTGTTATTGCCACTAGTGTAGAAAACATCCTGACTTGTATTATTTCAAGATTTAATAATTAATTTTTATTTCTTTGGACTTAAAACAACATTTCTATCCTGGAGAGGCAGCAGGGGGTGGTCCCGTGTTTGCAGGACTCAGCAGCTCTGCACTTTGGCTTCCTCTTGTAGAAAATGGGAATAATAAGAGCCCCCCCCCAAAAAAACACAAAAATGTGAGGATTAAATAAGTCCACATAAACTGGAGAATAGTGCTTGGCATGCCAAAATCACAGGACACTGTTATAGTGTGTATATGTACACATGTACATACAACATATGACTGGGAAGAATCTGTTGCACTGTAGCACTGTCCTCCCGTTGTTCATCGGTTTGCTCAAGCGGGCCCAGTAGCGTCTCCATTGTGAGACTTGTTGTTACTGTGTTTGGCATATCCAATACGTCACGGGTAGCTTGCCAGGCTTTGCCGTGAGGGTGAGATACTCTCGGTAGCTTGCTGGGCTCTCCGAGAGGGGAGGGGAATCGAACCTGGCTCGGCCGGGCTGGCAACTTGCAAGGCAAACGCCCTACCAGATTGGGAAAAAAAAATAATTCAAAATGTTGCCTACTAGCATTGACAGTCCTCAAAACGTGTGTACGCGCGCGTGTGTGCATGTGTGTGTGTGTGTGTGTGTGTGTGTGTGTGTCCTTGACTTCCTGATGTTCTGTGGCCATGATTTTCTGTGCAAATGGATGTGCAATACCTCCCATGTAAAGTTGTCTATACACCTGTGCACAGGATGTTAAGATTTACCAAATCCTTTCATTCCACCAAGGAGGATACAATAGCTCAGAACTGGGTCTGATCCTCATCAGATTAGTGTCAGGGCAGAGGGGTGGAGCCGAGGCCACTCCACTTAGCACACTGAGCACCGAGCACAGCCCCTCACTGATTGGTGTAACCTGCAGGTGAAGTGGGTAGGCCCCATGGTGAGAGGGCTCAAGCTTGGGTTTTGACTCTTTTACTTCAAGAATATGAGAAGAGCTTCATGCTGTCTCATTTTCTTTTCTTTCTTTCTTTTTTTTTTGCTTTTTGGGTCACACCCGGCAATGCACAGGGGTTCCTCCTGGCTCTGCACTCAGAAATTACCCCTGGTGGTGCTCAGGGGACCATATGGGATGCTGGGAATCGAACCTGGGTTGGCTGCGTGCAAGGCAAACGCCCTACCCGCTGTGCTATTGCTCCAGCCCCCATGCTGTCTCATTTTCATTCAGAGATCCTAGTTGTGAATATGAATGTACCTAGCATCTAAAACCTAGTGAGGACTAATGCAGAAATAGATAATCTTTGTGATTAGATTTTTCAAGGGCCTATAATCCAGCACTGCTTTATTACCTAAAGGAAAAGGAAAGCATGTCCTTATGTTTAATCTCAAGGGGAAAAAATAAGCAATTACACAGAAGTGTCTAATATGTGTATAGAAGTTTCTATGAGCAACTTCAATTAATTTCCAAAATGGCCTTATTAGACAAGTGTAGTGTTTATTAAGCCCATCTTATAGAAGAGGAAGACAAGTCTAGAGAAAGACTGAGTAATTCATTCAATAAACAATTTATCTGGAAATTAATTAAAATAGTTAATGAGTCGTTTGACATTTTATTTTATTTTGGGCCACATCTGGTGGTGCCCAGAGGCTTACTCCTGGCTCTACACTCAGGGATCATTCCTGGTGGTGCTCAGGGACTATATGGGATGCTGGGGATTGAACTCAAGTCAGCGGCATGCAATGCAAATGCCCTGCCTGCTGTACTATCCTTTAGCCCCCTAGTTTGAAATTTTTTAAATAAGTAGTTTTACTAATAATCAGAAGGATGCATAAAAAATACCAATGAGATGCAATTTTTAACGCGCCATCTTTTATAATTTTTTTTGGGGGGGCTTGCTTGCTTATTTGTTTTCTGGATTTTGAACCAGACTGCTCAAGTGAATGTGGATGGAATGAGGGCTCATACTGCTGATATGCAACTTGTTACAACCTTTTCAGATGATAAAACTCAGGAGCTTTAAGTCAAGTTTTACAGCCTAGGGGGACTATGCTTGTCTCTCTTGGAGTTTGTTCTAAAGAAATAATATAAAATGTCAACAAAGATGAATGTACAAAGTTGTTCATCACAGTATTATTTACAATAGTGAAAGAAATAGAGACAGGGAGCCCCAGAGGGGGGCTGTTAAGAGCCCTCCCCGCCCCAAGGGACCCAGTCCCCGCAATCGACCTCTACCACCCAACCGCCACCACACTCCAGGCTGCTTTCCGGACACATCATAAGACATTTCCTACCCATTTTCCATAATTACCACACCATGTTTGGGCTGGAGCAATAGTACAGTGGGTAGGGCATTTGCCTTGCACACAGCCGACCCCGCCAACCCGAGTTTTGTTCCTCCACCCCTCTTGGAGAGCCCGGCAAGCTACCGAGAGTATCTTGCCCACACAGCAAAGAAAGCCTGGCAAGCTATTCATGACGTATTTGTTATGCCAAACACTGTAACAACAAGTCTCACAATGAAGATGTTACTGGGCCCACTCAAGCAAATCGATGAACAATGGGAGGACTGTGCTACAGTGCAGTGTTACCACACCATGTTTGATGGAGTTAAGACAATATATATATATATATATATATATATATATATATATATATATAGGCTCTTGGAGAAGCTGGCAAGCTACCAAGAGTATCCTGCCCGCATGGGCAGAGTTTGGCAAATTCCCTGTGGCGTATTCAATATACCAAAACCAGTAACTCTAACAGGTCTCATTCCCCTGACCCTAAAAGAGCCTCCAATCATTGGGAAAGACAAGTAAGGAGAGGCTGCTAAAATCTCAGGCTGGGACAAATAGAGGCGTTACTGGTGCCTTCCCGAGTAAATAGACGAACAATGGGATGACAGTGATGACAGTGAAAAGTGCCTCCCAGACCCCAAGAAACCAATTTGGAATTTCTCCTTCATCTCATACGTTCTCCGAACAGTCAGGCCTCTGTCTTCTGAATGACTCAGCCACTTACTTAGTCATATTCCCTTGGCTCAAGTCATCCAATATCCAAACCTTTGGAAAGATGCGAAGCACTTTGATCCTTCTTTTATATTTAGCATGCCATAAGAAACGAAACTCACTTAAAATAAATTTTCATCATAATATTTTCCTGTGTTCCTGGAGACACAGGAAAGGAACAGAACCCAGCAAGCTACCAAGAGTATCCCGCCCGCACTGTGGCAGAGCCTGGCAAGCTCCCCATGTCATATTTGATATGCCAAACCCAGTAACTCTAACAGGTCTCATTCCCTTGACCCTGAAAGAGCCTCCAATCATTGTTTGAACAGAACCTCAACCAGAAGTTACAAAGCAACACATTGATCCAGGAACTAATTTCATAGCAATGACAGAAGCAGATATTTTTCTGTGTAGAAAATTTGGGTATCCATGATCTTTTCCCAGAGGAACACTTGACAGGTGATATCATATAACATTGAGCAAAGATAGAATAAGGTGAGCTTGTGGATCAAAAAGACAGATGTGCGTAAAATTCCATGAGGAAAAAAGTAAGCCTTCTTGCAGAACTTTTATAAGGCTTCCACTGAAATACCTAATGAAGCATAAAAATGTTATTCTTCTGAGAGAATGCTGCCTTAGACTTGTGTACGTGTTTTCTCAATTTTTTGTTTTGATTTTTAATAAAGGAATCAGAATCGGCCCTTCCTTCCAGTAAGGACCTAAGAATGAAGACAGCATTTTTTGGAACATGGAGAGTGTATTTATCTCCTTTTACACAATAAATTTCAGCTCCCTGGCAGAGCACTCTGTAGATATTTTGTGCACGGCAATGTTTAGGTGTTGTTCAAGATTAATTGTTTGCTAATATCCCCAATTACACTCTCTAGGTACAGGCGGTTGTTTTTCATTCTTTGGCATAGCTCGTTTATTTTGACAAGAATGTGACAAAGGATTAATTGGACCCATTTATTCTTCAAATGTTGGACTCGGGAATTCGCTAGTTCCACTTCTAATCAAGAGCTAAACTGGCAAGTGGGTAGTTAGCACAGTTGGCCGCACATCTGCAAATATCAAATGTCTGCGAACAAGACGAAGAACATTCTCTCTCCTTTCTGGTCAGATGGTTTCATTTAAGATCCAAAAGGTCAAGGGTCACAGCATGACCTCATCAAATTAGACCCAACTGAGAGAGGTGTTTAGCACAACAGAAAGGAAATAATCTGAAGGACATTAAATGCAAATGAAATTGCCATCTGCAAACTTCAAAAAACACCTGACCTAAAAAAATAAATCTCCCACTTAAGGCTGAAACCTTGCCTCCTTCCCTCCCTGAGAGCAGACACAGAAGTTCCTTCTTGTTGCTGCCTGACAATCACCCGACCTGCCAAAGTCCATTTGCATTTAATAATCCCCTCCTGGCTTTGGCGAGCTAAAAAATTGACAATGAGCTCTGCGGAGCAAGAAGAGGAAAGTTCAAGTATGAGTGTTATTCCTTTGCTTCTTGGGTCTGCGTGCCCAAATTGGCCAGAGGAAATTCTGATTGCCAGAACTCTGGGTTGAGTTTGGGTGCCCATGGATGATGTTAAATTTAGAGTGGAAGGGGCTATGTGACGGAAGTCCTGAGAGTGACAACGAACTGTGATTTCTTCTTCATGTGGACACGATGTGAGGCTTTCGAACCCTGGAACTCTGCCATGTCCTGGGAAAACTGGGCTAAACTGGGCAGACACAGAACTCCTAGCCACGGCTCAGCAGTTGTCGCAGGAGAAATGCGGGAGGAAGAGGGGCATGGACGTTTGGAAACACCCGGGCACCATCCAAGTGGAGGCCAACCCAGATCAAAACTGGATGGAAGCAAGGGGCAAGCCCCGGACGGAATTTGAATTCCTAAAGTCCTGGGGTGTTCCTTCTGCTGTCTCAACACTGTTGGTGGGTGTCACCTGTTCAGGACACTCACACTCTCTGATTTTTGTCTCCTCAGGCTAAGTGAGGGTGGATTGGAAGAAGCTCAGCTGCCCCTTTGCTCTAAGAACTTTCTGAAGATTGAGATTTGGGACCCAATCCATCAAGCGTTTCTGGGCAAGAGGACCTTCTCCCTCGGTGAAATTGATGGGAAATCAGTGACTTGGAATGTTAGGGGAAGTATGGAGAGGTGGGGGTTGGGAGTAGCTAGAGCTAACCAAAGATTTGGCATCAGGGAAGATCATTTTTAATTCATTGGCAAAAAGATGATTCTTTTTATTTGTAAAAAAAAATCCCTGTGAACTTTTCAACCACTTTCCATTAGAACAAAACTCACCTTTCCCAAGTAGCTCCTCGAAAAAACCAAAGGGGCCCAGAGGGACTTGGTCTCTTAAAGTCTTCAAATTTCTTTTCAGAGCTCTGGAAGGACCTAGGTAACCCTAAAATCTTGTGATTTGTGTCAGGATGGAGGGTTTCTTGAGGTAACACATAGGATTTATCTTTGCAGCGTGGTGACTGTGTCATCCGCAGTGTGGAAACTAGAGCATCCCTGAGTCAGTGACTCTGCCATTGGCAAGCTGTTTGTCCTTCAGCAATTTCCCTAAATCCCCTGAAATTCAGTTGCAACATTTATAAATGAGATTTTGGAGGGGGGGAACACTGCAAGAATTGTACAATATAAATCTAAAGAAATGAGAGGGAAAATTTTGTTCAACATTGAGACCCAGTCTCCCCTATTTGCATAGAAGACTGTTATGGATGGGATGGAAAGGTAAAGGCCCTCCCGTTGATCGTCGATTTGCTCGAGCGGGCCCAGTAACGTCTCCATTGGAGACTTTGTTGTTACTGTGTCTGGCGAACACCCTACCGCTGTGCTATCGCTCCCTCTTTTTATTTTTCTCTTGGTTTGGGGGCTGAGGGGCTACTCCTGGTTTTGTGCTCAGAGGTCTGGGGTTCAATGTCTTTTTGTTTCCAAAGTGATTGAACAATGGACCAACCCTGCTTAAAGATACAAAACAGTTTGTGGTTCTGCCTCCATTCCCCAGGACCAAGAGAAGGCAAATAAAGATAACAGTTCAGGAAAAGAATAAAGTCAAAACAAAAAATAAATGACTGCCCCTGAGCAGTGCTTTGTTTGTGCAAGGTCCTGAGGCCACATCCATTAGATCCATTGTATGGAAATAAGTCTATGAGAAAGCCTGTGGAGGGTGGGGTGTGGGGGAGGGGGAAATCTATGATCTATACAATTTAAGAAGCCAAATGAGAGATATAAGGAGGTTATTGAATGACTGAGTGCCACTGAGTTTGGGGCACATGATTCCTGCCTTACAGTAGCAGCTTGAACAAAGAGCCATATAGAAGACATGGGCACCATAAAGTGAGGTTTGGACAAGGAGCAAGGAGGACCCAACCCTTCCTTAGCGAACATTAACTGTTTGCAAATAAGTAATTATCTGAAAGTTGGAGAGTGCACCATTGCCTCTTTTGCAAACCACAACACCCAATAAGAGAGAGAGAGAACAAAAGGGAATGCCCTGCCACAGAGGCAGGGTGGGATGGGGGGGAATGGGGAGTGGGAGGGATACTGGGATCCGTGGTGGTGGGAAATGGGCACTGGTGGAGGGATGGGTATTTGATCATTGTATAATTGAAACCCAAGCACAAAAATTTTTAAGTCTACAACTGTACCTCATGATGTCTCACTAATAAAAATTAAAAAAAAGATGGAGGGTGCATATTTCACTCACCAGAACAAGAAAAGGTCTGAACCAGGTGGCCTCCAAGACTTGGCAATGATACACACGTGTCAAAACATTAATAGTGGCAAGTCTGGGTTTAAAGAACCAGGCTCTCATTTAGGGCTTAGGTACCCAAGTTCCTTCCAACATTCTGAACCTTACTTTTCTCCTCTGTAAAATATACTCATAATATCTCTTTGTCAGAGTTGTAGAGAGTATGAAATAAGAGAATCAAGATGGAACTCCCAGAGTTAAGAGCCACATACATGTTCAGTTGTGTAGGGCCCCAAAAGTGAAGGGAAAAGAAACAGGTGTACACTGAGGACTGCATGGGTTCTCTCTACAAAGACCGGTATAAAATACTGATGACTAGACCCAGCTTTCCCAAGCCAATTCACTACAGGGAAGCATTTCGTCCATCATGAAGCATTTTTAATGCATCAAGAGATAGGAGTCAGAGATACCAGTGAGAGACATTTAGATCCTGGTGGGTAAATAAGGGGCCTGGGCTTCCTGGATGGTGTTGGGAACTCCTGGGTGGGGTCCAGGCACCATCCCTGTTCTGCTGGGCTCCAGGTCCCCACACCCCATGGTGATACAGGATAACTTCATCAGCCTTGTGCTTACCAAGAGAGAAGGAGGATTTGGGGTTGAGGCTACACTGTCATCTTCTGGGCTCTGGAGATGACGACACCTCATCGATCTTGTGTTGTTTCAGAAAATGGCCAATCGCCTGCCTGCCTTGGAATTGGGTCAGAGAGCCGTGGTCCAAAGAGGCATTTGTTAGAGGCGAGAGAGCAGGCAGTGTGGGGAGCCGGGGATTTATGAATTCGAGCCCAGGAACGCTGAGGAAGGGGGTTGGGTGCACATCTGGCCACAAGATGCTCTCTGGCTGCCTTGTGGACAGAGAGGTTTGGTCAGAGGAGGTCACAGCAGGTTCAGGGGGATTGCCAAGGAAGGGAGGCTGTGTGGAAAGCACCATCTGCCTGCACAGCTAGGCTTGGGCTTCCCCCAGACCAGGACTGTGGTGGGGAGGGTCTTTTTTGGGGGGGGGCAGGGAGTGCATTTAGGATCGTTGGCTCTTTTTTAAGCACTTGGAAATTCAGAGCTCATCAATCAATATTGAACGTTTTATAGACAACTAAAAAAAAACCGACCCAATTCAGAAGACTGCTCTAATGTAATTACTAAAAGGTGAAAAAGCCCTCTGAGGTATCGGTCCTATAAAGTAAATCAACAATCCATTTCATCTCATTTCTTTTATAATAACTTCTGGTGTTTTCCTAGATTTAGTGGAAAAAAATTATATTGGTAAAGACTTGAGAGACTGTAATGGTTTTCTTCGACTTGGTGAAATTCCTTTTCATCCGGGAATTATTAACTAGTTGTGGAGAGAATCTGAAAAAAGAACAGTGACCTTGACCCTCAGCAGTGTGTTTAAGAGTGGGAAAGGGTTCTCCCAAAAAGTAAGTGATTTGGCTTGAGACGGGCCTTGTAAGGAACTCAATGAATCGGTGAAAGGTTTGCAGCAACTACTAATCCCCATGTCATTTTAAAGTAAAAAAAGTGTTTAATCACAAGATGGGCTCTTTCCCTGTGTCCTAGAATCTGAAACTCCTGCTGAAGATGCATCTTGGTTTTGTGTCTGATTATATATATATACATATATATACATATATACATATATACACATATATACATATACACACACACACACACACACACACACACACACACACACACACACACCTTGCAAGACAAGTCCAGGACAGGTGAATGGTCTGTTGAACTCCACCTTTGCATGTGATTTCTTACGGGAAGTTTCTTCCATCACCGGTGCAGAATTCTAAACAGGTCAGTTCCACCTTGTTGCTTCCCTGCTAAGAGCAGCATCTTAGCTTCCTAAAAGTCCTCCTCGGAACTGTGATTCTATCTTCCATTTCTGCTGAGACCTTAACAGTTTGGCCCTGAAGCAGTCCCTTCCCTTCCCTCTTTTTCTCTCAGACCCCCTTCCCTTTTCTTCTCTCCCCTTCCCTCCCCTTCACCTTCCTTAATTTTCCTTCCCTCCCCCTTCCCCTCCCTTCCCTTCCTACCCTTCTCTCCTCTCTGTTCCCTTCTCCTTCAGTTCCTTTTCCTTCCCCATCCCTTTCCCTTCTTTATTCTTTTCTCTTTCCCTTTCCTTCCCCCTTCCTCTTCCCTTCCTCCTTCCCTTGTGAGATTTTTGTTGTTGTTGTTGTTGTTGTTAGTGAGTTGTCTGTGCTTGTGCTTGTCTTTCTCTTGCATCTTCTGCTGCAGTTCTATTAACTGTGGCTGGACAAGACTCTACATAGGATCACTATGTTTTTCTATAAGCAGGTTGATACATTTCTTTTCAGGCAAGTTTGACATGCGCTGATGTCAGTCGTATAACCAACATCTCATCTCTTTAGATTATGAGACTAATAATGTATTCTCGAGATTGACCAGGCAGGGTGGGAAAATGGATGGCATTGAAGGGTACAGCAAGGAGAAAAGGGCCCAAATCTTCCTTCTGTCACCTCTTGGCCTTGTGACTTGCCATTTAATTTCCACTAAATGTCATTAAATGACTGTGACAGTCATTTAATTTCCACTACAATGAATAAGACAATGACACCAGCCCCTCACAAAAAAGGTGGAGAGTTATCAAACTTGAGGAGGGGGTTATAATTTCTCATTTGGTCGTAATCCATGGCAGGACCCAGAGTTCCTCACTTAAAAAACCCTCGGATCCAGAGGCACTAGAGGTGAGATAGAGGACTGTGTACAGAAATGAGAGCAAGACTTCATGGAAACTTAAAAATCAGTCATCCAGTGAGACAGGAGGGATTTTATTATCCCAGCAGTTCTTGGAGGGGGTGTTGAGTGTGGTTTTCCATGCTCACCGTGGGCTCCCCGCACACATCCCCCAGTCAGTTTCTATGATTATGTCATCAAATGCAGCTCCAGCAGGGTCCCCCAGGCAGATGTGCCTGACCACAGATGTAGCTTCAGCCAGAGTCCTTCTCGAGTATTCTCCCATGAGCATTTTCATCGTCAAGCTGGATGAATGTGTTTCCTGGGCCTTGTTCTGCAATTCACCTTGAAGGTGGAAACCTTCATTGTCGAGAGTGAAGTTTCTGCTTAATAAAGACAGAGTGCAGTTCCTCTGAAGTCTGGGACCTGAGGGCAGCTAGCCAGAAAGAGGCTCTTGGTCTTTTCCCATCACAGTGAAGGGGTAATAAAGCTGTTTTTCCTAGAATCACTGCTTTTTCTTTCCATAAGTAGCATGTAAGAGAAAATGCCCTGGGTTACCTGGGACCTGGGTCCAGCTTTGTTTTCAGATGCTTGAGGGAAGGAGAGAATGATATAAAGAAGGTATGCTCTCTAAGCTGTGACCAACATGCAGGTGATGAAAGGATCCAGGTTTCTGTAATGGCTTTGAATCCACCTACACGTTAAGGAAAATATACTTGGGAGTAGCGAAAAAATTGGTCAAATTTTCATTACTCTCTCATAATCAGATATGACCACCCAAGTAGAGAGCTCCCGAAATCAGAATATTCATCCTCAAACTTTCTAATTAGTGATATTCTTCAAGTCATTTCTTAATTTTTATCTCAACACTTCTTATTCATTTTTTACCCATAGAAAACACCATTGTCTCAAAATGGAACAGGTCAAAGTTCTGAAGACTTTATATTAACTCAAGTTCAAAGCAGAAATGGATATTGCCAAGAAGTGTAAATGTACCTTAAAAGCATGCCAGAAATACACACAGAGGAGCCTATGACCCTGGCTAAGTACAGCATGGGAATTTGTGGAGTAATTGACATTTTGAAGAAAATTATTTTTAATTTAATTTAACTTGATATGGAATTCTTATGGTGTTCCTGTGGTATATCTTTTGTTACAAAAAGTAGTAGCTTTAAAGCAAGAAGAAAATTTATTAATAATGATTAATTCTAGGTACTGAAAATAAGATCTTTATTTTGTTCACTATTTCAGATCTTCTAAATTTACCAAAGTTAAACAAATATTAGTAGTAATACTGGAACGGAGATAATGTAATAACATCATCATCTAATCACTGTTGTCTATAATTTGAAGCAGCTTCCTAAAGAGACATTTTATTGAATGTCATCAATTAACTAAACATACAAATATGTAAGCTTTCAAAATCTAGCTTATTAAGTCCTGAGTGATAGATTTTCATCACAAAGATATATGAAATTTTTAAGCTCAAATAATTTATGTGTTTTAATTTAAGACATCTGTTTCTCATTTGACTAGTTAAAATACCTTCTGTACAATGTTTAGATTTTTTTAAAAAAAAACCTCAGCATCACTTTAGCTTGGTCATCCTTTAAGTTTGAGAGATTTTGAAAGTCTCAATACATTGAAAGTATAAATCATAAAACAAATACAAATCGACAACTCTGTCCTATCACACCACATCATTCCTTGAGTCACAGGGCTGAGTTCTCAGGAGAGATAATTTCTCTTGTCCATAAACCTGATCATTTCTTCAGCAACACAAGATGAAAGCAGGCCAAGTCAGATTTTCGTGGAGTTACATTTTTTCCCTCTGTGCCTCTTCCATCAACTCCTTCTATGGAAGGCAACAATACACAATTAACATGCACACACAACCACGGTTACAAGGATTCATACCAGCATGGTGGAATATAAAGAGGACATTAGCTAAGTAATTCCTTCATTTACTAAGGGGGTTTGGGATGTAACTCACTACCTATCAGTAGCAATCTAAAGTTAGTGCCAGGATAAAGGAGTGCTGCTCAATGAGAAATTATTTCTAAATGTATAAGGGGGAGTTAGAAGAAGGTATCCAACTCAGGGTTGGGAGGGCAGTAGTCGGAATGTGCATTCCAAAAGGAAAGACAATAAATGGGCAATAAAAGGACTCAAGCCAGGGAGACAGAAAAACTTGTGGCATGTATCAAAAATGACAGGAAGGTTGTTGTGAATTAATCCTTTGGGAGCATGATAGTAAAAGAGAAAGTTTCCAATTAACACTGGGCCAGGCTATGGAGTGAACTGAATAGAAACTTAGAGAGTTCGAACTTTTTTATTTTTTTGCTTTTTGGGTCACACCCGGCGATGCACAGGGGTTACTCCTGGCTCATGCACTCAGGAATTACTCCTGGCGGTGCTCAGGGGACCATATGGGATGCTGGGGATCGAACCTGGATTGGCTGCATGCAAGGCAAATACCCTACCCACTGTACTATCACTCCAGCCCCGAGAGTTCGAACTTTAAGATAACGTTAAGAGTTAAGAAAGGCACTGAAAGTTTCTAGGGATAAAAATTACAGTCAGATCTAAATGTTAGGATGATAACTCAGATTAACTGTGTGGCAGGGGATTTGAAGGAGACTTTGGAGACATGATCCCTGAGGCTATTTAATGGTCCAGGTGAAATTATTATAGAAGATCCTGATGAAGACAGTATCAGAAGACTCAGAAGGAAAGGGACAGCTATTTCAGAGTGTGAAGGAGTTGGATGGATAATTTAGAGACCTGTTTGGCTTGGAGAGAGAGAGATTAGAGATGATTCACAGTCTTCCTATTTACCAGGAGATGAGCCTCATCAAACACTGAAGTTATGGGGGTGTCAATGCAACAGCTTCTAAAACTTGAAAATTAGTTTCAAGAATGATGATCTACATTTGTCATGTCCTATTGGAACATTCTACAAGAAGTTTAGGCTCACTAAGGAAATGAAATTTCAATCTTTATTATATTAGCGCTCAGAGTAAAGTTATGTTAACTTAGAGACTTTCACATGGTTCAAACATTTTTTTTTGTGGTAGACGTACAAAAGTTATTTTTTTAGTATAAAATGAAAGTCTAATGGTAATGATTTTATTGACTGATAAGACATTAAATAGTCCACCATATTATTAAAATTTTTAATTTCAGCATTCCTTCTTAAATTTTATCTTTTACTTAAAAGTGTTTTGATGGCTGGAGAGATAGTGTAGGGGTTAAGGCACTTGCCTTACACATAGTCAGACTCTGGTTTGATCCCTGATACTATTTCTGGTGCCCTGAGAACCACCAGGAGTGATCCCTAAGCACAGAACCAAGAATAATGCCTAAGCACTGTGAGATGTGACCCTCAAATCCCTCCAAAATATTTGATTAAAGTAACATCAGCTTATAACTTAACATCGGTTTCAGGTAAACCAACATTGATTTAAAAAAACAGCAAAACCGCATCAAACCAGCACTGTCATCATATGCTTCTCTCATTAATGATTTAAATAAGCACTTGGTTGATATTCACTCTATGCTATGTTTTATTGTGAAAGTATTTTAAGTTTCTTGATATGTACACATTGATAAGGATTAAAAGATATAATATGGAAATACCCTGTCCCTTCTGGTATTAGAAGACAAAATTATTTTTAATTATCTAAATGAAGAATTAAGAATTGGAAGAGAGAAGAGTGTGTTTTCATTGAACAGAAATTCTAAATACTTCAATTGTCCGGAGGTTTGCACTTGATTGTATTAAAAATATTTATCAATTGAACACTCTCCAATAATATTGCAGTGATAGTTGTTACACATTTTTTTCACATCCTTAATTGTTTATTTAGGATAGAGCTGCCTGTTTAAAGGGTATATACATTTTTTACAAGTCTTTTGATACAAATACTTAAATTATAACACAATGTATATTCCTACCAAATAAATGAAAACTCGTGATTTGCTCGAGTGGGTCCAGTAACATCTCCATTGTGAGACTTCTTGTTGCTGTGTTTAGCATATTGAATACTCTCGGTAGCTTGCCAGGCTCTCCAAGAGGGGCAGAGGAATCGAACTATGCTCGGCCAGGCTGGCTGCGTGCAAGGCAAACGCCCTACCACTGTGCTATCACTCCAGCCCACAGTGATAATTATCTGCTTCTTTAAAGTCATTTTTTTCTATAATGTGAAACTGGGTATCAAACCCAGGACCTCCTTCACAAATGTAACTCATGCACTCTACCACTAAGTTATTTCCCTCCTTTACCTAACATAGAGGACCCTCACTTCCTACATGTTTAAAGCTAATAATAACAAAACAAAAATAACAAATGCATAGCTACAACAGAAACCAATAAAGGAAAGTAGCAGAAGCAAAGTTCTTGAAATAGCAATAAATGGAAGAAGAAGTTGAGAAGCACATGGGTATAAGTAATGGATTTGAGTGCACTGAGGACTTCTCTAGAAGGCACTATAGGCACAAGACCTTGACCACACCCAGATTTTGAATGATGTTATGCGCATCAAGCTGGGAGAACCATAGAACTATTGGATAAAGTTAGAAAAAATGAGTAGAAATTAAGAACTGCACGTATTTGAAAGAGGAATAGGAAAAGTCTCCCATATGGACACAGTCACGACACAGTAAGGAGTCAGCATGTGGAAGAAGAGTGGGAGAAAGTACCATCCTCAGGGACTAGGGAACAACCAATAACCAGAGTAGCTTGGTAGCAGATTCCAGTGCCCACATGACACAGATATTATAATAAAAATTAAAATCTTTTAATAGTCATCTAAACTCTCATTTAATGTTTTTTATGGTCTAATTTTAGAATTGAAATATCTGGGCCTGAAAGGCACTCAAATACTCATTATTAGATAATAATTTTTTTCTAGGGGCCCACACTATGTGTTGCACAGGGCTTACTCTTGGCTCTGTGCATAGGGTCGATGCATCGCAGTCTCTGGAGACTAGATGAGGTGCCAGGGATCAAATTGAGGCCAGCTTCACGTGAGACAAATGCCCTCCTACTGCATTTAGATACATGTCACTGTCACTGTCACTGTCCTCCTATTGTTCATCGATTTTCTCAAGCAGGCCCAGTAACGTCTCCATTGTGAGACTTTGTTGTTACTGTGTTTGGCATATCGAATATGTCACAGGTAGCTTGACACGGGTAGTCCTGCCGTGCGGGCAAGACACTCTCGGTAGATACATGTCATAAAATAACAATCTAGCATTGTTTCTTTCTCAACAACCATTTAATAATTCATAAGCATTTTAACTCCAACTTTAAAAATTAGTCATTCTTCACACATAAAATAAGTAAAATTAGATTTGTCATATATTGTTGTATTTCAAAAATCTTCATATATATTTATTTTGTACATATCTTTCCTCTATGACCTGTTTCTGAACTGCTGTTGTGTGGTACCTAAGAATACTTTTCATATATATCCAGATATCACAGTTTTTAGTGACTGAAGTAGTGAATGTTCAGAGTTAGAATTCTGAGAGCTTCATGGCCCATTCTTTCTGCAGGAACTTGAAATTAATTTCCATAAAAAGATTAACAATTCAAATTTAATTAAATGCTATATTTTAAGTCTGTAAATAATATTGTTTGAGAAAGACTTAATCATTCTATTTTGTAGTTTTGGATTAGCTGTTTAAAGACAAAAGACTCGAGGCTCCAATTAGCTGCTGCCAAAAATTAATTTAAGCAACCTTAATTGACAACTTGCTGTAAGCTACATACTGCCTTGCTGCTTAAGTCATTCAATCCCTCGCCAAAGTGAGTATAAGTCTTCCACCCTCTCAGGAAACCAGGCTAGATCAGCCACTATCCAGGACTCACTGAGAACCGACCCAGTTAGCTTCAGTAAACCATATCACATCTCCTTCCTCACACCTAATAGGCGGTCCAAAATATTTACCTTTCATTTGTAACCCCAAAGAAAGCACAGATCTGAACCTTGTCTCCTAGAAGTTATTGGCAACTCTATGGGAGATTTAAAATGCCATCTATAATTAATAATCAAATGAATGATTTGGACTATTAGTTCAGAGGAGAGACAAGAAAAGCACACCTGTTGCCAAGATCTGAAAGGGTTGCAGGGGAAGGACAGATGGATTGGGTTCACTCCTCCTTGGCCTCGGAGGAAGGAGAGAGGAGAAAGGAACCAGGAGGAGAGGAAAGGGGAAGCAGAAGATAAAAGCACATGACATTTTGTTCTAAAGACATGCTCTTGTGCTGAGAACTGTTTTGGTTATATCCGAGGTTGACTGTCCAGCCAAGGAAGGGAAGTCCCATCACCATGACAGTGATGCTGCTGCCAGTGATGACAGCTTTGCCTACGAAGTTCTTACTCTGACCCAGTAACCAAGGGGAGTCCTTTACATACATAATCTTTGATCTGACCAATGAGGAAACACATATATAACAGGCTCACAAAGGTTCAAGAAGCTGCTGTTACCCTCAGATAAGAGAAACACAGCAGGTGAGAGCCTCCCAACCCTTATGTCAATGATTGTGTCTCATCCTGTTGAATTCTGAAAGCTATTAAAACAGGACATTTTCCAAAGGAGCTCCCTGGGAAAGAGGGTGTGTGTTTAATCTCTGAGTCTGTGGGTTGGTTGGATCCCTGAAGGAAGGGTGTTTGATGGGGAGCAACACAAGGGAAAGAAGAAACCAGAGGAGACCAATATCCTATACTCAGGAGATTCTGTAAGCAATAGTGAGGAACTGACAAAATGAGGAGAGTCAGAGATTCTGGATATTTTAGCACTGCGGGTAGGGCGTTCGCCTTACAAGCGGCCAACATGGCCGACCCGAGTTCGATTCCTCCGCCCCTCTCGGAGAACCCGGCAAGCTACCGAGAGTATTCGATATGCCAGACACAGTAACAACAAAGTCTCCAATGGAGACGTTACTGGGCCCGCTCGGGCAAATCGACGATCAACGGGAGGGCCTTTACTTTACTTTACTTAATTTAGGCAAAGGCTACCTTTCAGATCTCTGCTTGTAATTTAACTGTTCGTTCTAGAGATCCCTCTGCATATCCCTATAAAGTAGATAAAGTTGTCTACTCAGTATAGGTAACAGTGACACAGTGTTGGGATGTATAGGATCTTGCCCTGGTTCTGAAAAATTTCACTGCATTTCCCAGAATAATATCCTCTGCAACTGCTAATTCTGTTTTTCTAAAGCCAACTTCATTTCTACGTTTGTGCAGACATTTGTGAAACTTCATTCCAAGTATTACAGTAGAAATAAGTATAGAGGCATCACAATTTTAATGTTCTTGTTCATGAAAAACGTGATGACTCTATATTTATTCACATTTTTCATGAATAGGAACATTAATAAATGTAAATATATCCAGTGTCCTTGGCTTAATTCATATATTGATGCAGTTCCAGTCAACATTTCAACCTAGTTTCCCCTAAAATTTGACTAATGAATGCATTTTTTAAAAAACAGCAATTGTCTCTACATTTTCCAATTCATGCTCTGATCCACTTCCACTTCCTTTTACAGTCCTTGAATTATCATTTTTTTAATTTTCTTATCTTTGGTGTTTAATACTGTGGAATATCAGAGTGTTAGCTTCATGATTTTATATATGTGTAATTTTTAACACTCCCGTCCCCAAAGTTCCAGTCATTCCACTATCAAAATGATCCTTCCATTCATTTTTCCCACCCACTCCCTTTCTAGTGCTCATATTGTAAAAACCACTATAGTTTTCACCAAGTTTAGGAGCTAGTTTTGCTGTTTTCTTGCCAATTTCTTTGCCTCAGAAACTATTATTTTGAATTAAGTAAGACCAGTCAATAACTGTCTTTCAAGTCCTTACTTATTTCACTCAGCATAATCCACTCCATGATCCATCAATTTTGCTCCAAGGAGCTCTGTTGTATATATTTAGTTGCAGTATAATATTCCATTGATTACATGTACCACAGCTTCTTTTCCAGTCCTTTACTAATGGGCATTGGTTTAATTTTATGTTTCAGTTATTATAAATAATGCTGCTACCAACATAGGAATGCAAATATCCTTCTCATTAGCATTTTCAGATCCTTCTAATAAATTCCTAGGACTATGTCCTTCTACAAACTCCTAGAGGTATAGCTGGATCATGCGGTATTTTCATTTTTTAAGCACCTTCTTGAAGAAGAACAAAACTCCCTTATTTTTCCGACTCTTATGAAGTAGTATAATTACCTTCTGAATTACCCTGCTGGTTTGGCACTTTCTTTCCTCAATCAAATCATAAACATGTCGATCATTAGAGTCACTTATTTATTGATTCAACAACTGTTTACTGGGGACTTACAAAGTCTTAGCCACTGTCCTTGATACTAGAGACACAGAATTAAATGAAGAGAAAACAGTCTCTGTTCCTGTAGAAGCCTCAGTCTAGCGGGGAATTACAAGCATTAACAAACCACGGAATTAAATACTGAAGAGTGTTTGGAAAGGGAAATTCCAGGGCACTAAGGAACCTTTTGGTGGACTGAGGCAAAAAGGGGGAAACCGGCTTCCTCTAGAAAGTGCCAGCATGCAAATACATGAAGGAGAAGAGAGAGAGACCAGGAGATTAGAGTTCATATGTGCTTGAGAGACAGAGACAGACTCATATACATGTGTATATAAACAGAGGAGAGAGAAATATGTAGATAGAGAGAGAATTGCCATAAGGGTATTACAGATGCTACAGATGTAGGGAAAGGAGAGGATGAGGCTGTTTCAAGCCAGTACGAATGCATGGGTACAAGGTAGAGCCTAAAGCTTTTTTTAAAAAAATTTTTAATAGTGAGACATCATGAGGTACAGTTGCGGACTTACACATTTTTGTGCTTGGGTTTCAATTATACAATGATCGAGTACCCATCCCTCCACCGGTGCCCATTTCCCACCACCACGGATCCCAGTATCCCTCCCATCCCCCATCCCCCCCATCCCACCCCGCCTCTGTGGAAGGGCATTCCCTTTTGTTCTCTCTCTCTTATTGGGTGTTGTGGTTTGCAAAAGAGAGCCTAATGCTTTTGAAATAGCTAAAAGTTGATTTGGATTTCATTTCATTTCATTTCAGGAATGACTTGATCAAATACGCACTTTCAAGCAGCACTGGCAATTGAACAGTGAATGCGTGGTTGGAGACCAGGCAGGAAGCTGTTGCATTCATGGGAGAGGTTCCGGGAAAGAAGAAACGAAAAGAAATAGATGGAGCCCAGGCATTAGTAAAACCAAGAATTAGTGATAACAGATATTTGCACAGGTTCCCAATGTCACTATTTGCATTGACCTCAGCCTTCCCTGAACATGGAAGAAAGTGACCCAGGAAATGTGGAGCAGGAAAATGGGTCAACCACCGGAGGAGTCAGACTTGCTCTAACATTAAGCATCTAAATAGCGAGCTTTGGCAGTTTCTAAAAATTCTTATTCAGGAATTTATTGTCCAAGAAATGAGAATATTCTGGACTTTCTTTTCAAAGTTCTCTCCATAAAGTGGAGATCTACTGAAAACCAACTATGTGCATTCCTGGTGTCTCTCCACCCGTTGAGATCAAAGTTCTCAGGAGTCATTGGTTAGGGTTATAATGACCATTCCAGGTTTAGGTAAAAATTAATGAGGTGCACAATTTGGTTCAATGTAGGGAAGGACTTTCAAAGAGGAAATGAGTTGCCTCAGGGGGAAAGTGATATTTACTTCTAAGACTCAGCTCAAATATCACTTCTTAAGATGTAGCCCAGAAGTCCTCCAGGCTGAGGGCATCATACCAGCCTTACTACCCAGAACACTGAGTCCTCTTCCACGACAGTGTTCACCTTTTTACGAGAGACACCCGACTTATTTTCCTATTCATCGTAGTGGCCTGGTCTGGAGCAGGCTTTTGATTATTGAAGGGATGTGTGAATGAATGATAATGTTTGCGAAAGTTGGGTGATAACGTAGTTGTGATGCGAGGAAATTTAAGTAATGCCAAACTCAAGGGGTTGGATTAAAATCCTTTTAAGTTTCCTCCTAGGAAACTTGTATATTAGCCATGAATAGCATCCTATGCTCTGCCTGAAAAATAAATCCTCCTGACTGTGGACCAACTCCTTTAGAAAATCTTCTGAGTTTGAGCCTGAATCTCCTCACCTTGCCATACAACTGGTGCAGCTTCTGGTCTTTCCCTCCCGCTTGGATTTGACCATCATGACAGGCATTCTTAGTCCTTACAAGGAATGACAGGGACACTGGTCTCCCCCTGTTTGCTTCACAATCTCCAGAAAAGTACTGGCCCAATCACCACCCCTGTTAAGTCTTCTCTCAGCGTAGTTATCTAAGCTAGAGTCTAGATCTCTTCTAAAAGTTCAAAAAGACTCAGGCCTCAGCCTCTGAGGCCTGTTTCAGGGTGGACACTGAGTGAAGAAGTCTTGACTAATCACATCTTGTACTGGAACCTCAATAAATGTTTCCTGTGACCATTTATGTACTATAAGAAAGTCAGTAGGCAAAGTATTTTGTAGCATAATCAGGTATATTAATTTTCTGTAACTGGTATTACAACTTATCACAGATTGGGGGATTTAAAACAAAAGATATACAGCCAGAGAGAGCACTCAATGGGCTGAGGGCGCAGGTTTTACACACAGGTGGTCTGGGTTTGATTCCTGGCGCCACATGGTCTCTCAAGCCCGGCCAAGAGTGACCCTTAAGCATTAAGTCGGGAGATATCTGAGAGCACTGCTGGATACAGCCCAAAACCAACCTAAACAAATAATCTTGTTTTTATAATACTAGATACCAGGAATCTGAAATCATGGTATTAGCTAGGTCCTCAGGCACTGTCAGTCAGTAGTGATTCCTGAGGACAGAGCTATGAATAAGTCCCAAGTATCACCAAATGTGGCACAACCCCCAGTCCCCTCAAAAAAAAAGTGGTGTTTACTGGGCCATATTTCCTTTGGGGATTTTAGGGGGCAATCTATATTCTCTTTTCTCTTCTGGTTTCTGGTGGCTCTAAGATTTCTTGATGTGGCTTGTGACCACATCATATTCTACTCTCTGACACCGTGATCAGAATGTCTCCTCTTCAGACTCAAAGTTATTTGGTTGAATCCAAGTCCTACCCAGATAATCTTGGATACATTCCTCCAATCAAGATCCTTAGTTTTGAGGCCAGAGAGATAGTTTAGGATACAGCTGTCCTGGGTTCAGTCCTTGGAATAACATCTGATTCCCCAAACCCCACAAAGAGTGATCCCTGAGCACAGCCAGGGGTGGCTTAAAAACTAAAAAAAAATCCTTATTTTTGCTTGCCATTCAAGATAATAATAACACTTTTTTTTTGTATATTTGTAATGTTTAAAGGTTTCACCATTCAGTCTACTGCACTAGGTAAAACTTGCTTCCCTCTGTCAATTTTAGAACATATTAATATTATTAAAAGGTTACTGTAAACAAGAGATTGCAAGCAACTGAAAAAAGAAATTGAACAAAACTGAGCATAGAGAGGATAAGGGACTATCCAAAGGTCACCCAATGGCAAAACTGCAATCAGAGGATGGACTCAAGGCATCCAATTTGGGAAGCTTTAGTTCCATACAAAAACCCCAGAAGAAATAGCATGCATCTATACACTTAGTCTATTTTTTTCCCTCTGTATTGAGTTTGTGTGGGTGACAGGGTGAAATTCTGAAAGCAAAGTCTCATGAGACAGAGCAATGCCCAAACCAGGTTTTTTTCTTTTTCTTTTTTTAAATCACCACTCCTTGGGGCTGGAGCAATAGCACAGCGGGTAGGGCATTTGCCTTGCACACAGCCAACCCAGGTTCGATTCCCAGCATCCCATATGGTCCCCTGAGCACCGTTAGGAGTAATTCCTGAGTGTATGAGCCAGGAGTAACCCCTGTGCAATGCTGGGTCTGATCCAAAAGCAAAAAAAAAATTATCACCCCTTTATTATTGGTAAGAAATAAAATGGCAAGTGAATAATTTGAGTATAATAAAACTCTGAGATACTTAAGAGTGACTATCTACCAGAAGAGCAGAGTTTGAAAGAGAAGATCCTGGAGAGGCAATGGAAATAGACCAACATTACCTTGTATTATGGTTCTGTTATGTTAGTGATAGATTTCTGGAAAAGTGATTGACATCATGTGCATATAGAGAAAATAGCCATTACAGTGGATGATGATAAATCAAATATAAATCATCCATAGCACCAGTTATGATGACACACACGGGACACTCCAGCAGCAGCAGTATTATAATATCCCCATCGTGCTACACGACAGGGAAGGAGCTATGTACTTTCTAAACAAATTACGTACGCTTATTTGAAAAAGACAAGAAGAACAGACCAGATTTGGAAACTCTCTTTATTGCACTATTTTTTAACCAATCATAAAAATTTGGCCAGATATTTTTGGAACAGAAATTATTTTCAAACTTTGCAGGTTTAAAGTACTCTTGGGTCATATTTTATTCTTGAAGAAAAAAAAGTACTATGTTTATGTCAACAAGACTTCACAGAACACTTAGCATGTGCAAAGAATTATCCTGAAACTTCCAAGTGCCAATTTAAAAATTCTATGAAGGCAAATAGCTTTTTGACCAAATAAGTGAGGGTTCTAAATGTACCTAGACACTTAAGGACATGATGGCTTTTACAAAATTGTGGAGCACATGACATCTATGGAATATTTTGGTTTGGCCCGAAAAGGGCTAAGGCAAGGAGTGCAATGTTCAATAAATAGGCCACAGCATCTGATGAGAATTTTAGGTTCAATGCCTTTGCATGGTTCAACATAATAAAAAATAAAATATAATTTGGTTTTCAAAATAAGGCATGAAAATCAAAACAGAACAAAATTGGAGGTGATTGAATTCACTTTAAAAGAGATTCAGCTGGGGGTCATATACAGGGTGATTGAACACTATCTGTCTCCTAATAATAAGATTGAGGGCCAATTTGTTCTCTTTTACAAGTCTCAATTTTTTCATCAGTAAAGTGGGTGTAAGAACAACTGCTCTATGGGATGGTTATGAAGATTAAAATAGTGCTGAGCAGACTAGTTCTGGATCCCTGGGACACAGCAAGTCCTTGGTAACTTCTGGTAATCTCTGGAAGAAATTGATAGCATAATTGACTTCATTAAGAAGCATCAGACCAATGTCTATGTCTAAAAAAGAGAAGTGTATATACTTCTTCTTTGTGTCCCTATTTTATTTATATTAATTAGTGTATGTTGTTGAGAACTGAAAGAATGTATGGCTGCTCACCATTTCATTCAAATGTTTATTTTCTCTACTCACACACACAAGTATCACTCACGTTGTGTTTACTACACACCAGTGTCCTATTGGAACTGGAAACACTCATCTAAATGTCAAGTTTGAAATATCCAGTTTTGTCCCCTGACATTCTTCTATTTGGCACCCAAAAAGGAATTGGCCCGCAGGATTGTTCCCTGTACACTCTGGCAAGGTGTTCAAGGCTATCTTAGGGAAAGATGTTTTTGCAGCTAGAATTTTATGGAGGACAGCCCAGATATTCAATACAATAAGGCTATCTATGTTTTCTGATGAAACTTCATTCCCAAGTGTGAGCTAAAGCATCTCTTGACATATTCCTGGGACAGGAATTGAATAGATAAATTAGTAAATTTCATTCTGAACCATGTTTTATAATGACCCCTTTCAGGAAAACTTCAATTAAAGTCAAGACAGCAAACGATGGGCTGGAGTGATAGCACAGCTGGTAGGGCATTTGTTTTGCATGCAGCCAACATGGCCAACCGGAGTTCGATTCCTCTGCCCCTCTCGGAGAGCCCGGCAAGCTACCCAGAGTATCTCGCCTGCACGGCAAAGCCTGGCAAGCTACCCATGCCGTATTTGATATGCCAAACACAGTAACAACAAAGTCTCATAATGGAGACGTTACTGGACTCACTCAAGCAAATCGATGAACAATGGGAGGACAGTGACAGTGACAGTGACAGCAAACAATACTAAAGGAAAAACCTGAGTCCATCCATTTTCTTCTGATAGTTAGTACTCACTAGAGTGTGTAGCTTCTTTGAAGAGGAGAGGGTAAAAGGCAATGTTTGGAGCAGAATTAAAGGAAGCAATGAGTGCACTCAGGTAATAATCAAATGGGACTTTTTTTAGGTTACCTCAGGATATTTGCTCTGGATAAGAAGAAAAGTAAGTTGCTGACTACCCTGATTCTATCTCAAAGGATGATGGTCCGGCCAAGTGCTTGGCCTAGGAATGAGCTGGAGAAAATCAAAGGGGGAAAATAAAACAGAAAGTTCCTGTTATTATTTTGCCTCACTAATGGTGTAGACTCACTCACATAGGAAAACGTTTTGGTAATGTGGTTAGAAGTTTGGAAGGAGATGGTTGAAACCAAAGGTCCAAGGTACATGAGAGAGTTAAATGAAAATAACGTTTTGATGGTGGGTTGTGGCCATGCTTGTAAACCTCAATAAAGGTAAATGCAAACACATACTAGGAAGCGATGCATCTGGAAAGGAGATGGGAAGGAAGCTTTAGGAGATGATTTCCTGAAGAGGAAAACGAGCATGAGAAGGTAGAATGTTGGGAAACATCCCCAGGAAGCAACTGATAAGTGGTAGGGACAACAAAGGATCTTGCTTGTAAGAAAAAGTGATGACTAGTATCTCGTTTGAAGTAGATTCTTGTAGGATGTGATCTTGTAGGATGTGTAAGAAAGTGATGACTAGTATCTACTTCAATGGTCTCGTCTGAAGTAGATTCTTGTAGGATATGATCTCCTTTCATTACATTTCTGTGAACAACTGTGTCATGCAGCTACCTTAGGGAGTAAATATTTGGTTCGTACGAAGCACATCATAGTTTCAGGTTATGCTTGATACATATTTGTGAACTTAATGAATTCATGGAGGAATGGAACTGACAATATCGGATTAGGAATGCTTGATTCTCAAGAGTCCCAAGAATTTATTTGGGCTATTAAGTCATTCTATTTGAGCATCAAGACAAAGAATGTCCTCCAAAGTCTATAAGAGTTGGGGAATGCTGAGACTACAATTTTATCACATCTAGATTTAGGGAAATGATCAACCTAAACTTGAAGGTGCTGTACTAGGAGGAGAAGCTGAGAATGCTGATTGCAGAGAAGGGAGTTTCATATTTCTGTATCTTACTTGTGGGTTTTTCAGAGGGAGACTGGGGAATATTTTCTTATTTCTTCCAACCCTCAATTACATTTAAAGCGTGGAAAGGTCCAATGATAATCCCATTAGTGAAGATAGGCCATGACATTTTATTTTTCTCAAACAAGGAAGGTTCTATGACAATACAAAGTTCTCTTGTGACACCTTGGACAGCCTTGGTGTCCTGGGAATCGGTCTAGGCATCTAAAATCATACAGGCATTTCACTAAACAATCCAGGAGAGGAGATGATGGTGGGGAGGGGAGGAAATCCCAGCTGATTTGAAAGTTCAACTTCCTGATAATGTCCGAATAAAATAAGTTGCCATTTTGTTCTCTATCCAAATACTGTGGCATCTAACCAACCTCAGGGATCCAACTTCACAGCAAACATTCTGTGCCTTATGAAATGAACATGTTCTTCCCAAACCAGTACATGCTGTATTCTCAACAAAACTTCTCTCCAAGTGAAACATGACAAGGGTGAAATTGCTGACAGTTTTATTCAATTCTTAGATTTGAGCAATGCCATTACCAAATTTTGCTTATCTGCACATTTTGCATTTTGAACTAGCCCCACCTCAGACTGAATCCATCTAAAACAGAGACCCACAGAACAGAAAATGAGACTTCCCTTAATTCTGTGATTCTTGAGGAAGGAAACCTTGTCTAGTAGGAACTCCTGGTGATATTAGACATATTTTGGTTGGTTACAACTTGGAGGAATAGGGATACTTCTGGCATCTAGGTCAAAATTGCTAAACATCTTCCAAAACAAGACACAACAGAACTCCCCACAAGAGAGAGGGATTTTGCCCCAAATTAACTAATATTGAGAGAGAGAAACCTGCCAATCACACTTCATAGACAAACAAATGATCTCTGATGGCATCTTACCCTGTGCATTGTGTGCAGTATGTAATGCATAGAGTGTAGTGGTGCGTTGTGTTGTGTGATGAGTTGTGTGTGCTGGGAACTGAGAACTCTGTTCTCTGTGTGTGATAATTTCATAGACTAGACGAGGAAATAGGGTAGAGTGGAGGCAACTATCAATGATGTGTGTTAGCAAAGGTGACTGGGACACATTTGGCCAACCTGGATGAAGGAGAGAGTAATTGACAGTGAGGGGTTTTTAACTGCTTCCAGGGATTGAATTGTCACCTTTCATTGCTTTCGTCAATCCACAAAACTGGTTCAATAGCCAAGTTGTGCCAAAGTCTGTGTTGTCAAGAAACAACATTGTTCTTCAAATCCTTGGTCAGTGATTTTAAAGAGTGCTTAAAACCCAACTTTTTGAAACCCTATTTAACAGCAAACATATGTAAGGTACCTTCCTTGTTTGCGAGTTGTGATCTTTCAGACTGATTTCCTGATCTTATGGGTTCTTTGGGTTCTCCCCTGAGGGTGCCCAGAGCAAGGGTGAAATTTGGGAGGATATTATAGGAGAAGATTCTCCTGCCCATTGCTCTGTGTCATTCCACACAGCAGTTCTGGTTCTGATCCAAGGGCATGGAGAGCGTTAGAGGATCCCTTCTTCAAAACTTTAAAGATGATAGGTTTAAGGATTTCACCTTAAAAGACAACAAATAAAAGGAGTTTTTTCAGGGCTACCAGCTACAGGGAGGGTGGAGGTGAGCAAGGAAGAGGATACAGGTTGGTAGGAAGCTCAAATCCCAGCTCAGCTCTGCTCTTAGCCAGCAGAGTAAACTTCGGCGTGAAACTTCATTTCCCCAGTATTCGGTTTCTTCACGTGATGCTCCTTCTGAGGGTCTCTGAGTTGGTTCTCACTATAAGAGACCCTGGAGGTGTACTGATGCACTCAACAGGCAGTGGAAGTGTTTGAATTGCAGGTGTAGCAAGGGGAAGTGCAGTCCTTCACTGAAAGGTTAGTTAGGTTGTCAGGAGAGTCCTGTTCTAGAACAGCAACTTCCTGTTTGAATCTGTTTAGTCAGTGGGTACACAAAAGGCAAGGCAAAGGGTTCCCAGGATTCCAAGGTCATTGTATGAGGTGCAGAGGACTCTCAAGATCATTCCTTGGTCGTACTGAGCATGTCAATGAAAAGGATGCCCAGCTCTGAGGGTCCCTGCAATTGCTAAATAGCAATGTGTGCCACTTACAGAGAATCCTGCAGGTAACATCACTGTATCACTGTATCACTGTCATCCTGTTGTTCGTCAATTTACTCAAGCGGGCACCAGTAATGTCTCTTTATGTCCCAGCCCTAAGATTTTAGCAGCCTCTCCTTACTCATCTTTCCCAATGATTGAAGGCTCTTTCAGGGTCAGGAGAATGAGACCCGTTATAGTTACTGGTTTTGGAATATTGAATACAACACGGGTAGCTTGCCAGGCTCTGTCAGTGTGGGCGGGATATTCTCGGTAGCTTGCTGGGCATTCCGAGAGGCAGATATATATATTTTTTTTATATAAATATATATATATATTTTTCTGTTGCCTACTGTCTGAACTCCATCAAACATGGTGTGGTAATTATGAACATGGGTAGAAAGTGTTGTCCCATGATGTGTCGTGCAGCTGCTTTGCAGCCTGGCTATCCAGAAAGTGTCCTGGAATGTGGCGGCGGTTGGGTAGTGGAGGTCAGTGGCCGGGGCAGGTAACATACAAAGTGTCTAATTTAGGAGTTTCATCAAAGTATCTAGCAGAATTCCAGTTGCACAGCACACTGCCTCCCCACCTCTCTCCGGACCTGGCTTTGCAAGAAGTTGTTGAACAATAAGTGAATGGAGGAAACAGTTTAGAACCCCATGGTTTTTTTTTTTAACCCAAACAGGCTCCATGGCCTTCTTGAACTGTCCCACCCTGTTTGCAAGTGCACTGACTGCAACTCAGCAGACAAACACAGTCCTGATAACAAGAAAGTCCACACCTGCCATTCATTCGCCCAAGATCGCCCAAGCTTCTGCTCCATGCTGTGGAGACGAGGAGCTCTCTTGCTCCCCTGCCATCCCGAAGAGGAAGGTGGTTTTTAGAGCACCACTGAATTTCCCTGCAATCACCACTGTCCCAAGCATCCTGATTTTTGAAACTCAAGTGACTGCTCTCTGGCACTGCCATTTCCCCACCTTCCTCCCTGCCTGTGTCCCTAACTCATGAAGCCACTCCTCCTCTGGCTATTGGAATAGTTTGTCTGACCCTCAACCCCAATAAGAAAGAAAAAAATTAGAAAAACAGGGGGAGTTAATGACAAAATCTACTAGCTTGGTGCCGCCCTCCCAGGTCCAATAGGTTCTGAACTGTCTTTCTGAGCTTGATTTGTAAGGCCTAAGCCTCGGCCATCACCGCCCTGAGAGGTGCTAGGACGTCTCGTTTTTTTAAAAACCCCATCAGACTCAACTTCCTGGAGAAAACTCACTCTCCATTAAACACATTTTGAGTAACGCCAAAGTGCACAGTGACCCTTTGCTTTCTTCTTCTGAACAAATTGTTTAAAGACCAAGATGTGTTGGGGAGATACCAGGCACTGGAGAATTAGCAGCAGGTGCTATTTATAGAGTCACGGAGCTCTGCAGAGTTTCCTTTGCCCAGGGAAAGCCATTAATCTTCTCCAGCAAAAGAAAAAAGAAGTAATAAACTTAATAATGATTTAGAGTAACAGAGGGAGAGAGAGAGAGCACTAAGGCTAATACTAAGGTGGATCAAAGCCAAGAGATTAGTCTGTCCCTGTGGGAAACAGCTCTTGTGTGTGCGCATAGATGTCCATACACACAACCCACTCAAAGGCATACACACATGTGCATGCGTACACATGTGCACTCAAAAATGTTGGTTTGCTTCCCACCCACTTCAGATTTTTTTTTGAGGCTGACAGATACAAGTCCCCAAGTAGCACCCATCTAGAAAGAATGCTGTAATATTTTCATAGCTGCAAATTAAAAAAAGGAGAAAAGACAATCCAAATTTATTAAATCTCAGTATTATGACTTCTGCACCTAAAAAGCAATGCAAATGAATTAATTCTTGACTGTTTCTCTTTATTAAAGAAGAAATATGAGAAGACATATTTAAATATGCAAGATGGTTTATGATTATATGCAGCATAGTTTAACTCAGTGTGAAGACTGGTGGATCATGAGACGCTTAAGACAAAGGATTCTGCATTTGCACAGAAAAGAGATTTTGGCCAGGTATATCAACATTAAAGCTCCTATTCTGAGACATAGGAGTTCTGGGAAATAGGTAGAGCCTGGCAAGCTACCGGTGGCATATTTGATATGCCAAAAACAGTAACAATAACGGGCTTCGTTCCCCTGACCCTGAAAGAGCCTCCAATATGGCAGCTTTGGGAAAGATGAGTAAGGAGAGATTGCTAAAAATCTCAGGGCTGGGATGATGGAAGCTTGCTACAAGTGGAATGGTGAGGGGAGGGTGGTTAGGATGGAAAAGGGACACTATGAGAATGGTGCTGGAAATAATGACTCTGGACAAGAACTGAGTGCTGAAAGTAGGTAAAGGGTTATACATGATTACTTCTCAGTACCTGTATTGCAAACCAATGCCCAGAAGGAAAGGGAAAGGGGCGGGTGGGGGGAGTGCTTGTCATAGAGGCAGAGGTAGGGTGGGGAGGGTGGGGGGCAGGTGGGGAGGGTTGCAGGAGGGAAAGAAGGAAAAAATAAACTCCTATTCCCTCCTATTCCCTAATGGGACTCTGGCATTAAAAAAACTTGCTTTCTGGTAAAGTTCTCATGGACCACAAACATAAGTTATAAAGGGTATGACACACAAAGAGATCACTTGCTTTTTTTTACAGGGAAAAATGCATAAAATAAATTTGCTTCCAAAGGAAGTGACTGTCCTCATTGGAGTCTTTAAAGTTCTCAGAGAGTGCCAGTTAGCGGGAAGTATTTTCATTGCAAACAATTCCGCCTTTTTAAATGTTAAGTATCCTTTATTCCTGGACACCAACCAGAGACAATGGAAAGAAAGAGAGACCTGGGCATCCAGGCAGAAAACAGGCCTTGTAACGCAGCCAAAATGAATTTAGAATCCTTGTGCAACACAATGTTAAGGCAGGAATGTTGAGCAGAAATGTGTAATGAACTCCAAGTGGCTGCCTTTCAGATCTCAAGAGCTCCAACTGACTTGAGGCCGGCACCGTTGCTTCCCCTGCTCGTGTATTCAAGTGACTATGGCACTCGGGAATGACAATGAGGAAGGCATAAAGACCAACACTTCAGTGCGGTGTTCACGGATGGACTCGGGCCAAACGTGCAGGAGTAACAGATCCCCCCAGATACTACGTACTGAAGCCTTGTGTGTGTGCGCCATAGAACCTAACGGTAGCCTCCGAATCAATAATGAATGGAGCAAATGCAAGTCACTTTGGGATAAACACTTTGAAGCCCTTGATAATAGGTATATAACAAGTGGTACTACATGGAAAGTATCATGTTAAGCGAAATGACTCAGAAAGAAAGGGATAGACATAGAAAGATTGCATTCATCTGGGGAACATAAAGAAACAAAATAGGAGACTAACACCCAAGAATGGCCGAGATTAGTACCCGGAATTTTACTCCATGGCTTGGAGGCCAGCCATACATGCTAGGGGAAAAGGGAGCTCAGATAAAGAAGGGAACACCAAATAAAGGTGTTGGGAAGATCCTTCCAGGATGGGAGAAGCATGCGGAAGGTAGACTATAGACTAAACATGATTGTCAACCATTGCTTCTTTTGCAAACCACAACACCCAATAAGAGAGAAAACAAAAGGGAATGCCCTGCCCCAGAGGCAGGGTGGGATGGGGAGGATGGGGGGGTGGGAGGGATACTGGGATCCGTGGTGGAGGGAAATGGGCACCGGTGGAGGGACGGGTATTTGATCATTGTATAATTAAAACACAAGCACAAAAATGTGTAAGTCTGCAACTGTACCTCATGATGTCTCACTATTAAAAAATTTTTATTAAAAAAATAATAGGTATATAATATGTAATTCACATTAATACCATATGAGAAAGAGAAGAATATATTACAGGACTTCTTTAAGGAAAATATCTCCTATTAAACACGAGATTGTCACTATACTAAAATTGATGGCTTTGGAAAATATCATCTCATAACTTAGTTCTATTAATGCCTAACTGACTTCATTATACTTATTTAATTATATTGATTATTAATCACAAAATTTTTCAAAGTAGATGTAGCAGTTCTTGTCATCTTTCTTCTGTAAATACAGGAAAGCTGTAGTTTAGAGAGTTGATTTGTGTTCTATGCGAATAGGATAGTAAGAGAAGTCATGCTAGAAACTGGTCTCCTGATTCTATTTTACTGATCATTACACCTTAGCACATTTTATTATAGAACACAAAGTATCCAAGCATCTTTAAATATTGTCTCTAAATTGTGTCACTGGGCTGATGAATTGAAACATGGTACGGTAAGTCAGAAACAGTCATAAGTGTGGGCTGAATTACAGAAAGTCTTGCTCCATGTTAGTCCATAAACAATATCCCTAACTTCATTTAGCCACTTCACAAATATATACTGGGGATCAAAAGTAATTTGAACGGCAAAAAGTGGCTAAATGAATAGAGATTTGTTTTTTTCCTTTCTTTGTTTTGCTTTTTGGGTGTCACCCGGTGATGCACAGGGGTTATTCCTGGCTCTCCACTCAGGAATCACTCCTGGTGTGAGTGATTGCTCAGGGGACCATTTGGGATGCTGGGAATCGAACTCAGGTTGGCCGCTTGCAAGGCAAACACCCGCCCTGCTGTGCTATTGCTCCAGCCCCGAATAGAGATTTCTTATCAATCATGAGGGACAATCTGAAAGGATCATGATAATTTTGAATTACTTTAAGTCAGTAATGAATTTTCATAAATGACATTCAATTGTAACTGTATTTGTTGATTTGTGTTCTATGCGAATAGGATAGTAAGAGAAGTCATGCTAGAAACTGGTCTCCTGATTCTATTTTACTGATCATTACACCTGGTGACAGCAAGAGTGTGGTAGTTTGAATTTATCTAACTGTATGCGCAAACAGAATCCCAGATCTATCAGGCAGTCACTGCCTCCTGCTACCGTTCACACTTAACATAGTCTCCAAACTACAATTACCTTGGTACTTTGCACTATTAAAACTTAAAACACACAATTCAGATGAGGCAGAATTGCCTTTCTTCTTATTTAAATCAGTTTATAATGTCCCCCTTATAAACATTTCAACAATTACAAGAACCCATGACTCAATCTCTTAGATGACATTCTCCTGAGAACCTATCAATGTCTGGCCCACAGGCTACTGGTATTCGATTCGATTTTCTTTGACAGTTCCTTTCTTTTCTGTGTGATGACCAATGCCTCTCATTTGCATTTTCTTCTGTGGAAAATTTGCTTACTAAATAGAATGTTCCAGAAACTAGCTAATGAAGTGTAAGAAATAGTCCCATGTTTTGCTCTCTCTAAGACAAGATGATCTCTCTCTCTGATGTACTTCAAGGTTATTAGGAAACTATCCTCATCTTCTACCCGTGAGTTGTGTCCTGATGGGGTTTGTTTTACTGGTGCCTTTGTCATGAACCTGGTTGAGAATGAGACACTTTTACCTACTAGGATCTGTCTGATACCAGAATTTGCTGCAGAGAGAGAGAGAGAGAGAGAGAGAGAGAGAAAACAAATGGAGACGACTGGGTGGTGACATTTCCTGAATGTGAGAATTATATGGAATTGCAGAATCCCCTGATTCTAGAAAAAAAAACCCAATGATGTGTCAAAATAGCAACCTAACATATTAAATTCTGAATACTGATTTTTTAACATGCTATTTTTTCCTGGAACTAGAACTAGTGTGAGACAGTGTGCACATCTTTCTTTATATTATTCAGTCCTACATTGAGTAAATGACTTGCCGCTGTATGCCTGGCAAAATGTGTTGATAATACCAAATGAAAAATGCTTGGCATCAGAATTTTCTCACTTACTTTTCAGAGATTCCACTACTAGGTTTCATTAAAAAATGTTTTGGATTACAATATTTCTGGTGGTCGTTTCTTAGGTGGACACCTTAGTCATACACTATGCTTTAAAATGCTACTATTAATAATATATGCAAAGGAGCACATGGAGAGAAATCAACCTCAAGGAAATAAGACAAGCTAAATTTCTCAGTTCCATGCTTAGAGAAGGGTTGAAACCAAAGATATTTAATCCTCAGCCTTAATCTAATAGATTTTGCCATTTTCCCTATACATAAACCAAATTAGTTTTATTTTTAAATTTTATTTATTTTTAAACTTTTTATTGAATCACTGTGAAACCATTACAAAGCTGTTCATGATTGGAACACAGCCATACAGTATCCTAACACATCCCTCCAGCAGTGTACATTTCCCAGCACCAGTGTCCCCAGGTTCCTTCCCATCACCCCCCACCCCCTGCCTGCCTCTATGGCAGGTGCTCTCTCTCTCTCTCTCTCTCTTTCCTTTTGGGCATTGTGGTTTGCAATATTGATCAATATTGATACTGAAATTAGTTTTAGGTGAAAATAAACCAAAGCCATCAAAATTTTATACAAAACCATTCTATATTACAGGTAAGAGTTGAATCACAGAAAGTTGCTTTGTTTTGCTTTTTCATAAGATTGGTAAACAGTGTGTAAAAACCAATTCCTAGGCTATGAAGACAAACTGGTTTTTCTGACAAGAGGGGAAAGTTCATGGAGAAGTCACTTAAAAGATCAGATGACTTTTAAGCACTGGTGTCTGGCTTTCCATTGAGCAGTTCATGTAGGACAAGCTCTCCCTGCCCAGGGTAGCTCCTTTTATATACCATGGGGTGGGAGGTGGGTGTCAGTGCACCTGACCTACGCAGCTTTGAGGTCACATCAAGGGGACCAAGTCCTTGATCCATCCTGGCTTCAGGGAAGGCAAGGCACAGCTCACTGGACAAGGAAGTGGCCTAGGTTGCTACACTTGCTTTCCTAGCCTGCAAAAACATCACAACCAGATTAATAGGAACCAAGACATCCAGCCTGGTAAGCTCTGTGTTCGTACTACACCTGCAAGCAGGTGGGTGGCTGTGTGCTTGGAAGGCTAACCCATCAATCGTTCAAGCAGATCAAAATCCCAGAACTCAAAGAGCTCAATCCTATCCCCTAATAGGAGGACTGTCCTCCGGCCACAGGCCCAACCTACAAGGGATCATGAGTGCAAGAGCATCCCCCCTTCCAGGAGCAAGTAACTTAGCAAGTCCTGAAAGGCAGCCTGCCTCAGTTCTCAAAAAGTTGCAGTTTCCAAGTTTTCTCTCTTCCTGCCAAAGTTAGATTGCCGGCAAAGGGACTGCTAGGATTTACTTTGCTAAAAACTGTCTGGCTGACAGTTCACATACTGCCCGCGGGCTGACTTGCTAGGATTTATGATTTGGCCTGGATCTGAGTTGGTGTTTGACCTGCACCCATGGGTGAGTCAGAAGCAGCAGTGAGTGGACATCTAGTCCCCCATTCAGCATGAGAAAAGGGAGACAGGAGCCACAGGGAGATAGGAGCCACTGTCTCCAGGGTCTCTGGGAATTCATGACAGCCTTGTTGACTCATGGCTAAGGCAGCACCCAAGTTAATGCCAGAGCCCAGGGTGCTCTGTCCATGCATCCACCACAGTGGACACTGCTCTAGGGGGCATCACCCTACTGCAGACAACAAAAGCTCTAGAAGCAGCAGCCTTAGGCCAGAGTACAGTGAAAACTGAGGGTTACAGTGAACTTCAGGGCCCCCCGGAGAGCATCTGTCTCTGGCCAATGAAGATTCCTTCGTGACTATCAGTAAAGATGTTTTGGCAACAGCTCTGAATCTAACTTGACAAATCATGTGGAACATTCCCATGGGTTTGCGCACAGACTAGAACAACCATCCAACCATCGTACGTCACTGAAATAGTTGAACACTGCCCGATGCTGTGACATGAAGCATGAAACACTCTTGATCAGGCAGCCAGAGCCTCTGGAGACAAACTCCAGGTACTTTTGCAGGTGTTTCAAATTCTTCACTTTGCTTCCTCTTGGCAAGGCAACCCACCCTGAGGAAAGGACATCGCCTCGGTTTCCCTCCTTTTGGGTTTATTTGGGGCAGGGGGCATAACCAGCAGTACTGAGGGTTTACTCCTGGCAGAGCTGGGGAAACCAAATGTGGTTTCAGGGATCAAACCCAAGTAGGCTGTGTACAAGGCAAGTGCTTTAACCAAAGGACTATCTGGCATGTTTCCCTTTTTAGAAGAGGTCATTTACTTCCATTTCTTCCCTCAGCAAGGTCATAGTGTTACATTGTCATTCCCAGGACATATGGAAAACTCCAGTGGCATTCTGAGAAATGTCATTATTACCATTTCTTCTTTCCATGACAAAAGGAAGGACCTTTTCTTTAAAAAAAAGCCTAGAAGGCCATGACCACACTGCAAGACATTCTGCTGGCAAAGCATCAGTTGAATGGTGGCCCATCCTCTCTATGGTGACACCAAAGCCCAGCACCCCATCTTTGGTTTCAAAGGAATAGTTTGCTCGACTGGCAAGGATTTCAGTACAATCACTTCAAGAAGACCAGTTACATCACCCTAACTCTCTACCAAATCAGTTCCTGTCCCAGGTACTTTTTTCTGGGTGGTTTGCAGCTCCATGTCATGCTTAAGTCTGCTTTCAGATACTTTTGAAATAAAAAAAAATTCATAATTAGAATGGGATGTAGGAAAAACTATCAGGAAATATCAGCGCTTAAAAAAATAAGTTCTCGACTGATCAATGGTTGAAACTAACCGCAAGTGTGTGGGGGGCTGAGGTGTGTAAGATACACAAGTGTGTAAGATAGAGAAGAGACTGCAAAGACAATAATAGCTGGGAATAATCACGCTGGACAAGAGCTGAAGATTAATGAATATTCTGGATAACCTTTCAGTATTAATATGCCTATCATAGAGGCAGGCAGGGGTTTGTGGGTGGGGATGAAGGGAGGGAACCTGGGAACACTAGTTCTGGGAAATGTACACTGGTGGAGGGAATGGATGTTGTAATACTGAATGAATAAATCTAATCACAAACAGCTTTGTAAAAAATTAATCAATTAATTAATTAGATTTTTTAAAAAATTCTCATCCCTTGAAAAGTAATTTGGAATTATGTAGAATGGATGTTTCTATCAAATTATTGTGTTGCCCACTTACAAGAGCGATAGCACAGCGGGTAGGGTGTCTGCCTTGCATGCAGCCAACATGGCCGACCGGAGTTCGATTCCTCCGCCCCTCTCGGAGAGCCTGGCAAGCTACCGAGAGTATTCGATATGCCAGACACAGTAACAACAAAGTCTCCAATGGAGACGTTACTGGGCCCGCTCGAGCAAATCGATGATCAACGGGAGGGCCTTTACTTTACTTATTATATACAAGCTTAATATATAAATTTGTAATATGTGAAGCACGTAATATCTAAATTTAAAACTAGGAGTAATTTAAAAATTCAGTCCTTTAAATCGAAAACAGAGTAAGTTATAATATATATGTGAATATATGCCATGTGACTTAGGAAGTCAATAAAGGTGATGCTACTTTGTTTGTCCTTGAAACAACCTTCATAGCTAATCAGCAATTAGAAAAGTTACATTTAATACAGAGTCTAGAACTTTTTGTTTATTTGGAGCCACACCTAATGTTGCTCAGGTTACTCCTGGCTCTGCAGTCAGAAATTATTCCTGGCCGTGTTTATGGGATCATGAGGGATGCTGAGAATCGAACCTAGCTTGGTTGTATGCCAGGTAAGCACCCTACCGGCTGTACTGTCGCTCCAGCCCCCAGAGTCTGGCACTTTGAGGTGCTCTGAAAAGTATGTTTTTAGTGATTCCAGCATGTTTGGGAGGCAAGGTTTCTGTAAGGTTCTCTAGTGTGTGAGTGTGGGAAGTTGGACAGCAGTGATGCAAAGACCACGATCCTAGACTCATCCCGAGGAGAACCTGAAGAGACTGGATTGCCTTTGCTCCCAACCTCATACCAGGCTCCCATCATTCCCCACCCACAAAGTCTGCAGGGTTCTATTTATAAATGTGCATAAAAGAATTGAAGAATTTAAGAAAACTGAGAAATTGTGTTGCATTCGGAGATGGTCATTCCGTTGAGAGCGAATGCATCCATCTCCGAATGCAACAGCTATGTGTACCTAGGTCGAGAAGTCAACATGACAAATGACCTGGCACCCGAGCTGCGCAGGAGGAAGAGAGCGGCTTGGAACGCCTTCAAGAACGTCGAAGAAATAGCTAAGAGGACGAAGAACCTCCGGCTCCGGGCACATCTCTTTGATTCCACTGTTCTTCCTGCATTAACATATGCCTCAGAGACCTGGGCCCTACGCAAACAGGATGAGAACGCTATTCGGGTCTCCCAAAGAAGAACAGAAAGAGCTATGCTTGGAATATCACGTTTCACTAAAATGAGAGAAAGAATCCGGAGTTCCGACATCCGTCGACGAACAAGAATCAGGGACGCTGTCTCATTTGCCAAGGTGCCAAAAATCAGATGGGCTGGTCACGTAATGAGATTTAAAGACGACCGCTGGACTAGAGCTGTTACCGACTGGATTCCACAGGATGTCAAAAGACCGCGTGGCCGCCCACCTACCAGATGGTCAGACTTCTTCGTCAAGATCATGAACGATCGGTTTGAGGCTCTTCATGTTCCCAAAGCGAACAGATGCCATTGGGCTACACTAGCATGCGACAGGGACAAATGGAGACGTTACTGGCACCCACTCGAGCAAATTGACGACTAACGGGAAGTGATTAAGTGATTAAGCGAGAAATTGTGTGTATTAAAGTAAAATGTGATATTATATGCACTGTAGCACTGTAGCACTGTCCTCCGGTTGTTCATCGATTCGCTCGAGCGGGCACCAGTAACGTCTTCATTGTGAGACTTGTTGTTACTGTTTTTGGCATATGGAATACGCCACGGGGAGCTTGCCAGGCTCTGCTGTGCAGGCGGGATACTCTCGGTAGCTTGCTGGGCTCTCCGAGAGGGAAGGAGGAATCGAACCTGGGTTGGCCGCGTGCAAAGCAAACACCCTACACACTGTGCTATTGCTCCAGCCCGTGATATTATATAGAACACATAATTATAAGACTAAAATGAATGTTGCAAAAGCAAGAAAACCCTCAACATCTGTTGACTTCAGAGGTGGATTTCCAACCACCCCAGGAGTGACTCCCTGGTAAGTCCACCTTTCCATAGCCCTGTGGGTTACACAGATGCATTGTGATCACTGGCCTTCAAGGACATTTAGCTGTTTCCATCTCTGTAGACCCACCACTACTGTGATTCCCCGTGAAGGAGAGAAAGATTTTTCTCATTGGAAGAGTTTTGCTCACAGTAGAAAACCCTTGGAGACACATTAATTGGATAGTTTAAAAATATTGAGAGGTTAGCTTACACAATGCCTTAAGTGGAAGCACTCACTGCCCCCAGATACATTAAGATTGAAGTTCTTAAGGGGGAAAACAAAGGAAGAAAAAATTCTTGTGCTTAATTGCCTCTTGTCAATGGACAAATCAGTAGCATATGCTGCACGATAGAGTTCTCTGCAGAATTGTTACTCCAAAATGATTTCTGATGTCTTAAAAACTGAATCCATGTCAGTAAAAACATACACAGGTCACCCTGATAGCTAATCAAAGGGGACTCTAAGGGGTGTCGTTCCAAATGACCTTGCTTCAGATATCCATCTGTTATTGACATCTGAGCTTCCTCTCAGCAGAGGGAGTGGCTCCTGGAATTGAAAGGCGATATTTTTGTGAGAGAACAATTAATTTTTCTTTATGCTATGACTTCACATATTCTGCTCATTAAACAAACAACCCATGAACAACCCACGAACGTCAAAAACAGGACAGTTTTTCCAAGAGCATACTTCAAAGTAACTGCGGAAACACATAACTATAAAAAGACAGTCTTCTTTATTATTATTATTATTATTATTATTATTCCTAAGATTACAAAATAATCAGGAACATAGCATGAGGAAGTGAGATTCATTTTGATGAAAGTTTTCCCACTTTCTCCCATGTCAAGTAGGCTTTGCACTGAAAATGTCAGTCAGTCACTTCCCAACCACTCAGAAGACACGGGTTCCCAGGGTCCATTTGCTTTTTTAAAAATTGCACCTTAGGGGAAATGATGATTTTCGCATTTTTTGTTTAATTAAAGAAGAACCTTGCTAACAAAACGCTCTCCTGCAGGCCCTTGAGAGCCAGGTAGCACGAACTCAGTTTGAGATGGAAAGAGGCCACATGCTTATTAAGAAAGTTTCCTGGCGGGTCACTGAAAAATATCATAAAGTGTGACTCATCACATCTGCATCAAGTTACGAAAAAAGTAAGGCTTGTTAACCTGCTGTTTGGAAACCAGAACACTTTTATCAGTTCATATAATTGCTAACCCCTTATTCACTGCTCAACACTGGAGAGTTCTTTACCTCCTAAGATCCCACTAATTGCTGACAGATTTGATTTCTCTCTGACAGCAGGAGTCCTCTTTCTGGCCTTTACATCAAGTAATTGCTTTATTTTTCTCCCTCTGCTCTAAAAAACGGAATTCCCTTCTCCCCTGCTTGAACCCCTTTAATGGCGTCTTTCTCTGTTATTAAATCCTTGCCATTTAAATCACATTTAGCGATGTTTTGAATAACTGATTCCAATTACTAAAGCTCTTACCAAGAAGCAGCTGAAAACGCAAGTCATTACTTGCCCACGGACAAGCGGCTCCACCTAGCAGGGCTGTCTCTAGTGAACTCTATTGTGTGTGTCCTCGGCACGGGGCATTTGTGCGCCCGTCAGAGGCCCAGGGTTCAGCAAATGGACAGCTGCAGGACTGTTCCTGCAGAAGCATTTGTGCACAATAGATAGGCATTATCTTTATTTTATAAATAGTCCAATTTCTTCAAGGACTCGTTCCCTCTTGCCCCTATGGCTGGCGAGGCCATTGGAACAACAGTGGAGAGATGAGCTACCTGCCCCTCCCTGGCCCGTGCAAGATTATCTCCAGAGGTCTGAGATTGAGTGGCGGACCCTGCACCAGGCCTCCAGGCCTGCTGTCCAGAGCACCCAGCCCCTCCCATGCGGCGTTGACAGCCCTCAGTTTGTTTTTCCTGGGGTTGGTGGAGTTACAAATTCTCTGCCATCTTGTTCCCACTCCGCCTCCCCCCACACCTCTCTCTAATCTGCTGGGGATGACTGTCCTTTTTGCAGTTTTTATTGACTTGGCAGAGGGACACGTCTGACACGCACGTCCTGGCCTGACCTCTTTCCCTTGTCATGTCCTCCTGCAGGGCTTCTCAATCATCCTGGGTGGGGAAAGCCCAGACCAAAACTCTGTTCACCTTGGTAAGTCCAGCCTGACCCACAGCCTTGGCCTCTTCCATACTCTATCTTTTTCTTGCTGTGTCTGTGCTAATGAAACACAATATTGAAATATTGTTACACATAATATTTCAGGCAGGAAGGCCTCTGTCAGGAAAGGTAGTTTAGCAGGTGGCACATAATTTATATATCCTGGGCCTTATGATTTGAAACATCGGATAACCAATTAACTGCATCCACACATGGATGAGGCATTGGGTTTCAACAGTTCACCCTGTAATCTTGGTCATCAGAGCGCTGAGCTGTTTCTGACTTAATGAACTGACAAATGCAAAGGCAGAGCTCCTGCTTCTTATTTTATTAAGGAACTCTATGTCTCGACTCCAACAGGGGCTAAGGAAGGTTATCACTAATTTCAGGCTGGAGATTGCTCGAGAAATAGAAGGGGCTTTCACTCTTCTCTGTTGCATCTAAATGTGAGAGGGATTTTGTGCATGAAACCCCTCTCCAGTGATGTTGTAAACACAATCACCATCTAAAGAAATGATTGTTTCAGAACAATGGCGGATGGGCTCTTCATTGTAAGGGATGTGTCACTACTTTGGTGAGCTTCCAACAGGGCCCAGAGAAAATGTACATGAGACACTGGAACCATTTTTCTATCTCTATTCATGGCCCCTCTGGTTTTCAGCTTTTTACCTTCGTAAACCCTTGAAGTCCATGATTATTATTTGACTTTCTTTTAAAAAATGACAAAACGCATCCATTGGGCTCAGTGGTCAGGGGTTCGTGACTAAGCTGAACCACATTCAAACTCTGGTACTGTATGACCCCTACCCCACCCAAGTACCACAGCAGTGACCCTGGTGGGTCCTGAGAACACTGGGTGGGCCTGAGTAACTCTACATCCTCAGGTCCTAGCATTGCACCCTCTGGGCAAGCAAGCTGTTCTCACCAGAAGTGGTCCTGGGCCTTCTCAACACTTCCAGGGAGGCCCCTATTGTTTCCCCTAACTCCCACAGTTACTAAAAGAATTGAAATGAGTCGTCTGGATGACAGTGTTTCTAAGGTCTCACATTGAGATGTGTCTGTGGAGATGCAAGAAGGACCGAGGCAGATTGAGCGAGAGAAGTAGCAAAACCACCTGGGATTTTGTCTTTCCCATTTTTAAACATTGCCTCTTCAATGATTCATGTTTGATATTTGTGAAAAGTGCCACTCTGCCTGGCCCAGACACCCCTGCCTTCCCTGGGTATGAGAGAAGGGCGCTGGGGAGTCGCACCACCCAGTCTAGAAACTGTATTATTAATGTGCATCAAATTGAAGAGCCGTTACCTCATTGCCCTCACTCGTCCAGCTTCCAAAGCTGGGAGGTGCTTCTTCATCCAGAATGAGGAGTCTTGTTAGGATTTGGAACAGAATCCATAACAGCAGAAACGGCCCGGTCTCCTCCCGCATCTGTTATGAAGAGGGACCTTTCATTTTGGCCCAGAACCTGCTTAAGTTTTACTTCCTGCTCTGCTCTTCCTTGAGAAATTCATTTGCAAATGGGCAGTCAAAATTCTGGTGTTCCCTAAGATGCACTCTGGCCCAAACTGGGTACTGTATCTCCTAGAGACAGTCAGGTCATCTAGCATGTGTTGGTGGGTGTGTTGTGGAGGGAAAGGTTTTATTAGTGTCCTGTCAGTGGCGAGAAAAACAAGATGAATCAGCTGGGTCATTACAACAATACAAACATAACAGATAAAAGGTCACTCCAGTGGGACTTGGAAAGTTCTGGATTTGCAACCTAATCACTTCCCAGCTGCGCCCCCTTGACAGGTTGCATATTTTCTCTTTCTCCATCCTTTCTGTAGAGATGAAAGCACTAGGGGCTAGCTCCTGGGAGGGAGGAATACATGGATAAAGTGTGGAGCATGCTAAGATTAGGCTGTGACGTGGTATCAACAAAACCACAAAGCGCTCCAAAAGCCCAGCTTTCATTAATCAGCGTGAGCACCAAGACTCCCTGAGCATATCCCTGCCTGAATGGTATTCCCTGCGCCTTATCTGCTGGAGCCCCCCCCCCCCACCCCAATCCCCTGGAATGTGCTCTCCTTTCCTTTCCCTATCAAGACTCAGGCTCTAAGACTTTCTTTTATTTTTTTTAAATTTTTATTAGTGAAACACTATGATGTACAGTTGTAGACTTACAAATTTTTGTGCTTGGGTTTCAGTTATAAAATGATCGAGTACCCATCCCTCCACCAGTGTCCATTCTCCACCACCACTGATCCCAGTATCCCTCCCACCCCCCAGCCCCCCATCCCACCCTGTCTCTGTGGCAGGGCATTCCCTTTTGTTCTCTCTCTCTCTTTTTGGGTGCTCTGGTTTGCAAAAGAATTGAGTGACAATCATGTTTGGTCTATAGTCTACTTTCAGCATGTATCTCCCATCCTGGGTGGATCTTCCCAACACTCTTTATTTGGTGCTCCCTTCTCTCTCTGAGCTGCCTTTACCCCTGGAGTGTGCAGCTAACCTCCATGGAGTAAACCTCCTGGTACTTATCTCGGCTATTCTTGAATGTTAGTCTCCTATTTTGTTATACCTGGGAGCTTCCATCTAAGACTTTCTTGAGCTTAAGGAAGAAAATGTCTAATAAAATCATAGGTTATTCTTAACAGGGGTAGTTGTATATCAATAGTGATCTAAAACCCTCATGAAAGAGATATGAATGCTGAGATTTCAGATTTCAGTTAAGAGGCCAGAGAGATAGTTTAGTGGGTAAGGTGCCTGCCTGCCTTGCATGCCCCTGACCTGGGTTTGATTTCCAACGCCACATATGATTCCCCCCAAACATCCATGAGTACACAGCCAGCAGTAAGTCCTGAGCACAATTTGATGTTGCAACTGGTTGAAAAAAAATCTTTTCTTAGTCAAGAGGTTTGTTTATAAAGAAGGGTGTAGAAAAGATCTTCACTGGGCCTTAAAATCATGCTGCTCTGCAGACTGTCTCTACATAGTAAAGGTCATCCCAACAGTTGGATATTCCTTCTAGAAAAGGGTTCACCCGTCACATCATTTTGCTCAATAATCCTGCCCAGCTTGTAGTGCTTTGTGATATGCCTATCTGCACCTAGAAACCCCTCTGCAACTAAGGAGCTGACATTTGTGAACTGCTTCCGGGGTAGGCATAGCATCTGTATCCTTCTTCCTTTGATTGAAAAGATACAAGATAACTCTCTTATGAAGCTTAAAAAAAAAAAGTTCATGGCAACTGCAAAGAGTACTGTTGGTGAAATGCTCCTATTTGCATTTCATCTTCACCATTTTACAAATATCCCAGCATTACATATTGTCACATTCCTTTTTTTTTTTTTGAGTCAGAATATCTCCATGGAATCCTATCATCAAAGTTGGAAGAATATGCATCTTTTCTCAAACAAGAACTTTCCCCCAAAAGGACTTTCCCATCAGAGCTTTTGATTTTGTTTGTTTAAAGAGAAATGCTATGATGCAAGAGAGGCTGGTATTCTGAGAAAAGTCTTTCTTCTGGTATTCATCCAAGATTCAGAAAATCTGACTTCCCACTAAAGGGCCGGTAGTCCTGGGCAAGCCCTTTCCCTCTGACCCAGGCGTCCTTAGTCATAGAACATTGAACTGTACCATCTCCACAGTCCCTTCCACTTTCAGAAGGTAATGTTTGCAAAGAAATCAACCTTTGATTTCCAGGAATCCAGCCTTTGCTTGCTTACCCTCTGTTGGACAAACAAATCCCTGAGATAGTGTTACATATAATATTCCTAAGAAGAATATTTAGTCCTAAAGAATTTAGTCCACTGAAGAATCGTGTCAGGGAGCTGGAGCAATAGTACAGAGAGTAGGGCATTTGCCTTGCATGTGGCCAACACGGGTTTGATTCCCAACATTCCATGTGGTCCCCTAAGCACCACCAGGAGTCATTCCTGAGTGCAGAACCAGGTAACCCCTGTGCATTGCCGGGTGTGACCCCCCCCCCAAAAAAAAGAAAAGAAAAAGAATCGTGTCAGACTCTGTGTGTAGATATAGCCATCTCTAGTTCTACACTCTGAATTAGCACTTCTAAGACCATCTTTATATGCTTTTTTAGTGGAGTAACTCTGGGTTTATCAGTGTAGAGTCCATCAGAGTATAATGCTTGAATGAGTTTTGGGGTTATGAGCACAGAAGCCAATGCGATTATTGTCCAATTGCCTCTAGATTTCTCCAAACAAGAATGCTGTGTAGCTTTCATTTTTGGTCTCAAACTCCAAACTCATCGGGAGATTTATTTCCTGGCCTCTTCAATATTTTTCCATTTGAAGTGAAAGAGAGGTCCTCTGAAGTGAAAGAGAGGGACAGCGGTAGAAGGTCCTGGGTACTCTGGTGGTGGTGATGATGTGCAGTAACATTGAACATCATACCATAAACTTTAACACTATTATAATCATCCTAACTAAACTGAAATAGAAAATTTAAATTAAACCAAACAAATATTAATCAGACAATAAAATATAGTGTTTAGTATTATTTTTAATGACCCAAAGCTACACAGTGTATTTTACTATTACATAATGTTATAGATATATAACATTTTTATGCATTACATAATATAATTATACATGCTAAATAATATATTATATATTATGCTAATACTACATAAGCTATATGTAGCTTTATGCTAAATATTTAGCATAGTTAATACATACTATTCATTTGCTATATGATAAAATGTATTATACATTATGGTGTTAATAACAGTATTAATGCAACATCAACATTGTATTATTCAACATTGATCAGAATAATTGGGTTCTTGAGAACTTGTCAGTTCTTTATAACCTGGTAAAATTATTGTGAAATTCATTCAGAGCACTTCATTTAACAGACCACATACGTGCCCTTAATGAGCAGTAATTAAAGCTCACAGCAGCATTTCCATTAGGTGACAGAGGGTTATTTCACATGCTTTCTAAAATAGAAAGACTTTAGACCATGGATTCTATCCTCTATGTGTGTGTCAACTCTCAGGGGGAAATTGAGGCTTAATTCCATTGTTCTCTAGTTCAGGCTGCTTAACCTTTTTTCCACATACAACTTCTTTTGTCCTGAAAACTTTTTACACAACCCTGCATAAAGAGGTATATAAAATGGTGTACAAAGAAGGTATTTCTGGGGCCAGAGTGGTAGTACAGGGGGTAGGGTATTTGCCTTGCACATGGCTGACCCAGGTTAAATTCCCGGCATCCCATATGGTCCCCCAAGCACCACGAGGTGTAATTCCTGAGTGTAGAGCCAGAAGAAACTCCTGCGCATCCCTGGGTGTGACCCTAAAACAAAAAAAAATATATTTCTGACAATAAATCTAAAAACGTTTATTTTAAAGAAAATCTGTTTTTGTTTGTTTGGGGTGTTGGGATACATTGGCAGTACTCGGGATTTACTCTTGATCTGAACTCAGGAATCACTCTTGGCAGGTTGGGAGATCAAAACATGGCTGGCCATGTCCAAGGCAAGTACCCTACCTGTTGTGCTATTACTCAGCTGCTTAAAAGAAATCTTTAAGATTTTTTATGATAGTAACTCTTCATGTTCAGTAATGGTGCCCAGGAGGATCACAACCTACAGTTTAAGAAGCTACACTTGGACTAAGAACTCTTTTCCAAATAGCTGTTAAGTCTCAGAATCAAAGTCCTGACCTGACAATTTTTCTGGTAGCATCTTCGGTGGAAGAGTACCAACACCGAGGCTAGTCCTAGATATGTGAATGTTATGTTTGACTTAAAGAGACTATCTGATTCTCTCACCCTCAGCAAAGAGGTTAGTTTAAATCCTCCCCAAGATTGTGTTTGATTCTAATAAGGAAGGGTCTTTATTTTCCACAATGCTTGGGACATTGCCCACTGTGATTGGTAACATTATACAGGGACCCTGAGTCCCTTGTCCTGAAGGAGCTAGACTCTTGCTCTGCAGTTAAGTATAAAATGTCGGGGACCCTTCATCTCAGAGCTTCAGCTCCTTGCAAGAAGATCAGCCCCCTATCTTTCCTAGACAATGGATCCTCAAGTCCTTCTGTTGTAGCATCTTCCAGGCCCACTCTGCAGACAGTAAGCAGACTGTGACCTCATGTTTTCAGGGAATTTCTTACTTCTGCTGAGCTTTCATTTGTTTACATTCTTATTCTCCTGGTCCTTTGTCCATACTATTATTTTTTTCTTTTTCCCCCTTTATTTAGACACTGTGGTTTATAGAGTTGTTTATGCATTTGTTACAGGCATTCAATATTCCAACCCCAATCCCACCACCACTGTGACCTTCCCTCCACCATTGTCTTCATTTTCACAACCACCCCTCAAGCCTGCCCCCATAGCAGGCCCCAAGTAATTTATTTTACATTGCTTCTTACCACTAAATGACTAATGAAATGATAAAAATATATATTTCAATAAAAGAAAACTTGTGGAAATTGTTTTTTCTCACCATGGGAACATTAAATCCTTGTCTGACAGTTTACTAAGCTGTTGTTGCTAGTTGAGCCTTCTGTGTTAATAGTTTTGCTAGTTGGGCTTAGTTGGTTTCTACATTACATTTCCATCCAATCTGGCATGCCCTACTGGGATGTTAGTATTGTAGAGATTCACAGCTGTGTGCTCCAGAAATCCAGAATATTTAATTAGGCAGTGAGCTTACCTGGTAGCAGTGTAAGAACATGGGTATGGCTGCCCAGGCTTCCAGAAGTATGGGGAGTTTGAGGGAGATAACCTACCCCAACTCTGAGAAAGTTTTCAGCAGAAAAAAAATGTGTACCTGAAATTTTCAGCAGTTTTGAATCTCTGTAGAGCTCAGTCTTGAGGAGGTGAAGTACAGGCATGACGGCAGCTTTTGGGGTGTGAATGCAACTGTCAGGGCTTTGGTAGGGCTGGAACTTCATCTAACTCCCTTCCAAGATCACCCTGGAGGTCACAGTCAGGGACCAGTGTATCCAAGAACTTTTTGCAGCAAGTTGATTTCTTTCAAGATTTATGTGTGAGTCTCTGGAGCAGGACTGGTAGTGTCCACGCTATTAGAACTTCATTTCTTCCACTTAAAATGATCATTGTGTTAGTGCTGACAATGGATTATCACTACTTATCACCAATAGTTGTTGCCAGTCCCCAAGAGGGCAAAGATTCCTCCTTAACAAAATATGTCATCTGGATTCCTTGAGAAGTTGACTCTGAAACTGTAATCTACATGCAAGTAGTTTGTTTTGGAGGCAAGGGAGAGCTGGGAGAGGAAGTAGGAAGAAATAGCGATATCACTGATCTGACCAGACACAGTCAACAAATGGACCTTTGTTCCATAGGGTATTATGGAAACAAGCGTGGAGCGTGTGTGCTCAGGGCTACACTCTTGGGACCCGAGAGAGCTGGGCAATTCATATCCCAAACACTCAATGTTTCCAGCCCAAGCTTAACTGAGTGGGTTCTTCCCACCAGGAACGTACTAGAGTAGAGGAGAGCCACTCGGCAGTTGGAAAACAAAGAGCATACAGGTCAAGGGTAAGACCGAAAGATGTGTGCAGGCTCTCATGGGCTTCTATACAGTCATGGAGGGCCTCTCCTTCACAGATTTTAACCAATCATTGTCAAGAAGAAACTCAGTGATGAACCCAGAATCCTCAGTATCTGTTTGCATCCTACCTGGGCCTTTCTTCTGCCTTTCCTTTTGACCAGTTCCTTCTTTTTCCATTACTTTGCCTTCTCATGACCCTTTGCTGGTCCCCATCACTCATTTACTCAACCACAGGTCAAGCTGGGTCCCATGGCTGAGTATGTTGCACTCTCCACTATGTTGCTCTTGGTTCTGCTGGTCCTCTCTCCTGAAATGTTCTCAGAAAATTCTAGTGGCCCAGCTTGCCATAATTTCTCTTTCTCTGCCCGACTTTGGCCTCATGAAGTCAGGAGTGAGGTATACATGTTCTGAGAATGTGATTCCTGACCTTGTTAAGGTCCTTGTTAGTGTTCACCAAGTTGTTAAAAGGATTTCATGATAGTACAGGGCATTTACCTTGCATGAGGCTGACCCAGGTTCGATTCCCAGCATCCCATAAGGTCCCCCGAGCACCACCAGAAGTAATTCCTGAGTGCATGAGCCATGAGTAAGCCCTGTGCATTGCTAGGTGTGACCCAAAAAGGGGAAAAAAAGGGGATTTCATGGTACCTAGTTGAAAGAACATGAACGTGAGAGTCAAAAGCATTGCTCTTGGTTTTTGCTACTTGGTTCTTGACTGCAATGCTGGTACAAGTCATTACCTCTTGCTATGTGTTGATTTATTTGTAAATAGGAATAAAATTCATACGCCCTGCCCTCCTTGTCTCGGTGGAAGTACAAAATCAAGCGGGACCACAAATATCAGATAACCATCCGGGATGTCCTCTCTTCCCTGGTAATCTCATTTTTCATAATTTTGGTAGCTACAGAAGCATTGTGAGAAGTAGATAGGGTAATGTTTCCCTTGTGTTTAGGAGGAATCTCTCTGATTCCTGAATCTGTAGTTCTTGAGTGACTGTAAAGAGTTGTTATAGCTTCAAGCCAAATCTCAGATGAAATATGTTTATAACAGAGAAAAACCAATGCATGACATTAGCTGAGTAAATGATGTCACAAGTCTGAGATCTTGGAACAACTGAAAAAGTATAAGACTGAGCTCATGGAGAGAAAGTTTTGCTGTCCCTCTTAAATTAGCCACATAGTTAAGTGGATCAGTCATTTGAGATTCTTAAATGTACTAATAGGGTTGGGCTCAGAGACCAAGAACTATGTACTTGTCTCATATTGCTTCTTCTTCCATTCTTTTTTTTAAAAAGTACTCCCCGATGACTTTTCATTTCCTAGATAGGAGGCAGTCATCCTTTTGAAGAAACTCATTTATTTCAGCGTCTCTCTGAGTTTCTAGTGTAAACGTTTTTAGAAGCTGATTTGGAGGATGTAGGACAAGACATTTCCACTATTGCCTGGAGGCAATTTGCATCTCTTAAAGATGAAGAGGCAGAGGTTAAACATAAGCTGAAACTCATCATGACTTATATACCATGGGAGATTTTTTTATATATCATTTCATACAAATCCATTTTAAAAAGTTGAATATGTGATTTTTAAAGTCAAATATCTGCAAAGGAAATTGGACTGACCCGAATCTGCCTCCAATGTTTAATGGTAAAGATGTTGTGAAATTCAAAGCAATTTTGTTTTCCATGCACATATTCTTTTTTAGGGAGAAAATCTTTCTGTGCTCCACATTCTTTTTTGTGCCCACAGAAATGCTTGATTTGGTTTGGTATGAGTCAAACAAACTGTTCTCATCATAGTGGAGGAAAAAAAAAAGAGCTTTTCATTCAAGTTATGGGTTCTGGAAGAAACTGTAAAAACATTCTATGTAACTGTAGTTGTTGGCCACACTTTTGTGAGATATTTGTAGAATAGTTATTTTTTTCCTGCATCCAATGGGGAAATAATGGGGTACAAGAAAATTCAGCCTATTACAGTGCAGGGAGAATAGAAAAATTGCTTTTAGAACTCCTTTCATCTCCTATCATATGATGTTTCTGCACCTCTAAAGAAAACATTATTTTTCTGTTCTCTTTCCATGATTCTTCCAAGATGGCATTGCTAATCTTGCAGGTGAACTCAAAGACTGGAGCCATAGCTAATGCTGAATTTCATGGGATGATGTGCAGTACATTTTAAACCATATCTGATCTGCTTAACACATTTTATGTAAATAATGATGATTCCTAAATCCCAATATTTTAAGTTGGACACGTAACAAGAGGGAAGCTAAAGTGAGCCCAAGATAGAAATCTCATGGTTCATCACTTCTTCTAATGCAGAAAGCTTCTTAGTAAATAAAAAACAAAAAAACTATCAGTGATCACAGAGTAATGAAACAAAAACCTCAACAAACCTTTTCAGATGTTGTTAAGCCCAGCCATCTAGTATACCAGTTTGGAGGGAATAGAATAGCTTCGCCAATGCATAGGACACAAATTTACTGCCAACTCTGGGAGGGTCTTAAAACATACAGTATGGCAGAAGATATAATGCTAGAGCTTGAATGGGTATGTCCCATCAGTAGGGCTTTGGACCACAGCCAAGGAGTCTTGTGACTTTACTTGTGCTGTTTTGATCTGTCTACAGAACTGTATGAGTCCTAGGAAACAATTGGTGGCAAGCCTTTCTGGATTCTATACCCTAGAGAAAAGTGGAAATGCCATCCTGTCTGCCTACCTGTCTTCAAGCTAAATCACACCAAAAGTTTCCAGAGTTTAATCATTACAATTTGGGAGCATTGTTGAAACCTTGGGGGGAGGGGAAAGGCAATCCCTTTGGTTTCTCTTCTGAAAAACTTACACTGGTTTTAAAATCACTGTCAATCCTCAGATCAACCCTGTACCTCAGCATCAGGCATCATCCTTCAATGTGCTTACCCCCTTTCAAATAAGTTTTGGAAACACTTAAGCCTGAGATGCTCTGTCATTCTGGTTTGAGATCTAGCATGACTGAAAAACACTAACCAACAAGTAAACGTCAAAAGATGAAAAAATTCCTCTACTATGTTCTGTTTTTCATAAAAATATATAGATTTAATAAGTTTCTAAAGGAGAACAGAATGGCCATGTGAGAACACTGCCAGATTATAAACTTTGACAGTCCCACATACTGAGATGAACAGGAAAATGCATTTCACAAGAAATAAAATACATTTCTCGTCTTCTGGATTCATTGAAGAAGAAGAAGAAAACATATGTGTCCTGAATTTCTTTGAAGGGACTGAATGGCATTCCAGTTTCCTGAGTAAATGGGCCCACTTTTTCTATTGAGATACCTTAAAGAGCTCTCAAAAAACAAGTTTCATGCTATCATCAACCAAACAAGGAGACTCATTGAAAAGACTTTCTCTGTGGACTTCTTGAGGCAATAAATGAAAATTTCCTGAGATGTTGAAATAACTCCAGTGAAAGGAAATTACTTATGTGGGTACTCATCACACAGCTATAGAAAAATGAATAATTACAGCATCTTATGACATTATAGTATCACTTAAACTGGGAAAAACCATAGTCATTTCATAGATCATATATTCATACAGTAGTAGGACTTTCTGTAGTTACTCAGTTTCATGTTAGGTTATAGCAGCATAGAGAAATGGGTAGCAGATAGTCTGGCCTCCAGACTTAAAATGTCAGGGTTCAAACCCCCAGTTCTGCTTTTCCCTGCTAATAGAATCCAGGGGAGTTTTCTGTACCTAACTATGTTTCATCTATAAAATGGGGGTACTAACAGGACTTGCATCATGTTATAAGAATTAAATGAGTCGCTGACCCTGAGTTTGGTGTCTATATTGCACGTAGTAAACCATTCTTTAAGTTATTTATACTCTATCATAATCATCTATATCAACTGAGGTGTAGACATCATTGTTGGTGTCATTTGTGTTATTCTTCCATTCTCTCTAACAGGCCTTATGTGCTAAACTAGGGCCAAGTAGGGTTCACATTCTCTGGATTCCTAATGAAGGAAGTGAAGTGAAATGAATGGATCTAGATCACTGTATCAAAAGAGACAGAAGAAGGAACTACCATGATATGAGTCAAAATTCAGGGACCTAGATGGAAAGCCTTCTCTGAGGGTCAGCTCTCTTTTGCATCTTCATTCCAGTATCATTTTGTGTCTTGACCCGAGGCTCAGTCAGAGAGGTACTCTGAGGATATTGGGGGGAAAAGACTGGAAAGAAATTCACCCATCTCTCTTTTGAAGCATTTGAAAACATCCTCTGGAAATATATTATATATTATAATAAAACAAAAATAAAAGATATTTTAGATCAGGTCTCAAAAATGTCAAGGTAGTCTGAATTTGTTGCTCTATAAAATATTTTTTAATTTAAGTACAATATCATGATCTCAAGGGATCAGTTCAAGAAACCTTTTCACATACAGTCACTTTCTGATATGGTAGGAAACCAGGTCACCTTGCCTACCCAGTGGTCAAAGAAATACAGCAACCAAACCTTATTATTAAGAGTCAAATCTGTGTCTACCCCATTAGTTTGGTAGATGTGAGAAAAAGCAACCATTGAAGATATCAGACAAAAATGGGAATTTTGGCTCTAAGTAGAAGCTCTAAAGTGTTGATTTTTAACTATTTGTCTATCTCTATATGGACAGAATTCCTTATAAATGCCTCTCTTGTGCTGGAATATAAGCCCTTTCTTTTATTAGGATAAAAAGGGAAAAATATCCTTGACACTGCAAAATTTTATCTTACTTTTAGAAAAAGAATTAGGGAAAAATTAGGAAGAAGTAAAAGGATTACCCTTAGATAATGTCTTTCAAACCTCAGTTTGCATCAGAAATATCATTGCTTGTTTAAAGACTTTTATCCAAGGAATGTAAAGAACTCATGAAAATTAATAATAAAAAAGACAGAAAAACAGAAGAACTGGAGAAATATTACAGTGGGTAAGGCATTTGTCTTGCCTTAAATCAACCCAAAGTTTGATTCCTGGTATCAAGTAGGGTCCACCAAGTCCTTCTAAGAGTTATCCCTGAGTTTAGAGCCAAGAGTAAACCCTGAGCACTTCTGGGTGTGGCTCAAAAACGAACAACAAAACGAAATAGATTCGAAGAGCCTCTTCTAAAAAGGACAAGTAGACAACTAGTAGGCATATAAAAAAAATGCTGATCAACATTTAGCATCAAGGAAATGCAAATCAATGCCACGATGAGATCCCACTTCATACCTGTGAGAAAGACACATCAAAACCACCAGTAGCAAGGGTGAGAGGGTGAGGAGTAAAGGGAACTCTCATGTTGTTTGAGTATAAAAATTGGTTTAATCATTTTGTAAGATATTGTGGCGTTTCCTCAAGATGCTGAAAATAGAATTGCCATATAACCCAGCAATTTTACTAGTGAGTTTACTTCATAATCGAAAAATAGAACACAAAAAGTTTTTTCTACCCCAATGTTTATTGCAGAGTTATTTGTAATAGCTAAGCAACCAGAGTGTCTGCTGATGATTATATAAAGGTTGTATAAAGATAGATGGTTGTAGAAAGATGTGGTACATATAAACATATACATAGAGAGAATGTACAGAGAGGGCCGGAGCAATAGCACAGCGGGTAGGGCATTTGCCTTGCACGCGGCCGACCTGGTTGGCACAGGTTCGATTCCTCTCCCCCTCTTGGAGAGCCCAGCAAGCTACCAAGAGTATCTCGCCCGCACGGCAAAGCCTAGCAAGCTATCCATGATGTATTCGATATGCCAAACACAGTAACAACAAGTCTCACAAAGGAGACATTACTGGGCTCGCTCGAGCAAATCGATGAACAACAGGAGAACAGTGCTACAGTGCTATAGAGAGAATACTATTCAGTTATAAAAACAGATGGATTTTTGTAATTTTCAACAAAATGGAAGAAACTTGAGGGAAATGTGTAAAGGGAAATAAGCCATAAGGAAAGAAAACAAGTATTGGATCAGTACAACTATCACGGTCACAGTCACGGTCCTCCCATTGTTCATCGATTTGCCCAGTAATGTCTCCATTGGAGACTTTGTTGTTACTGTGTTTGGCATATCGAATACATCACAGGTAGCTTGCCAGGCTCTGCTGCACGGGCGAGATACTCTCGGTAGCTTGCTGGGCTCTCCGAGAGGGGTGAAGGAATCGAATTCGGGTTGGCCATGTTGGCTGCGTGCAAGGCAAACGCCCTACCGCTGTGCTATCGCTGTGTAAAATATAAAGATATATACTTGAAGAACAGGTGAAACAAAATTGAAAGACAAATCAGTGAACACTAAAAACTGAAGATACCTTATTATGAATATAAAAACTAAAGGTACCTTATTATGAACAGTCTAGATATTTCATTTTCAGGGGTAAAGTGGAAAAATATGTTAAAAATCTATTAGAGTAAGAAATCACTGTCACTGTCCTCCCGTTGCTCATCGATTGGCTCAAGTGGGCCCAGTAACATTGTGAAATTTGTTGTTACTGTGTTTGGCATGTCGAATACATCACAGGTAGTTTTCCAGGCTTTGCCATGCGGTGAGATACTCTGGGTAGCTTGCTGGGCTCTCCAAGAGGAGCAGAGGAATTGAACTCAGTTCAACCTGGTTGGCCACGTGCAAGGCAAACACCCTACTCGATGTACTGTCTTTCAGAAATGTTAATGGTACGCGGAATCTTTTCATTCACAAAATTAGAGAAGGCATCTTGATTAGGACTGGCAAGATAGTACAGAAGTTAGGTTTTCACCTTGCACATAGCAGATACTGGTCCAATCTCCAGCATCTCCTATGATCCCAAAGCACTACCAGGAATGATCCCTCAGCACAGAGCCAGGATTAAGTCCTGAGCAGCACCAGGTGTGACACAAAACCCTCTTAATAAAAGCAGAAGTAAAAGAAATACAGATTAGAGAAAAGGTGAGACATCATTTGCAGATGATAAGATAACATGTATACAAAATTCAAGGATTCAATTTGAAAACTATTAGAGAAATGAGGGTATGACTCAATGGATAGAGCACACGTCTTGCAAAGCCCTGGGTTGGATCCCTGGAAGCATGGACTTCCACCCAGACAACTCAATGTGTGTCTCGGGTTGGCAGAAGGAACTTTCACAACAACAACCACAAAAAACAATAAAAATTAAGAAATAAAAGAAATATTGCGGGGCCGGAGTAATGGCACAGTGGGGAGGGCATTTGCCTTGCACGTGGCCGACCTGGGATCAATCCCTGGCATCCCATATGGTCCCCCAAACACCGCCAGGAGTAATTCCTAAGTGCAGAGCCAGGAGTAACCCCTGATCATCACTGATGTGACCAAAAAAAAAAGAAATCTGGGATTGATTTTTCCTTTTAGTGCTTCCACTTGCTTGTTTTGTTTTATTTTTTCAGCCATGTCCGTTGGTGCTCAGGGTCTACTTCTAGCTTTGTGCTCAGAGCTCTCTCCTGATAGTGATGCTTGGGGGACCACGTGATGCAGACCATGTGGGTCAGCTGCCTTCAAGGCAAGTGCCTTAACTCCCATACTGCATCTCAGAGCACCCTATGATGTTTTCCAGTTATTTGATATGACTATCTCCAATGGTTATTTCCAAAATCTAACTCTATATTAGTCTTTGTTGTTTGTTAAATATTTTTACTTTATTTTATAAGTTGATTTTTGATATATGTCAATTTAATTTGTTCCTAAAGAAAACCATTGTCTTCTGGAAAATTTTTCTTTTGGAATTAATTAGTATAAGGGAAGGAATGAGTAATTAGAAAAAAAACAAGAGCTACAAGTGGAAAAGATATTAGTGGGAGACAGGATTTCCCTCCCTTTTTAATATATATGTCTTACATAACAGGAAATCCTCCCATTTATTTTTATAAGGATGTAACATACATGCCTAAAGGAATAACCATAATCTGCTCTTTCATGAGGGTGAGATAAAACCTACTGAAATTCCTAAATACTACATTTTTCTGGAAAGTTCCCAGTAATCACAAAGATAGCCTTGTATGAACAAAACTAACACCATCACTGAATATAGCTACCAGGATCTCTAACTTCAATAATCACCACACTGTCTGTTATTTGAAATTTCTGAAGAGAGGAACAGTCCTTAAATTTAAATGATCCTTATTTTCTAGTTTTTATATCTAACTCCAAGGTGATGATTGCCCAAGTTCATTGATTTCTGTTGCCCCATGCACTCTACTGTAGCATTTGGCACCTTTCCTAATATTTCTTCTGCCTCCCCCTCTATCTAAGCTTTGAGGACTAACTTCCTCCCTTTCCTCCCTCTATTATTCCCTCATTATTAAACATTTATTAACTCTCTGGGGGGGAAACCCAGCATGGCTCCATCCAAAATTATTGATATGTTTTGATATGGCCAAAATGAATGTGAATACGTTTTGCTCCTGCAAAGAATAGAGAACAGCTAGATGATGTGACTAAGTAGAAATTAGACTAGAGCGTCATCATGTTTGATAGTCAACAAATGTTAGCTGTTATTATACGTTACCAAAAAATCATTATTAGAGTATTCGATATGCCAAACACTGTAACAACAAAATCTCCAATGGAGACGTTACTGGGCCCGCTCGAGCAAATCAACGATCAACGGGAGGGCCTGATGATGATGATGATGCCTTTTTTTACTAAATGCTCCAAGAAAGGCAATCTTTCTAGAGCTCATACATCACACATTCTAAACTTTGCGTATGTTATTACTATTACCTAGGGAAATGTAAAACCCACAATCCAATTTACATAGATACATTACCAAAATAAGTTCTGATGGAGAGATGACTGAAGAAACAATTATGGAATAAGTGCCTCTATTGATTTAACAATGTCATGATATAAGAACACTATAAGTCACGTAAGGTCATGGCTTTCATTTCCACTAGGTAGCAAGGCAAAAAAATGTGTGTGTGTGTTTTACACACACACACACACACACACACACACACACACACACACACACACAATTGGTACAAAGTCTGGAGGTCTAGGCCCTAAATCTGACAGTATGATTAACTAGAACTACAACGTTAGGCAAATAATTTTAAATCTGTTTGATTCCATTTTCTTATTTGCAAAATAAATGTATTAATAATCCCTAAATAATTACCTCTGGTGTTAATGTTTACAATGAACAAGAGAGTTTCTGTTTATATATTTATGTGTGTCAAGGCCTCTCCTTTCCTTCTTTACAAAAATTAGTTAAAGGCCTTTTCCCCATTGTCAACAAACATTAAGTGAGCAAGTAACCAATAACATTTTTCAATTTGTCCAATTGAATGACAAAGAAACACTGTGCAGGTATTTATTGTTACCCAAGAAATGCCTGAGAGGTGTAGGAACAGGAAATTTAGGTTTCTCCCTTTCTCAGTCAAACCAAACCCATGAGTAACATTAGATTGACATTATGATAGTGATCTTGGAGTGCTTATTCAGAAAGCTTTGGCAGGAAGAAACAGGAACTATGTGCTTTCCCTTGGGGATCCTTTGCAACAACAGCAGTTTGTTTTGAAAAATTTCTTTTACATTATATACAACCAAGTGAAAATATACAGAAGTGCTCTAGCTACAGAAAGAAATTACACGGGCAATGGAGTAACTTTTCCTGACCCAGGTCAGAGAGAATAGAAATGGAGGCCTCCTTACTCAGAACTGGGTCTTCCTACTGAATGGCACACTGACTCAGTTTCTTGCTGCAAAAGGAAAAGGCTTTTGTAGAGTCTTAGTATATGCTTTATTTTTTTTTAAAAAAAGGCTCTAATAGCCAATAACTTATATTAAAATGCAATGGTTTATGCTGGTGATAGCACAGGGCTTAAGCGCTTACTTTGCCTATGTGAGGTCCTGGATTCAATTCCCAGCTCACCTCACAAAAACTAGTAAGAAAATTAAATCCAAACAAGTATTTAAAGTATAATGAATTTTCCTCTTAAACCAAATGTGTGTAAGAACTTGTCCACACAGATACACCATTGCTGAAATAATCTATATTATTCTGAGCTTCACACATGAGTGAAATCCCATGGAATCCAGGTAATGTGGAACTTTGTGACCTTGGACTCTGGGCTCAATAGGACCCGGGAGCAGAGATCCTCTGCTTGTTTCCTCTAGTCTCCACAACTCAGGGGTCACACCCATAAACTACTTCCTGCCAGCACCAGATAATGTCCTCATTGGTCACCCTCCAGAAATCATGGCTGCTTCTCCCAGAAGGGAGTATAAAATAAGGCCTCCATAACCATGCCACTGAACTCTGCACTAGGCTGTTTTCAATTGTGGCACCCCAGAGGGGGAGTGGGTGAGAGCCCTTCCTGCCCCACCCCCTCCCCATGGCACCAAGCACTGGCAGTGACCTCCACTACCCCATTGCCCCCACACTCTAGGCCGCTTTCCACATGCTTGGGCCGAGCCTCACATATGAGTGAACGTATTCCTGGACCGACACATCATAAGACACTCCCTACCCATTTTCCATAATTACCACACCATATTTGATGGGGTTCGAACAGTAGGCTGGAGCAATAGCACAGTGGTACGGCGTTTGCCTTGCATGCAGCCAGCCCAGCCGAGCCGGGTTCGATTCCTCCGCCCCTCTTGGAGAGCCCGGCAAGCTACTGAGAGTATCTCACTCGCATGGCAAAGCCTGGCAAGCTACCATGATGTATTCAATATGCCAAACACAGTAACAGCAAGTATCATGATGGAGACATTACTGGGCCCGCTCGAACAAATCGATGAACAATGGGAGGACAGTGACACTGATGTCGGAGAGCCCGGCAAGCTACTGAGAGTATCCCGCCTGCACAGCAGAGCCTGGCAAGCTCCCTGTGGCGTATTCAATATGCTGAAAACAGTAACAATAACGGGTTTCATTCCTCTGACCCTGAAAGAGCCTCCAATATGGCAGCATTGGGAAAAACTAGTAAGGAGAGGCTGCTAAAATCTCAGGGCTGGGATGAATGGAGACATTACTGGAGTCCGCTCGAGTAAATCGATGAACAACAGGATGACAGTGATACAGTGATTCTTTGTCATAAGAATGTATAACAGGATTTTTACTCCATTGGAAAAAACATTAAGTTTTTCATTATTATTAAGGGTCACCATCCTTGCTATTTCCTATTTTTCCATACTTCAACTCAACAAGGATTCTCAAGATCTCAGAAGTTTCCACCTAGATTTTTAAGCCTTTTTTTAGGGGAAGGGCAGGGGATTGTTACACCCAGATAAGGTCAGGGCTTACTCCTTGTTCTATGCTTAGGGACCACTTCTAGTAGGGCTTACGGGACTATATACAGTCTGAGGATTGGACTTGGGTTGGCTGTATGCCAGGCAAACACTATTCCTATTACACTATCTCTCTTATTCCACTACAGATTTTCTTATTGAAAAGTGCCTGAGTCAGGTCATGAATTAAGTAAGGTTCCTGTTCCAAAGCTACAGATATGGTAATTATCTATTACAACATAAAAAATTATCCAATCAGCCTATTGTATACTTTAAATTTATACAATGCCATTGTCAACTCTATAGCTGTGAAAAATTTAAGAGTTAAGTAACTTGGGACTGGAGTGATAGCACAGCAGGTAGGGCGTTTGGCTAGCATGTAGCTGACCAGGGTTTGATCCCTGGCATCTCATATGGTCCCCCAAACACTGTCAGAAATAATTCCTGAGTGAAGAGTAAGGAGTGAGCATCACTGGATGTGACCCAAAAAGACCAATAAAAAGAATTAAGTAGCTCTAGTATTTAGAGAATGTGTTGACTTGACTTTTCTGACTTTGCGAGATGGTTAGTGGAAGGAAGATGAGTCTTCCCAAGATGCCCTACAAGTTAACTTACAATCACTGAACTGAGGTTGGTTGGGTAAGGGGAAGGGAAAATGAGAAACGTGGGAAAATGGAGAAGCAAGTCCAGTGGCAGAGGTATGGGAGGCCAGGGGAGGTGAGCTGTCACATCCTTCTCCAAGATGAGCAGCGTGCTTTCAAGCTCCTGCAACATCACCCAATCAGGCAGAATTTGCCTCTTAGTGGATGATTGAGCTTCAGCCAAAGTGTTTAATTCTTGAACGAAATGCAGCCCTACAAAGCATGCGAGTTGGCTTTGTACTTCTGAGCCATATCAAAGATGAGATAGTCCCTGAGTGAAAACAAATACAAGACGTATTTGTTCCAAGGCAGTAGAGAGATTTGACAGACATGGTCACAGAAGCATTTGCTGTGACTGATCACATCTGCCATTTGTAGGGCTTTGGGAAAACAGCTAGGAGCTATCCAAGCTTGGGCTTTCTCTACATTATTCATTTCTTAAAACCTTAAAAATGTGTATCACTCAGTAACGTTCAATAAGTAGTATTAGGAATTGTTAAAAAAAAGGGCAATGAGAAATAAATGGTTTGTTTGGCAAAGTAATAGTAAACAATCTGGTGGATCTAGACAAAGGCTCTATCTCCCTTAATAGTAGGGAATTTGTTCAATGCACTCATCTAATTTTGTCCTGCTTTCAACACAAGTGGACAATTATTTGGGAAGTGTGACCATCTTTACTGCTTGCAAAGATAGTTTGGCTATGGTTTGTAAAGTCATTATTTCCAAGGGCTTTATTCTACCTTGTTTTCTTTGAAAATGTTCAAATTATAAGTCAGTTAATAATAAAGTTCATTAAAAGTTCTATATAAAAAGCAGTTCTTTTTTTTTTGGGGGGGGAGGGTCACTCCCGGCTATGCTCAGGTATTACTCCTGGCTCTTCACTCTGGAATTACTCTTGGCGGTGCTCGGGGGACCATATGGGATGCTGTGGATCGAACTCTGTTTGGCCATGTGCAAGGCAAACGCCCTACCCGCTGTACTATCACTCCAGCTCTTAAAAAGCAGTTCTACAACAAGGAGATAGCACAAAGGTCTGTATCCTGCATGGTATACAGGAGACTCAGGTTCTATCCCTGGCAGTGATCCCTAAACTCCTCTGGGAGCTGCCAGCATCAAGCCTGGAGTAGCCCAGGAATGCTGAAACCAAAATAAAAAGTAGCTCACTTAATCACTTAATCACTTAACTTCCCGTTAGTGGTCGATTTGCTCGAGCAGCGCCAGTAACGTCTCCATTTGTCCCTGTCGCGTGCTAGTGTAGCCCAATGGCATCTGTTCGTTCCGGGAACATGAAGAGCCTCAAACCGATTGTTCATGATCTTGACGAAGAAGTCTGACCATCTGGTAGGTGGGCGGCCACGCCGTCTTTTGACATCCCGTGGAATCCAGTCCGTAACAGCTCTAGTCCAACGGTCGTCTTTAAATCTCATTACGTGACCAGCCCATCTGATTTTCGACACCTTGGCAAATGAGACAGCGCCCCTGATCCTTGATCGTCGACGGATGTCAGAACCTCGGATTCTTTCTCTCATTTGAGTGAAACGTGATATTCCAAGCATAGCTCTTTCTATTCTTCTTTGGGAGACCTGAATAGCTTTCTCATCTTGTTTGCGTAGGGCCCAGGTCTCTGAGGCATATGTTAATGCAGGAAGAACAGTGGAATCAAAGAGATGTGCCCGGAGCCGGAGCTTCTTCGTCCTCTTATTTATTTCTTCGACGTTCTTGAAGGCGTTCCAAGCCGCTCTCTTCCTCCTGCGCAGCTCGGGTGCCAGGTCATTTGTCATGTTGACTTCTCGACCTAGGTACACATAGCTGTTGCATTTGGAGATGGTCGTTCCATTGAAAGCGAATGGGGCGTCAGGAACAAGGCTGTTTCTCATAAACATTGTCTTCGTAAGATTCAGCTGTAGTCCTACATTTCCACACTCATGGTCAAAGTCGGCCAGCATTTGTGCCGCTTGGCTGATGTTTGGTGTTATTAAAACAATGTCATCAGCAACGCGGAGGTGGTGTAATTGCCGACCATCTATCTCAGTAGCTCAAAGATTTATTTATTGTAAACAGAACAACTATTTCTTAAATGAAACCGGAAAATTCTGTCTCCTGGCCCTGGCTTAGATGTTTCTCCTCCTTGACTGCCCACTTGGTACTTAGAGCAGCATAAGCAAATCAGACCAGTGGTCAATGCATTTATTTGTTGGACAAGCATTAGTTGAAATCCTACTAAGTGTAAGTCTAGCTCAAGATGAAAACAAATCGCAAGCTTGCCCTCAGGGAGCTTACATTGCAGGGAAAGCAATGAATCACATGCGTGGATGCAAGCAGCTAGAGAAAGCTGGCTGGCAGGGAGAGAAGACCAGATGTGTGCCCTTGCTTTGGGCTCCATATCTGCCACTGTAGGACCCCCTCACTTTTCGCTGACCCCTGGGACCAACCCTAAGTAACCCGAAAAGGAGGCTGTGTGCCCATCTGGAACCAGCATTTTGTCAACTTCTCTCTTTCCTCTACAGTGAATTTTTTTGGTGGTGATCGATATAAGACACAAAGGTACCTACTCCAAAAGCATCTCCCCAAACCCCTCCAGATGTCCTAGTCTACTCTCTTCTAATCTTCTTCACAAAAGGGCCCCAAACAACAGTGAATCCACTTGCTCCTGCTTTGAAGCTTGTATGTAACCTTTCCCCCTTTTTAATTTAATTTTTATTAGTGAAACACCATGAGGTACAGTTGTAGACTTACAAATTTTTGTGCTTGGGTTTCAATTATACAATGATCAAATACCCATCCCTCCAACATCGCCTATTTTCCACCACCACAGGTCCCAGTATCCCTCCTATCCCCCATTCCCCCAACCCTGCCTCTGTGGCAGGGCGTTCCCTTTTGTTCTCTCTCTCCTTTTGGGTGTTGTGGTTTGCAAAAGAGGCATTGAGTGGTAACCATCTCTTGGGCCAACTCTTTCTCCATGAAAACTGAGCAGTCAAACCCTGTTTACACAACTGTGGCCTCTTAAAGTACCCTGGATGATTTCAGGGCCACCCTTGTTTGGAAGTTATTTCTTTACAGGCCGCTTTACCACCATGGGCCAACCCATCTTTGAACTAAGTCTGACATTTTTTTCTCACAAGTCAGTTGGGTATTCCCCCATCCCTCCATGATGTCATAGGTAAACCTATTTTGTAACAAAATGAAATGGCATGGAGTCTAGAAAATCTGTTTACATAAAATTATTGTGTTGTTTAAGCCTACCTGACCTGATCCCAAAAATGGTCCGTTTCCATCACACAATGAATGGCCTGTGCCCTCCCCACTTGATGACACAGGAGGTCCTGACTATGAAGGACAGTTCCAGTTACACTGTCCCTCCATGTTCCACAGTCAGAGCCTCAGTTTCTACTCAGATTGTGTAGCATCACCAAGAGCTAGTTTGCAAAATACAAGTAGTTCTTATTCAGACAAGCAAGGCCTTGCCCTTAAACCTCAGGCATCTGCAACTACAGCCTCCAAAGAGATTTTCAAAGATGCCAAAGAGATACCTAAATACTGCAGAAGCCTTTCCCTCTGACATGCCTACTCATTCAGCCAGACTAGGGAGAAGTTACACAATGCTTAGGATGGGAAGCAAGGAGAAATCCTCAGCTATTTCAAGCCCTCATCATTTATAGCTAACACCATCTTATCTAACCTAGATAGTCCTCCAAAGAACTGAAGTCTCTAGGGGGCGGGAGCAAGAGTACATTGGTTAGGGCATTTGTCTTGTACTTGGCCGACCCAGGTTTGATCCCTGGCATCCCATATGGTCCTTCAAACACTGTCAGGAATAATAGCTGAGTGCAGAGCTAGGAGTAACCCTTGAGTATTGCTGGATGTGACCCTAAAAGAAATAGATAACTGAAGTCTCTGGGCGTTAGAAGCAAAAGCTTCTGAAAAATAGGCTAGGGGATGTTCAAAAGCAGAGAACTTGAATATTGTGGGAGAGGGGTCAGGGGAGGGCAAGTCAAGCATCTACATGGTCTAACATGTTCCTATAATCCATAAAGTTTGCAAAACAGGCAAAGTGCACAAGGATAGACTAGAGACCATGATCCCTACAAGCTTCAGTCTTTGAAGGTGATTTAGCCACTGCCCCATAAGACGTAGTATTGCTTCTGACTTCCTGTCTTCCTACCACATAAGTCTTACTCCAAAGGTTAGAGAATCTAGGGGAGACTTCTTCATGTTTATTTATTATTTAAGTTTTGGTTTGGAGGTCATAGCTCGTGGTTCTTATGAGTGTTCAGGGATTACTCCTGATGGTGCTTCGTACCATGAGTGGTTCTGGGGATTATACCTGGGCCGCCTGAATGCAAGGCATGTGCTCAGTCATTGACCTGTTTCTTGACTCCCAGGTAAGACTTCTGTCAGCAACTAAGTACTATCCAGTAGCCGGAGGAGAATACTAGAGCCACTGGGCCGTGCAGAGAATTTGGGGCTAAACTCTGTTTTTCACTGAAACTCCATAAGCTCCTCCTTCAAGAGAAGGTTCGTGAGGAGATTTCTCATTGCCAGATATTAGTCTCAGATCATTTTTCCTACCCAAGATCTCAGAAAAGTCTGATTATTCTTCTTTCCCCGTGGCATCTTCTAAAAAGGATTTGGGGAATATTTATCATTTATCTGTGTATATTGCTGTGGCATGGCAGGGACCTTAATGAAGAGCCAAGTTCTCAGCCTCTGCAAGTCTAGGTTTCCATGGTTCCCAGGACCCCAGTTTCACAAATTCTCTCCTTTTATCTTTCCAGCCTACAATGATGGGAAGCTCCTTCCCTCTTCCCTGAGCGAATAGTTTGAAGCCACATTTTGGAAGACTTGGTGATGATCCTGTTCAATTGTATGACCTAGAGTGTTTTTTTCCCCTCCCTCTTCTTGCTTCACTCTTGCCCCATACTCCTGGCTCCTGGGGAACTTATTTCAAAGTAAACTACCTGGATATGGACTTTTGTTTTTGTCTTTTCTTGCTGGAATCCTAGACTTAGATTCTTGGGATCAAGTATGACCGTAGGAAGCTGTCCTCAGAATAGGATGTTGAAGCCTGTTCTCTCTCCTACAACTGAGGATGACAAGATTCCACTGCCAATGCTAAGGGGGGTGTGATCATCTTTGGCATGTAGACACAGGTGCAATGTATCTGCAGTCTCAGTTCTGAGTTTTCAAATTTGGAACACAAGGTTAGGAAGCATTAAACTTACACATGGAAATTCCACCTTCCTTTCTAGGTAGAAACTTTCCTTTCCTTCTCCGATTTTATCTCCTGCCTTCAATAGCTCTGTTCTCAACTCCTTTGCAAACTGATTTCCATCTTGCCCCAACATTGCAGTTACTGCTGCCAAGCTTATTGATGACCTCATGGTTGTTCATGCCAAAGAACATTCTCCTTTCCCTGAACCTCTTTGCAGCATGGGATTCTTTGGTCATTTTCTCCATTCAACAGACTTTCTTTCCATTGTTTCTTTGACATTGTAGTTCCAATCTTTCTCTCCCTCTCTGCATATCCCCCACTTCACCTTCAATGTTTTCTTCCTCCTCTGCCTATTCAAAAAGGTGTTTATAGGCCCCCTTCTCCCTTACTTCTGACTCTGGGTTTCACCTGGAGATCTCAGTCACTCTCCTGAGTTCCATGACTATTTCTCTATGCTATAATCTCCAAATCCATATCTCTAGCCCAGACCTTCCCATGACCCAGTTGGTACCTGCACATACATGTTTTAATTTTTCCTTAAATTTATATGATTCCAAACTGAACTCAAAGTTTGCGTTCAGATGGGTCTGAACCACCACGATTCATCAATCTCACTTTCCCTGCTAAGTTACTTACCTCACTAAGGAACACCACAGTCACTTTCTGGTATTATCTTTGGTCTCTTTCTCTCTCATTTCTCTCATCCAAGCAATGAGCGAAGTAGGCAACTCTAACCTGTTAAATGTCCTGAGATCTATCTGTTCCTTGCCATGTCATAAGAAGAAAATATTTCTGCAGGTATGTGCCAGTATGCCATCTATTTTGATAGGGTTAGTGTCCTTCAGTCATGATATCAACTATCACTATCTAGATGATCCCTGGATACCTCCTCTTTCCTACTCCAGGATGCCACCAGTGGTCGCCATGACTGGAGCTTCTCTCCCTGCCCTTTCTACCAGTCTCAGATTTGTCCGTCATTCACTGGTGAGGTAATTTTTATGAAATGCAGACTTATTTCTGCCACTTTGTTGGTGGTTTCTTATGCTTTCTATGTCTAGAAAAAATTTCTTCCTTCCTTCCTCCTTTCCTTCCCCTCTCCTTCCCTTTCTCCCTCTCTCCTTCCCTTCCTCCCTATCTCTTTCCTTCTTTTCTTTCTTATCCTTCCTTCCTTCTTCTTCTCTTTCTTTCTTTCTTTCTTTCTTTCTTTCTTTCTTTCTTTTTTACTTTCTTTCTTTCTAAGCTACCTTGCATTTAACTTTCAGGCTCAGTTTAGATAAATGTATATTTCTCTTCCTTGAACCCCACTCTAACTTCTTCTTGATTAAGAAAATTCAGACTAAAGCTCTCCCCTTCATATATGATTGGTAATCCATGTTGATAAGACTTTCAGCACCAACATACCAGTGAAATGTTCATTAGACATCATCTTGCCAAACCCTGTGATAAAGCTGCTATTCTCACTTGCCTGGGTTCGCAGTAACTCTCACCATACTTAGACACACTTGTACCTCGAAGCACTTTGCTCTTTTGTTTTCTCTGACACTACACCTGACAGAGTCTTCCCTCCCCTCCCCAAGCAGAGCCCCGGCAGCCAAAGACCTCCAGAACCAGCCACAGCCATGCTGAGACCATTCTCCACACATCCGCATAAGCCTCATGCATGAAGGAACCGGCAGAGGAACCCAGGCATGCTGGTCCCGGGGCTGAGATCTCCAAGCCTGCTTGGATTGGGACTGGGCCTTCTCCACCCAGATCCCCCATCTTCCAGTAGGTAGGCATTACACCCACCAGAGCTGCCGCTGGTGCCAGGTGGTCCCATCAACGGTCAAGACCCAGAGACTATAAAACCCAGCTCCCGAAAGACATCCTATTATCTCGTTTTTACTTTGGAGAACCCGGGAGGCCACCAAAAGTATCCTGCCCGCACGGCAGAGTCTGGCAAACTTCCCGTGTCATACTCAATATGCCAAATACCAGTAACAATGATAGGTCTCATTCTCCTAGCCCTGAAAGAGCATTGAATATGGCTCTTTTAAAATCTCAGGGCTAGGTAGGAGACATTATCGGTGCCTGCTTGAGGCAATCGATGAACAACAGGATAATAATGATTGTGATCATGACACTACACCATCTCAAATTTCTTCCTTCTCACCTCCTTAACTCCCCTATCATAACCTCAAAGTGGTGTTGCCCTCATTCTTCTCATCTCTGTGTTCCTCTCCCTCCAGGCAATGTCATCGATCCCTATGCCTTTAAATACATGAATATGAGAATAACTTTGAAAATATCCATCTCCAGACATGATTTCTCAGCTGAGTTCTAGATATATTAGCCAATTGGTATTTGGCATTTCAATCTGGATGTCTAATAGGCTTCTTTGACTTAATATGTCTATAGTGGGTTAAAAATACAATCCCTCCAAGATATGTCCACATTCTAACCTTCTCTGAAGTTCTAAATATGGATGCGTGGGCAGATTTTATAATTATAAATACATATTTAAAAATTCAAGGTGTGATCATCCTGATTGAACAAAGGCCCTTGTAAGAGAGAGGAGAGACAGAAAGGGGAAGGTTGCACGAAGACAGAGCAGAGGTTGGCATGAGAGAGTCACACACAGTACAGGAACACCAGCCAGTCACCACTGTCACCAGGAGCTGGGAGAGGCCAGGCCCACTCTCCCTCTGGAGTCTCCAGTGAGAACTCCCTCTGGAGTCTCTGCTGCTATCTTCATTTCTAACTGTGGCCTCCAAAACTGGCGGAGTCAAGCTCTGTTTTTGTAAGGGACCAAGTAGGAGGCAATTGTTTGGCTATCTCTAGAAAAGTAATCAAATGTCTAAACAGAGTTTGAGACTTTTCTCCCCCTGATTTCCTTGGTTCAGCCAAGCATAATGGGTACTGGTGGAGGGATGGATATTTGATCATTGTATAATTGAAACCCAAGCACAAAAATTTGTAAGTCTACAACTGTACCTCATGATGTTCACTAATAAAAATTTAAAAAAAAACTATCCAGTTCGGGGCTGAAGCTATAGTACAGCTAATAGGGCATTTGCCTTGCATGTGGCCAACCCAGGTTCGGTCCCCAGCATCTCATACGGTCCCCTAAGCACCACCAGCAGTAATTTCTGAGTACAAAGCCAGGAATAACCCCTGTGCATCGCTGGGTGTAACCCAAGATGAAAAAAATATATCCAGTTCCTTGGATTCCAAACCACAGGCATTCCTGTGCTTCTCTTTCTCTCCCACCTTGTACCTGAGCCATAGACTTTCTCCTCTATTTTAAACAATGACGTGGACCCTATTCAGTCCTCATCAAAGTAATTCTTCTAACATGAGTTTAGACTGCTGTTGATATTTCTCTAGTCTGTCCTATACCCTGATAAAAGGATTTGCTTTCTCCACTGTATAAAAAAATTACATGATTATGTGCTTACTCATTTAAAATATCCCCTACTAGACTATAGGCTTCATGAGAGAAAATACTTATTCCCAGAGGCCAGGACAACACTTGACCTACAGTAGAACCACAATAGTGATCTAGTCCAGGCATTTTAACAGCATTATACCTGCCTCTTGCTCACAGTAGCCTTGAAGGATCTGAGTATAATCAATGAATTCATGAATAAATGAATATTTCCCAGATAACCCCAGCTGGAGGAAATCTCTTCTCTGAACTCATATATGGAGTCACATTATGTGGCAATATACTTTTATTCTCTTTGAGAAATTCCTTTCGACCTGCCAGTCAGGACTCTGATTCTTAGGCTCAACATCAGAATCTCCTTCACGTTTATCTCCCACATCATATATTGTGTCCTATCTGCATATTCGACAGATTTGTGGTAACTGGTCAACTACATATAGAAATACGTGAATGACAAAAATCATAAAGACTCTGTAACTTGAAAACTTCTACAGACCCAAAACTATTGAGTCCTTGATTTTTTTTTCTTTTTGGGTCACACCCAATGATGCTCAGGGGTTACTCCTGGCTCTGCACATAGGAATTACTCCTGGCAGTGCTTGGGGGATCATATGGGATGCCAGGGATTGAACCCATGTCAGCCGTGTGCAAAGCAAATGCCCTACCCGCTGTACTATCACTCCAGCCCCGAGTCCTTGATTCTTATGCCATATCTCCAATAGCTCTCCCCCAAATCCACCACTTGAGGTATTAAAGGATCAAAAACTTTATTTCTTCCCACTGAGCAGTGAACGTAAGAGGCAAGTAGCAGAACACTTATTATACCCAGGGGCCTGTTGGATTGTTTTTTTGGCCACTAACTCACTTAATTTGGTGTCGTTTAGCACATTACAAGACTGTTCAAGAGTACTATAAATGATGTCAGACCTCATCAGACACCACTTCAGAAAAACATTGCCTGTAGCTGGATCAAAAAGGTGAACATCTGTAAGCTAGCAATGGTAGAAAACAAGAATAAATCATTTTTTCTCCTCTATCTCTCAGGGATTCTCACCTTTTACCCTAAAAATGTTAATATTTTTTTAAATGGCAAGCTTCTGAATATATTTATGAAGCATTTGTACAATGATAAAACATCCTGGTACCTGATTAACGAGGAATTATCTGGGATTCTCTCACTCTTCATTGCAATTACTCTGGGTGATGTTGTTCGGGTCATTCTATTTGTTCAGGTTATTTTGTTTTGGTATGATTTTCAGGCAGCAAATTAAACATCAAAATTAAAAATTGAACAAAGCCAGTTATCTGTTATCTCAATCAATGTCTTCATGATCATCCTGAATTTTCATTCCAGAAACTGTATTGGACTTAACTATTCTAGGTTGCCTTGACAAAACAAACGGTACTGTTTGACTACGTTGCCCACAACAATTTTGGCAAAGTGCAGAACTCAGAAGATGGTACTCTTGAATGTTGATTACTTTTGCTTTTCATCTCAGAAGAGAGTTGGGTGGGGGAAAACAGGGGAAGCCAGAAAGTTTGGTCAAACAGAGCTGTTTTATGAAGGATCGTTAGAGCACCCCGAGTTTAGATCCATCACTTATTTATTGGAGAGCTCGGCTACTCAGTGACGTCTCAGATGCTCTTGCCTCAGCGGCCAGGGTGCCAGGGGTGGGTCACTCACCCTACATTGAAAAGATTCAGCTGGCACGCAGGACTGTGGGTATCTGTAGCAGTTTCCCAAGAGACACCAAAGCCAGGCTTTCTTAAAGTAGTGTGGGAAAAGGAAATGAGATGTGGGAAAAATTAAGACTTTTTTCAGTCGTTTTTATAGCATGAACGTGGTCTATCTGAAATTTTGTGAACTTGATATGCTATTGTGTTAATGCATCAAGGCTGCAGAGTTCAAAAAGAGATGGTTTGTTTGAAATTATGGCGCCCAAATGTGTTTCCACTTAGGATTTTACAAAACGAATGCTTTGGAGATTCTGAGAAGGGTACCGCACGGAGAGAAAGAACTTTCCAATTTTATTTTAACATTCAGTTCTCAGCACTCAGAGGAATTTGGGCCCAGCACACCACGACAATCACATCTGTCAAGTCCCTTTTAGATTCATCTCAGCCTTGAATGGGACATTGAAAAATGCACAGGAGGGTTTTGTTCCTGGGGGGCAGGGGGCTCTTCAGCCTGTTTTGCTCTTTGCTCTCTACACTTAAAAGATTGCTCCTTTCTTGAAATATTACTGGACTAAAATATATTATCAAGAATGCATTCGGTTCCTTCGCTCGAAAAAACCGAAAACAACAGAACTAACCAACTGATCAAAAATGTGTTTCCAAGGGGGCAGTTTGAGTTCAACATTTTCTTTCAACTTTTATATTGAGAGGTCAGCAATATAATGAACAAGAAAGACATGTATGGGATGTGTGTGTGTATGTATATGTGTATGAGTGCGCGTGCATGTGTTTATGAGAGGATGTTTTGTGTGGGTAGCATTTCCCACTCTTTCTTGGACCTGAATTTAATAGAATTCATTCATTTGCCATTCTACAACCACGCCATTTGGGGAAGAGTCTAGCCAGAATGTTAACTGTGGAGAGGGGAGGAGAGCACATGAACATGTTAAAGGAACTGGTGCTACACTTTGGATCCAGGACCCCTCACTCCTCTCCAGAATCACTCTCCTACATTATTAAACTTTTAAAAAATCGTGTTGGTGAGCATATAGAGACTCTTATAAAGAGTGAGTCCCTGTAGAGTAGTAGAGATAAGGACCAGGAGGTCTGCTACACAGCTTGGAAACCGTCCTCACACGCTGGGGGAAAAGGCAGCTCAGATAGAGAAGGAAACACCAAGTAAAGGATGTTGGGAGGACCCATTCGGGTTGAAAGATGCGTGCCAAAAGTAGACTATAGACCCAACACGATGGCCGCTCAATACCTCTATTACAAACCACAATACCCAAAAGGAGAGAGAATAAAAGGGAATGCACTGCCGCTGAGGTGGGGTGGGGTGGTGGGTGGTGGGGAATGGGGTGGGGGTGATGGGAGGGATGCTGGGAACATTGGTGGGGAAGAATGGGCACTGGTGGGGAGATGGGTAAATGATCATTGTATGACTGTAATGCAAACATGAAAGTTTGTAAGTTTGTAACTGTACCCCACGGTGATTCACACACACACACACACACACACACACACACACACACACACACACACACATATATATATAGAGAGAGAGGGGGAAAGAGAGAGAGTGCCCCTGAATTTAATCATTCACATACAATTTTCAGACTTCTTGGCATTTTCAAGTCTCACTCTCTGGTACATTGCTAGAAAAATTGATGCTATTTTTTTAAAGTAAAATAAATTAGTTTTGTGAAGGGGAAATTTTTTAAACTACCATTCATAGGTGTGCTGCTAGCACTTTTGGTTTTTTATCCTTCTATATTTCTAAATTTTGCACTTTACATCAGGGATCATAAAATGATTATATATGCTACTAGCATCCTTACATGTGATAGCAAACAATATTGACTCTATCATATGACATGCAGCACACATTTTGACAATTACTATGAAATATACAAATATTCCCCCAAAATTTGTCACCAAAGGCTCTGAGATTTGTTTTCAAAGGCAGTGAGGATATCAATCCCATCAAATGTGGGGAGCACCCAGACTGCTGACTGCTGGGGGGTGTTTTCCAGCACCCCTTCAGTATCCCACCTTCCCTTCCTCCAATTTCTTTCCTTCGAGACCCCACCCAGATTGTTCATGGTCTTGGCTTTTCCCAGAACACAGGTGTGATCCTTTCAGCAATCATTAAGTCTCCCATTCATTTCCTTACCTCCCAATAATTTACATGCCTCCCATGGTATGGCATGTAAATTATACATCACTGTATCACTGTATCACTGTCATCCCATTGTTCATCAATTTACTTGAGCAGGCACCAGTAATGCCTTCGTTCGTCCCAGCCCTGAGATTTTAGCAGCCTCTCCTTATTCGTCTTTCCCAATGCTGCCATATTGGAGGCTCTTTCAGAGTCAGGGGAATGACCCTGAAAGAATTTGATATGCCAAAAGCAGTAACAATAACAGGTCTCATTCCCCTGACCCTTAATTATACATGAAAATCAAAATACTAGAATCAAGAATCATATTTTACAATTAGAGCTAAAATTTAAACCATGGACAAAAATAATGAAAGAAGACAAACTGTTTGATAAAGTGCCTTAGAACTATATCTTGAGATGAAAAGTTTCAAGTCTCAATTTTATTGCAGAAGAACTGATGGACTGACCGAGACTATTTCATGTCAGTGAAGTATGCCGAAGATATGGCTAAGTTTAGAAATATAGTGCTTCCTGAGTATGGAACTTTAAAAAAAATAAAAATCACCAGTTCTATTTCCTTTGAATTCCTCTAGAGAGTGAGTATTCAATAACACAAATAATTTTTGCTTTTTAAAAAAATTTTTATTAGTGAAACACCATGAGGTACAGTTGTAGACTTACAAATTTTTGTGCTTGGGTTTCAATTATACAATGATGAAATACCCATCCCTCCATCAGTGCCCATTTTCCACCACCACGGATCCCAGTATCCCTCCCAACCCCCATCTCCCCTGTCCCACCCTGCCTCTGTGGGACAGAGCCCTTTTGTTCTCTCTCTCCTTTTCGGTGATAATTTTTGCTTTGATTGGATTTGTCTTTAAGATATAGGTCAGACCTAAAAACATGTCAAAGAAAAGCAGCTCTAAAGAACTTTAAACTGGAATACTACTGCACATAATATTTATTTTGTTTTCCAAGCTCACAGAAACTTGGATAATTTGATGCATCACACAGGAAGGGTTGCCAGGATTCCATTTTAAGTAGACACTCGAGAGTATATTCTGCTTATTTTTAAAAAATTCTGGTTCAGTCAGAAGACAACTGACTCTTGTGTTCATTTCCTCATTTGCAAAAGGAGTGGGTCCAATAAATATTCTCCAAACCCCTTTCTCATTTCCAAAACTTCAGCGACCCTCTAAAGTATGCCAAATACTATATTTCAATATTGATAAAGAAGCAGACAAAAGTTAAAATATTAGAAAATCCTATACTACACAATTTATAATGCATTGTAAACCCTAATTATGTAGTTATACATTCACAATTTTCTGCCTTAATAATCCCCAAATCCTGTCACTCTTCAAACCTCTGTTCTCCCCAAGACACATATTTCACCTGCTTATCTCTGTGTGTCTTTGCTTATTTCTACTCTGGAAAAGACTGTGTTCTTTCTTGAGCACATCTTTTTTCTCTTCCTCTCCTCTCACATATTTCTAAGCAACTTTCATTCAATGAAGACTTCATTGCTTCACTTAAAAAAAAAAAAAACCAAAGTCCAGTTACCAGTCCAATTATGTGTCAGACGCTGAAAGTGCATTCTCGGAAGACTGTGGGAGCCAGTTCAAGTGTTGCATCTCCCAAATTTCCATGTAGAACTTGATTCTAGAGATACAAAGGCCTCATACTTCTTTCTTTTTTTTCCGCTTTTTGGGTCACACCTGGCCATGCATAGGGGTTACTCCTGGCTCTTCACTCAGGAATTACTCCTGGTGGTGCTCAGGGGACCATATAGGATGCTGGGAATCGAACCCCGGTCGGCCATGTGCAAGGCAAACACACTACATGCTGTGCTATCGCCCCAGCCCCAGGCCTCATACTTCAAACTAAAAAATAAATTGTAACTCTGCCTCTGTCTGATCTGATTTAAGGTTTTAATGTTAATAGAATATTTTGTAGACAACTTACACTCTAAAATTTAGTCTAACTTTATTTGTCTATTTCTTTGGAGGAAGAGGGACTTGCTTACTTTGTCTCTGTGCTCTGGGATTACGCCTTGTGGTACTTGGCGGGCGGGGCTGGGTGGGGGGAGGGTTTGCATATGTGGTGCAGGGATTAAACCCAGGTCGTATTTATGCAATGTGAGGTGCTAGCTCTCTGACCTCTAGAAAATTTAGTCTAAATAAAATAAAAACTACCAGTCTAGGTGGCTTATCCTGAACAAAAGCAGAGAAGGAAATCATAGTTTGGTCTGGGAAAGGGTAGGCAAGTTGTGTCTGTGTTATGTAAGACAGTCACTTAGTACATGTTTGAGGTGGGACAGAGAGCGGAATGATGTGGATCCCTTATGGCCCAATCCAGGGCCTCAAATTTTTCCTCTAGTGGTTATTTCTCAGACAAAGTCAACAGACTGGATGCACTGTAGCACTGTCCTTCCATTGTTCATCAATTTGCTTGAGCGGACACAGACTGGATAATAAGTACTAATTCATTAAGTAGCACTGTAACACTGTCCTCTGTTGTTCATTGATTTGCTCGAGCGGGCACCAGTTATGTCTCCATTGTGAGACTTGTTGTTACTGTTTTTGGCATATCGAATATGCCACACGGGAAGCTTGCCAAACTCTGCAGTGCAGGTGGGATACTCCCGGGCTCTCCGGAATCGAATCCGGGTTGACCGCATGCAAGACAAATGCCCTACCCTATGTATGATAATTTAAAAGGCACTGGAAGTTAGGAGAAAGGATTTCATCATTTTTATATAATCAGGAAGTTTGGAGAAATGCAAGTGACTTTGGTTGTGGCTTTATTATGGTCTCCTGAATATCTATAGGCCAGTGATGCCCAGAATTCAAGCTCTTGTGAGCTGGGAATGAAGGGAATGAATATATTTGCAAATTCTTATTCTCCAACTATCTATGGAGAGGCAGAAAAGGAGACAAAGTGTGAGAGGTAGAGAGAAGTTTGGGGGCCTCTTTAGGCAGTAATTAACAGTGTTCTTTTAGTCTTTCTATAGGACTACCTATCACAGGGTATTCTGCATTTATTTTTTAAGCAGCAAAAAATTAATTAGCTTATACTCAATAAAGTGAGGCCACAACTGAGATTGCGAAGATAAATGAGGACGCATTTATTTCTCTTAGCTAGTTAACTCTCAAAATCTTTCTCATTTTCAAGACTATTTGTAATAGTAGAAGAAAATTAATGAACATATGAATTTAAGTAAGAAAAACTTTTTTACCTCCCCATCAGTATTATAATAACCGATATGTAAAAGTTGTTGGTTGTGTCCAGTTCATTTCTAAAGATTTCATATGCATCAACTCTAGTAATTCTCACAAGAAACCTGAGAGATTTGCCCTGTTTCTAGATCTATTTGTAATACAGGAAAACTGAGGTACAGGAATGTTATGTGAGTTGATAACTAGCCAGTGATGGAGTCAGGAGTTAAGCCAAAAAGGAGTTTCAGAATTTGTTCTTCAAACCATTCCCTCTACTGCCTGAAACTCAGCAAGGAAATTGTGGCTATTGGTCCTGCTGTCCCTCCCCAAACTTATTTGATCATCAGAGACTTACCAATCCATCTCCAATATAATCTGGGAAGTCATTGATTAGAATGCTCCGTTGGTTCTTTACAAGTCAAAATGTTATAATATGAAAATTAATTATCATAAATGATGTGTTACTTCCAAGCCAAAAGTCTTTAAAGGCTTTTAACAGAGTTTCAAACCCTCTCTCCACTGCCCTGCCACAGAACTTATCTGTCAAACAGGGAAAGGGGAAAGTTATTCTTTTCTTTCTGACAAAAACAACTGAAAAACTTAACTTCTTTGACAGACCTTTGAGTGATACAACTCAAACAGTACAATTAAAATAATTTATTTCTAGTAGAACATGACCAAGGATACCCTCAAGTAGCCATTCCTTTACCTTTCAGACTTGGGGGTGGGTGGGCACCTGGGGACATTGGTGGAGAGAAGGTCACACTGTTGGTAGGATTAGTGTTGGAATATTGTGTGCCTGAAATAACTCTATTATGAACTTTGTAAATCACAGTGTTTTAGTAAAAGAATTTTTTTTTGGTTTTTGTGTCATACCCAGTGGTGCTCAGGGATAACTCCTGGCTCTTCACTCACGAATCACTTCTGGCAGGCTCAGAGACCATATGGGATGTCAGGAACCCAGGTTGAATTGGCTGCATTCAAGGAAAGCACCTTACCCACTGAACGATCTCTTCCATCCCAAAATAATTTTTTTAACTAAAAGAACAAAACAAATGCAAATGTTAACATAGGGGGGAAAATCATTTCTCCAAAGTCATTGGAAGCTAAATTTTTAAAGATGCCTATGAGCCCTGGTCCAGACAGAGCACAGGGCACTTGACCTTTGTAGGTGCAGGAAGTTTGGCTAGGTTTCAGCCCTTCTGAGAGCTATGTGGAGCACACAGCTCATCTATACCGGGCAAAGTGTTTTTGAGAAGACTTAGTTACACTTTAAATTCCTGCTTCCAACTACTAAGGTCAAGTTTCAGGTGGAGAAAGTTAGCGGGCGGGAATGATGCAAGTGCAAGGTGGCCCAGCTGAGAAAGAAGATGCCAAGTCACTGTGTCATCATACCCTGGCATCTGAGATGGATATTGGCTTGGCATCCTCAAGCCAAGCCCTCTTACCACTGCAATAGCACTACTTTCATTTCACTGTTGAGTGGGATGTGGATTTAATATGCTCTCAAAACGAAAGGACACGCACTGGGAACTAAGGCTGTCAGAATTTTCCTTGGAGCTTTTTTTTATTAAAATTCTGATTATTGCTGATCTAAAAATCAGATAGTACCAGAATCCAGAAGTTATGGGCATGCTTTGTAATGCACAGCATGTGAACTCTTCTGCAAACCAAGCTCTTTCACATAATGAATGGGGCAAACTGGGCTTTCATTATTTCACCACTAAGCTTTAAGGTTTATTGGACTAAATAGCACTTTTAATGTTAAGAGTTGACAGAACTTTCAAACAAAGGAAATATCTTACTACGATGACCGTGAAGAATCCCACACACCCCCATTCACATACGTCACCCAAAGTTAAAGGTGCAGTGTGAGATGTATCATTGGAAAAACCATGATGGAATCTTTGAGTGGTCCAATGGATGGCTTGAATTAATAAAAGCATAGGGAAATTATTCTTTAAAACCATGAATTCACAACTACAAAGCCTATTTTTGCTTTGCTATTATTAATACAATAAGAGGTTTGACTTTGACCTTGGAATCACAAACGTGGAAAACATTAGCAGTATTATAGTGACATGCTCTGAGACTCTCTCTTTCTGTATTAAACTGAGGCTTCTGATAAGTTTAGAGGAGTCCCCATGGCACCAAATAAAACTAAACAATTCATACAGGCTGAGATCAAGGAGATCTAGCAAACCAAAAGATTCCCTCTCCTTGATAAAAGGAAGTCTGCTTAAAACTACTGGCAATTATTAATGTCTTAAAACTATGATTTTAGAACTCACTCTTGGTAAAAAATAAACATTAACAGTTTGGAAAACACGTACTTTATAGTAAGCTATATAAGCAGAGTTTTCAAAGGCATTTCAAACTCCTGTTAATAAAAATGTCTTTGTAATCTTAACCCAGTCTTTTCCCATGAATTTGAAGGCAGCAATTGTCTTGAATGTCAGTCATTTAACTTCCTCTGGGATAATAGAGTGACAGTTGATTGCAGCCTGAGTTTTTTTTTTTTTTTTGCAAGGTGCCGCTGTAACACTGTGACAAAGCTGCGAGCCATGTCACAGATGGCACAGGAAGACCTCATGCTGTCATCCCCCTGTTTTTCCATCTAAACAAGCTAAAAGACACGAGTCATGCTTGGGACGGTGCACACTCCAGAGACATGCATGTAACTAAGAACAATGGTGAGGAGCAATTGTCACTGGTCCTCTGGTCATGGACTCTTAAGCAAATATTCAACACTAATTTCTGTCACAATAGGGCAACAGGGTGGAGGCGTGGTGTTCAGCTTTTCACAGCCTGAAAGGCCTTGCAGGAATCCAAGTGCCTGCAACTCCTATTGGCTGCAGGTCAGTGGCTCTTTAGAAGCCCGTTTTGTAGACTTCCGGTCACATGACCTCTCCGGGTGCACTGAATCCTATTTTTTAAAATTAGTTGTCAAAAAATAAGGCAAGGAAATCATTCTTTCAATGTAAAAGTAGATGTGATTCTAAAATAGTATAACATAGTGTGATTCACTCATTATCTAGTGGGCTTTAGGTCTCTCTGATCTTTAGTTATAATACAGAGGCAGCAAGCATGCCAGTAAGGGAGGGCAAATGTTTAGCTTATTTTTTATTTCTAAGCTAAAAATATTGGTAAATGTTTGGTTTCTGGTTTCTTGATGGCCAAGGAGAGCTGTCTCCTTAAAAATAACAACGAAAGAGGCTGGAGTGACAGTGCAGAAGGTAGGGCGTTTGCCTTGCACGTGGCTGACCCGGGTTTGATTCCCAGCATCCCATATGGTCCCCCGAGCATGCCAGGAGCAACTCCTGAGTGCATGAGCTAGGAGTAATCCCTGTGCATCTCTGGGTGTGACCAAAAATGCAAAAAAAAGAAAAAAAACAAATTAAAGACACTCCAACTTCATCTCCTCAAACTCAAAAGGGTTCTAATCCCCCAAATGTGTGCATTTTTCCCAGCTGTTTGGGTGTTCTATTCATTTATTTGGCAAATGTTCATGGACACACTGCCATCAGGATCATTGTATTTCCCATGCTCCCTTAATGAATATGTTTTCAGATAGCCTGGATTTAGTTGATTCAATTTGGGGTCCTCTAGATAAACTTAATAAACCCAAAGTACTCTCTCTACACTTGTTTTTGGTTTGAGCAATTGATATCTACTTCACTTATGAAAAACATTAAATTAAATATTGGCCATGTCAATGCCAATGATATCCGTCTTCCAGATCATTGACTGCTCTTTTCTATGGTAATAAACCCTATGTTCAGGGCTGGAGAAATAGATCAAAGGGTTGAGTGAACATTTGCATACAAGAGGTCAGAAAGCAATAGCCAGCACTATAAGGAGCCCCCAAGGACTGCAAAGAGTGCCCACCCACTATTGCTGGGTATTTCCCCTCCTTAAAATATCATAAACATAAAAAGGACTGAAAAGTTACAATGGCTAAGGCAAGTTGCATGTGGCTAACCCTAGTTCAGTCCCCAGCACTGTATTATTTCTCCCCTAGCCTCAACCCAGCAGAACCAGGAGGAAACCTTGAGCACTGTTAGATCTGACCTACCACCACGCACACACACACACACACACACACACACACACGCACGCACGCACGCACGCACGTGCACACACACGCATGTACAAATTAACTTTATATTCTGCTCACACATCTCCTTAGCCTATAAGTAAATATAGAAAATGTTTTTTTAAAAAAAATTTTTAAGAGAGGGGCTTGAACAATAGCACAGAGGGTAGGGCATTTGTTTTACAGCTTCCCATCCAGGTTCGATTCCCAGCATCCCATATGGTCCCCCAAGCATTGCCAGGAGCAATTCCTGAGTGCAGAAGGAGGAGTAACTCCTGAGCATCGCCAGGTGTGACCCAAAAAGCAAAAAATATATATATCTTTAAGAGAACTGTGGAAATATTTTGTCTCACTCAACACCTTCAAACATTTTAAAGCTTTGTTTATAAATATAATATCTGTTTTAATTACTTACTTTGGTGAGCTGAGCTATACAAATGCCAGTATATGCTAACGTAGCTTTTTACAAACCTACTGCATTGATTTTTAACACCAGCAAAGAGGAGCAATGGCCCCTTGAAAATGCAGACCACCGGTGGCAGATGCCGAAGCAGGCAAGCAGATAGAATAAAGGGACCCCAGGGCCATGGAAATGAATTCTTGGGAAGTAATAAAACCAATTGGCCCTAAGGCTGCTAAAAAACCCACCTGGCAGATACACAGGAACTAAGGCCTAATAAGACCTTTACCTTTACAGAGACAGAGGGTTGGCTGGACTCCTATCTGAGAGAAGCTCCAGCAGGAACAAAGGCCTGAAAAGAAATATCAAAGAATATCAACTGCTCCCAGCTCTACCCCTTGCCAACCACCTGAGCAATGGGCTCTTGCCTAGGAAGAAAGCCCCACATGGAACAGGTTGTGGAAAATCCCAATAAAAGCCAACTTCAGCTAAGAAAACGGTCCCTATGCTTCGGAGCCTATGTGCTTCGGAGCCTATGTGCTGCACAGCGCAGGTGGTGTTCAGGCATGCGTCACCCCTATCTCCTGTCTTGAGAGGTTATGTCATCCTTCAATGCTGGAATATGTAATGGGGCTCTCTCTCCACTTCCAAGAAGCTCGTGTTCACTCTCAGCACTTTCTCTCTCACTCTCTCTCCCCACCTTCCTCAGGACTTCCAGATAAAACCTGTTCTTTTTTTTTTTTCTTCACTGTTCATCTCCTCCTGAAATTCTTTCCTGAGACACAAAGGTAAAGGACCTGGGGCTGGAGTGACAGGACAATGGGTAGGGTGTTTGCCTTGCATGAGGTTGACCCGGCTTCGATTCCCAGCATCCCAGGTGGGCCCCCGAGCACCGCCAGGAATGATTCCCAAGTGCATGAGCCAAAAGTAAACCCCTGTGCATTGCCGGGTGTGACCCAAAATGCAAAAAAAAAAAAAAAAAAAAAAAAAAAAGGCAAAGGACCTGAATGGCCTGAGTAAGGTCTAGGACTGACTTTCCTTTCCTGCAAAGAGCAAGGCTCACCACTGACTCTAATCAGTCCTAGATTCCCAAGACAATCCTGGGTGGCAAAGAGATAGAGAGAAATAGGCAGACTCCCTTCTCCAGGCCACTGCCTTTCTCTTTCACACTTCACCTAAGTGACCCAGAGGACCCTCACCAACATTAACACAGAGCATTACAGTTGCTGAGAGCAGAAACTGAGGCAGGTACAGCCTTCTCTGCAGGAACCAGGGAAAGGTCAAAAACCTGCACCTTCTGTCTCAAACTGCAGAGGCTCAGCGGAGGGTTAAAAACTCTTGATGGCTAGTTTCAGACAGGTAAGCTCACACCTTTATGAGTTGTACCTCCAGAAGCTCTGCCTATTTCTCACAATGCAAATCAGCATTTTTTGTTTCTGGCAGGGGAATAAGGAGAAGAAAAGTTACCATTGGGGACTATGCTAAAACAACTTGTTCTTTCTTCCTCACAATGGCAGATCTCAAGAGAAACTACTAGAATCTAACCAACCAGAGTATTAGCAGAGCCTTGCTGAGCTGGGGACAAAGAAATACCCCAGCCTGTTCTAGTTTTGCTTTGAAGGAAGGGACATGCCCAACTCCAGCCCCCTCTCATCATCCTTTGACACCTCAAGGTGGAAAAACGTAAATGCACACATGAAACTCCAGCCCAGGGCCACAGACTCCCCAGATGACGCGTATTCATGGACTAAAGTACACTCCCTTTCCTGCTGTCACATCTTCATCTTATGTTACTAAACACAGTTCCTTTCACCCAGTGCATAGTATCTGGTATTTAATCAAGAAAAAAACGTTTGAAGAGTTTGAGCAAATGTGAGAACTTGACACAAATACGGAGAAACTGGACTTCATCAGATCAAGAATTAAAACAACTACAATTCATGTGTTCACATGGAAAAGAAAATAAAATAAAAAGAGAGAGATGGGCCCAAAGAGATAGTACATCTGGCAAGATGCCTGCCTTGCATAGTCAACTGGGTTCAATCCCTGGCACCACCTATGGTCCACTGAGCATAACTAGGAGTGAGCCTTGAGCACAGAGCCAGAAGTAAACCTTGAGCACCACTGGGTATGACCTTAAGACAACTGAAAAAGAGAATGAGGAAAGAGAGATAAAGAGAGAATGAGAGAGATTAAAATTTTAAAGATGAATTAAAAGAGATATTTAGAGTTCAAAACCACTGAAAGAATATAAAAAATGTCTTTGATGGAGTCTCCAATTAGGAGTCTGGACATGGTTGAGGAAAGGCCCTCTGAGCTTGAGGGTATATCAATAGAACCTTCTACAACTAAAAAGCAAAGACACGGAACAGAAAATTTACGGATTGAGGGACAACTGCAGAGGAGATAATTTATGCATCCTGGGAATTCCAGAAGAAGAAAGTAAAGAAGGAATTTTTAAACAATCTGACTTAGAATTTCCCCAAATTAATGTCAGACACCAAAGCACAGATACAGAAAGCTCAGAGAACAGAAAGCATGATAAATGCTGACAACACACCTAGGCATGGCATCCCCAACTGCAGAAATCAAAGATAAAGGGGAAAACTCTTGAAAGAAAAAAAAAAACAGGGGGAAAAAAGAAGCACTGATTCATTTATGTGGTAGCATATTTAATATGAAAACATCATGTTAAAAGGGAGAATTCAGTCACAAAAGACTACTTATTTGATGGTTCTATTCATCTGGAAGTCTAGAACATATAAAGACAGAAAATAGGTTACTTAGAACTGAGAGGGGGTGATGGGAAGATAGGGAGTTAGTGGCTAAAAGCCTTGAGTTTCTTTTAGCTTGCTTATAAATTTCCCCCTTTTCACTTCATATAAACACTGTGGTTTACAAAGTTGTTTGTGATGATTTGTTATAGACATTCAATATTCCAATACCAATTCCACCACCATTCTACCTACCCTCCGTCACTGTCTCCAATTTTCCCAACTTCTCCTTAAACCTGTCCCCATAGCAGGCCCTCAATAATTTATTTTATATTGCTTGTTATAAATAATTTGCTAGCAGAAGAATCAACAAATATTTTCTTAGAAGATAGTGAAGATGATTGTATCTCACCATGGTCCCATTAAGTCCTTGTATAAGAGGTTACTAAGATGTTGTTGCAGTATAAGCCTCCTGTGTTTGTATTTTCTTTTTTTTTTTTTTTTTTTTTTTTATTTATTGAATCACTGTGGGAAAGGTTACAAAGCTTTCAGGTTTATGTCTCAGTCATGCAAATATCAAACACATTTCCCTTTACCAATACCCACCTTTTCCCATGAAGAACCCCAATAAAACCCCACCCCCCACCCCTCCCCGTCCCTGTGAGGCAGATGAATTCTAGTTAACACTCTATCCGCTTTGATTAGATTGTTTCAATAAAAGATTCACCACTATTATTTAGAGTTTACCCCCCCCCCCAAATCAGACATGCTGAAAAAGCATTGTGAAGTGATTTGCTTTCTCCAGCTGGGTTCAAGAATTAAATGTTGGTTTTGGATTTCTGCTATTTTACTTATTGACCCTGGAAGTATTTCTACTGAAAGTCAGATAGTTAAGAAATTGGTTTCTGTGTTCTGGAGTCGTGGCCGTGCTGGAGAGCCGCTCGTGGGGGGCAACTGGTGGCCTCGGTAGGGCGTGAAGGGCGGAGCGAAACGCCCCCCTTCCCATGAGGTTTTAGTCGCCCCCACACTCCCGGCTCATACCTGCTGTCCACAAGGCTCCCATGTGGCCGCCATCTTTCTTTCCAGAGAGGAGAGGGCAAATGGGGCAACACCCTTTCCCCTCCGGCAGACTTGATGGGCTGGATCAACGCATAGTCCATTCACTTTTCTGCTCCAAGCTGCTGGGTTCTGCATTAAGTCCTTGTGCTTCTGGGGCCATGGCCGTGCTGGAGAGCCGCTCGTGGGGGGCAACTGGTGACCTCGGTAGGGCATGAAGGACGGACCGGAACGCCCCCCGACCCATGAGGTTTTAGTCGCCCCCACTCCCCCGGCTCATACCTGCTGTCCACAAGGCTCCCATGTGGCCGCCATCTTTCTTTCCAGAGAGGAGAGGGCGAATGGGGCAACACCCTTTCCCCTCCGGCAGACTTGATGGCCTGGATCAATGCATAGTCCGTTCACTTTTCTGCTCCAAGCTGCTGGGTTCTGCATTAAGTCCTTGTGCTTCTGGGGCCGTGGCTGTGCTGGAGAGCCGCTCGTGGGGGGCAACTGGTGACCTCGGTAGGGCGTGAAGGACGGACCGGAACGCCCCCCTTCCCATGAAGTTTTAGTCGCCCCCACACCCCCGGCTCATACCTGCTGTCCACAAGGCTCCCATGTGGCCGCCATCTTTCTTTCCAGAGGGAGGAGGGCGGAAGGGACCAACACCCTTTCCCCTCTGGGCAGAAATGATTGCCTGGATTAACGCATAGTCCTTTCACTTTTCTGCTCCAAGCTGCTGGGTTCTGCATTAAGCCCTTGTGATTCTGGGGCTGTGGCCGTGCTGGAGAGCCGCTCGTGGGGGGCAACTGGTGACCTCGGTAGGGCGTGAAGGACGGACCGGAACGCCCCCCTGCCCATGAGGTTTTAGTCGCCCCCACACCCCCGGCTCATACCTGCTGTCCACAAGGCTCCCATGTGGCCGCCATCTTTCTTTCCAGAGAGGAGAGGGCGAATGGGGCAACACCCTTTCCCCTCCGGCAGACTTGATGGCCTGGGTCAATGCATAGTCCGTTCACTTTTCTGCTCCAAGCTGCTGGGTTCTGCATTAAGTCCTTGTGCTTCTGGGGCCGTGGCTGTGCTGGAGAGCCGCTCGTGGGGGGTGACTGGTGACCTCGGTAGGGCGTGAAGGACGGACCGGAACGCCCCCCTTCCCATGAGGTTTTAGTCGCCCCCACACCCCCGGCCCATACCTGCTGTCCACAAGGCTCCCATGTGGCCGCCATCTTTCTTTCCAGAGGGAGGAGGGCGGAAGGGAGCAACACCCTTTCCCCTCTGGGCAGAAATGATTGCCTGGATTAACGCATAGTCCTTTCACTTTTCTGCTCCAAGCTGCTGGGTTCTGCATTAAGCCCTTGTGCTTCTGGGGCTGTGGCCGTGCTGGAGAGCCGCTCGTGGGGGGCAACTGGTGGCCTCGGTAGGGCGTGAAGGACAGACCGGAACGCCCCCCTTCCCATGAGGTTTTAGTCGCCCCCACACCCCCGGCTCATACCTGCTGTCCACAAGGCTCCCATGCGGCCGCCATCCTTCTTTCCAGAGAAGAGAGGGCGAATGGGGCAACACCCTTTCCCCTCCGGCAGACTTGATGGCCTGGATTAACGCATAGTCCTTTCACTTTTCTGCTCTAAGCTGCTGGGTTCTGCATTAAGTCCTTGTGTTTCTGGGGCTGTGGCCGTGCTCCAAACTTAACTCTGACTTTCAGGGAGAAAGATTGGGTGGTTTACTTCTCATTGATCACTTTGTATATAGAGAGATGTCGCGCGGCCGCATAAGCGGCCGCGCGGTTTTGAGAAAAAGTCCTCGTTCCCGCATACTCGAGCTGTGTTTGTAGAGGCTTCTGGTCACCGGGGTTCCATCTGGGGGAGGCGAGATGCGGCGCCTACCCCATCTGGAACTTGCGGGTGAACTTGGCTCTTTTTGGAACCTGTTTTTTCTTTTTTTTTTTTTTTTTTTCCTCCGGGATCCCGCACTCTCCATGTGTTCTTTCTCTTATGCTTAAGGCTTCAAAGATGGCGCTGGGGGGCGGGCTGTGGGCATGACTTCCGGAATCAGAGGTTACCTGGGAGGTGTAGTTCGGCAGATTTGAGAAAAAGTCCTCGTTCCCGCATACTCGAGCTGTGTTTGTAGAGGCTTCTGGTCACCGGGGTTCCATCTGGGGGAGGCGAGATGCGGCGCCTACCCCATCTGGAACTTGCGGGTGAACTTGGCTCTTTTTGGAACCTGTTTTTTCTTTTTTTTTTTTTTTTTTTCCTCCGGGATCCCGCACTCTCCATGTGTTCTTTCTCTTATGCTGTATTTTCTTAATTGAGATTGATTGCCTTCTACATTACATCCCATCCAACCTGATGTGCCACTGGCCCTGAGATTCTTTTTTGAGACCATGGAAATAAGTACTCTAAAGTTGTCTTTGGTGACAGATGCATATACTCGCAAATATATCCAATGCCACTGGATTGCACATTTAATTTTTGTTTGTTTGTTTGTTTGTTTGGGGGCCACACTCAGTGGTGCTCAGGGATTACTCCTGGCTCTGTGGTCAGGAGTCATTCCTGGTGGTGTTCAGGGGAACAATACAGAGAGCCGGAGATGAAACCCAGGTATAAGACAAGTACCCTACCAGTTATACAATTTCTCCAGCCCTTTTCTACCTCACCAGATGAAATCTCATATTCTTTACTCTTCTCGGATCCGTACAATTATTAGGCATATTTACCATATCATGCATAAAAATAAGAGACCTCCCCTTGCTTGCTGCCACCACAAAGAACCCTAATTCTACCATCAACTGTCATACTGATGTGAATATTTATTCTGAATCATCAATGGCAAAATATATAAAATTTACCAAAATGCTTATTTTAATTATTATTAATTAAAATTAATATTATTAATAATTAAATTAATAATTAATAATTATTAAATTAATTATTAATTATTATTAAATTTACACAAATTGGTAATAGGGAGGACTACTTCTATCACTTAAACAGGAATGTTAAGTTATAATTTAATAACGGATAGTTTTAAAATTGGTCAAAAATTAGAGACTAGAGGATGACTGAGTGTTATGGACATACTCATTAGTTGGCAGAGGAAGCAGACTTTCAGCAATTCATAATGCTGTAATAAATGAATACATGTGACTATGGAATTTCTTAAGTTTGAGTCATATTGAAAATTTGCAGTTCATATTTTTTTATTATAGGCGGAATTATATCCCCCAATTCATGTGCTAACGTTTGATACCTACCTCTAACCCCCTCTCTGTGTAACTAGTTTTGGAGATGGAAGTTTTAAGATGTGGGGAGGTATAACTAAGTTTAGATGAGGTAGTAAAGAAGGAATTCAAATCCAGTTGCATTTGAATCCTTTACTAAAGCACAAGGAATGTCCTATCCAGAGGAGAGATCAAGTGAGAAGGTAGCATCTGCAAGCCCAGAACAAAGGTTTCATCAGAAACCAATCCTGCAGGCACCATGATCCAAAATTCTAGCACCTGGTTCTATGCTCAGGGAATATTCCTGGTGCTGCTAAGAGGACCATATGGGGTGCAGGGGATCAAACTGGGCCAGCTTCATGAAAGGAAACACCTTCCTCCCTGTATTATTTCTCTGCCCCAACACCAATTTTTAGTAATCATGTTGATGACTTTTGATGGTGGTTGGAGGGTGGGGGTGGGTGGACCCACACCCAGCAGTGCTCAGGGCTTACTCCTGGCTCTGTAATCAAGGACTATGTGTGGGTGCTGGAGATTGAATGAATCCAGGATGGCCACATGCAAGACAAGCATTGTAATCATTGTACTATAACTCCAGCATCTTGATGCCCTTTTTCCTATTTTGATAAACATTTTAGTTTTGTAAAAATGATTCTTTTTCCAATTTCCCATCACATAGCAAGTTCAACTTGCTATTCTTATCAGGAATTCAAATGTTAATGAGCAGTACAGTGACCCCTATTGTTTTATCCTATTTCCTACTTGTTTTATGTGATATCACACATATTTAACCTTATTTATTTTATCTTTTAGCATTCTTTACAAATTGGTTACCAGCATGCACTATTTCTATCATAATTCTTTCCTGGCAAAAATATTTAAAGTTTAAGATTCTGCTCACAGTGATTGAAACCCTTTCTCAGATTTTTCACCTCACTACATTCTGCACAAAAACTTACTCTCCAAAGGATGAAACCCAATAGTTCCTGTTAGAAAGCAAGATTCCAGAAGGAGTTAACAGGGTTATCAAAGTCTGAGTTTTAGTTTTGCCTTAGTTTTTCTATATTCCCTTTGCCCTGGCCTTGTCAGTACAATTCAGTTATAAACCAAGTTTATGTGTGTCTGATATGCGGCATTGAGTATTATATTCAAAGTTTGAAACACCTGCAAAATCTTCAGGCTACGTTGGGCTGGTTAATGAATTGGGCTAATCAGCAAATGAATAGACAGGTGGACTGAAAATATGTTCAAAGAATAACTCATCCCATTGTTGTAAAGTCCCAAGACAGTCAATACAAGTGTATTTGCAATTTGAAATCTACAAGATTATTTTTATGCCCTAAAGTCAGAGAATGGTAATACCTATGACATTCTTATTTGGCTAACCAATTCAGTTATAGAAAAACTAAAGCTAAAAGGAAGGTTAGAAAAAACCCAAATCCCTAGGAGCAGTACAGCAAGCCCAAGCCTCATGGTTACTGATAGTATTAGACAAAGTTAATGGAAACTATTTGATTTTCAGCAAATTGCTCATTCGACAAATTGGTTTTCCAGCAAGTTGATTTTCTCCTCTCTATTCTGAACGTGTGAGCCACAAATGCCCAGCTATATAGAAGTTTAAGCAGAAAGGTAAACACGGTCAAATACTGAGTTTTCCATTGTGTATCTTCTCTGCAGTCAAAATCATGGGGCACAAACTCTTCCCTAAGCAAAAAGCAACAAGACTCGTTCGCCATCGAAGAGACAACTTGCCAGACTGAAAAGCTTTTTAAACTTTGCTGAGGCTCCTAGCTACATCAAATTTAATCTCAGTGGAAACATTTGTATGTTATATACTAACCAGAAAGATAGCTTTATTCAGCTGGACTTTTTACAGCACTTAGTAAAACAGCTACTTGACATTTTACTTTTCCCCCTTTTTCAAAACAAATTTATCTTTATAAGGGTTTGAAGTGATAAATACACTGAGTGTAAATGAATACCTCCCCAGGACTTCACAGGGCTATCAACCCTGCACCATTAATGTGTAATAAATAGATGTTTTAAATATTTGCTCCTAGAGGTCTCTTCTTGAACTTAGGCAAAGTTATCTAAACAGTTGAAAAAAGATTTATAGTTATGAAGAGGCCTATATGTCAAGGAAAGTTTTATGATATGTTCCATAATAAATTAGCAATAAATGGATACAGGTGACTGTGGAATTTATGACCTTTAATGCTTTAATACTGCACTAAAGAAAAACTAATTATTAAGGTCCTAGAGGGTAATATAAGAATACCATCTACAAATTGTCAAATTAAGCCGTTAGAGCAAGTTATTTGAGGTAGGTGCTTTTTTTGTGGCTTAACCCAAGAGGCAGATGCATATTATAAATACAAGGAAATCCAGTGTCTTCAAGAATAAAAAAGCAACAGTGGGGCCTTCTAGCTAAAATTAAAGGATTGGTTCTAATTTTTTTTTGCCCTTCTGCTTCAAAATAATCATTCTCTCAGCACTTCTCTGAAGTGCTACTTATACTGTAAAAAAAATACTAATTTCACTAGATTCTCTTAGGTCATTTATTACCCCTTTCTCACATCCTCCAAGGGTCGATGAAGAAGTTTGAAGGCAAGAGGTCCCAGAAAAAAAAGTGATCTGGCTGAAAAATCAAATTTAAGCTACTTGTAGGGTTTTAACTGTCCTTTTCATACGGAATTTCAATTAAAGCGCTCCTTGTGGCGAGGCATCTCCACTTTCATCTTTAGTTTTTATAAGAAAAAAAGAACTCACCCTTTTATTCCTAATTTGAACCTCACCAGGAGGTAGATGAGTTTATTTCCTAGAGGGAAGAGGCTATTGTAAGAGTCCAGGCCTCTAAAGTGATCCTCCAGCTTCCAATCTCTCACCCTTTTAATCCATTCTCCACACTAGTACCAGAATGGTCTTATTTTGAGGGAACCATGTGATTCTATCACATCTCTACTTAAAATCCTTTGACAGGCTCCAACTGCTTAGCCCAGCTCCCCGGCAAGGGGGTCGGCTTTGTGATCTAGTCCTTACCTCTCTCTCCAGTATTATTCCCTTCTGGAACCTTCCGTTCTAGTGCATGGGCTCTGTCTGGCCACAACTCTGAGCCTGAGTCTTTGTCTCTGCACCCTGTTCTTTCTGTCCTTTCTGGAACCAAGTACAATGCCACTTCCCATCACAAATGTAACAATTGTCCTGTCAAAAGCCATTGCTTTTGCCAACTTGCTGTGTCATTACAACCCTTTCTGTTGTACTGTGGTTAATTGTGTAGGTGTCTGCCTTGTCTCCGAATTGGAAGTAGCAGGAGGCAGAGCCCTTATCTGACTTTGCTTCATTTCAGAAAAGGGTCATTTGGCTGAGACACAGGCCAGTCAACTTCCCCACTGGTCGGGTGAAAAGGATAAGCTTGGAGAGAAACAAAGCTAGTCTTCTCCTAAACTCCACAATTTTCTTAAGAGGCTACCAGATGACAGAGTTTGAGAGATGCTTTTGCAAGGGAAAAGTTAAAACGGAGGTTCGAACATTAATAATAAGGAAATGAGAATATACGAGTTCTGTCTCTGGGAGATTGTGTGTTGCAGGGATAGGTGCTTAAAACTCAAATCAGAACTTTAAAGTCAACTTCCACCTCACTTGAATCTAATGAAAAGTGTTTTCTTTTCCTTGTCTTGCTTTCACCTTAGTAAAAATGGAGAGAATACTTACCAGTGTTTTCATTGGGGGAAGGGAGGTATGAAAAAAATATGATAGAAATGAGATGCTGGTAATACCTACCATGTACTGAAGGTCAATGATTTGATAGTTTTGAGTTTGAGATATATTGTCTTTCATTTCACTGGGTAGGTGGACAACATACTTATGCCCATCCTATTCACCAGACAGACATTGGCACTCTTTTCCAAATGGCCATGAGTGGCTCCATTTCTTCAGACTTGTAATTACAGGTTCTTAGCCAGGAGACATGCTTGTGGGATGAACTTAGCTTAGACAGAATCATTCTAAAATGTTTCCAGTGTGTGCTAACAGTTAAGGCTCAGTTAACAGTTCATGGTCATGATCCTCCCGTTGTTCATCGATTTGCTCAAGCGGGCCCAGTAACGTCTCCATCGTGAGACTTGTTTTTCTGTGTTTGGCATATTGAATACCTCAAGGGTAGCTTGCCAGGTCTTGCCATGTGGGCGAGATACTCTCAGTAGCTTGCTGGGCTCTCCGAGAGGGGCAGAGGAATCAAACCCTGCTCAGCCCGGTCAAGTGAGCACAAGGCAAATGCCCTACCGCTGTGCTATTGCTCCATCTAACAGTTAACACTCAGCATTTCTACCTTGTGCTTCCTTAAAAACAAGGCCAAGCAGCTGTTTCCCTGTGGGATCCGGCATTGGAAAGACTGTTGCTTTTTGCCCCAGAATCCTACACAAGGGTATCATGCTGCCTGATGCTTCAAAAATGACCCTTTATACTCCCCTACACCCAGTAAACTCCTGATTCTGGTAAACTCTTGGAACTGAATTCATCCCAAGGCAAGTTGTGGGATGTCTGTTTCATTTGTGAGGTCTCTGTGGACGGGGATTTATGACTTCAAAGTAGGATGCAAATTAATGAGTCTATTTTGTCAAGAGTTCTTTGTTGACAGCCAATCCAGTAGCAGATTCACCATCAATTGATGAAACTTAAACTCTAAAGCTTCTCGTTTGCTTGATTTCCCAAATTGATGCTGTAGGCCCCACAAAACTTGGAATACACTCTAAACAAGCCCTGTTTCAAAGGTTCTGTCATAATTGCTCTCTGCCTGTGGTTTTGCCTCTGGGATTTCTCATGCTCCTGATGTATTTACCTTTGGTGGGTCTGTGCATGGATAGTCTAATAGGGTTGCCACCAAAAATTCCCAATGTTACACTTGCTCTCTAGGACTCAGAGTATACTTCCCTGACCCCCTGCTTCCAACTCAGAAAATTCCCTCCCTCAGTGTATAAGCACACATGTTTATAATCACTCTGTGCTAATTGCACACATTATTTAAAATGTATAACGTAAAGAAGAATTTTGAGTATGCTCTTGTGGTCAGAGAAGAGCTATAGATCGAATAGTGAGGGCAGTTACATGGATCTTTGTCATACAATTTCATGATATATATGTCAAAAAAAAGAGATTGAACATATAAACATCAAATCTGAATGGACCAATAATGTAGTTAGTGGTATTACATCAATATTAGTTTCATAAGAAATTGGGTCATAGAAAAGGCTATACAGTAATTCTACTTTTGAAATTTTTTATGATTTTTAAGTTATTTCAAGATAAGATCTCAAAAACACACAATGAACTCATTCTAAACTCATCTCGGTGACCTTTTCCACTTGAAAACATAGTTTGAAATACTGGTAGAAATGTAGAAACCAGCTTTAGTGCACCAACTCCACAGCTGCACTCTTCCCCAAATGGAAGAATGGAGTAACAGCGTAGAAAAATCTTGGTTTGCCATAGAAACTTACTTTAACATATATATTCAGCACAGAATAAAAAGACAAGCTTTCAAGCCGATTTCATCCAAGGTAGTTTAAAGAGGATGCCCTCATAAATTCCTAAGATAAACTCACTGTGCTAGTACAATAAAGATTTCCATGGTCTAATGCCCAGTGAGAAAAGCAAGAATAATTAACCACATAGGTCACTTTGAAGTTGATGCATCCACTTTGAGAAAGCACCAATCTTTTATCCTAAAATTATATCCTTTCATTTAAAATTAAAAGAAAATTTTGTTCAGGCACTGTGATTAATAAAATCATCCTTTGAATTTTGCTTGCACACTTTAAACTTTATTAAGAAAACCTATTTTGTTTTTTTATACCATTTTATTAAATAATGATGATAGTAGATAATTATTTAAAATTCTTGACAGAATTGAGAGCTGGTGATTCAAAGTCATCCTTCCAATTTTGTCCCTTCTAATTTCTCCAGTTTGTGAAATCCAGCATCCAAGAACTGCTGGATTAAAGTCTCTAAAGTCTCTATAAATTCTAACGGTTTCTCATTCACATATTGATTACTAGCAAAGCACATTCCAAAGGCATTATGGGATTCCGCTCTCCCAAGTCTAAAGACGATGGGGTGCAGAAATAATATTAATACCAGGTCAAGAAGCGAAAAGTGTCGTGCAAAGTTTGGAAAATGAGTTGGAAATTTATTCTGACACCTATAAGCACAGGCCAAAGTGGAAAAGGTGAGAAACGAGATGTCAAGTGGCACGAAATTCATTGGCTAGGCCTTTCACTAGTGAGGGAGTCTCCTAGCAAGACTGACAGGGGGAAAGCTGGAGAAAAGCAAGGACGGTTAAGCTTGAAATAATCATGTACTATCCTAGAGCAAGTTTAAAGGGTCTCAGACATGAACCAGAACACAGACCTCCGGGGTCTCCCCTCAGCACGAAGGAAATATCATTTGTCTCTCTACCCGTAAGCAGTTTAGTCATGACACATTTTTTACATGCTGAATCTGAAAAAAAATCTGAGTCTAACCAGAGAATTATGTGATATAAGATTTTTTAAAGCCTTTGATTTTTTTTTAAACTGCAGTATCCCTATATATAGAGAGAGATTTATAAAAAAATCATGAGGAAAAGAAGAAACATAAGAAAGCGACGGAGGGTCTGGAAAAAAAGAGAAGCCACAGAAGGTTCTTCTGCAAGTTTCTTCTGTCTTCAGGAACAGAGGAAGCAAAGAGAGCCTCGTGATGAAAAGCAGAAATTCCTCCATTGAACACGAGTGTTTGTTTTTGTATTTGGGTAACACCTGGCAGTGCTCAGGGCTTACTTTTTGGCTCTGTGCTCAGGAATCACTCCTGAAGTGCTCGGGGACCAAGAATTGAACTGGTGTTGGCCATATTCAGGGCCAGTGTCTTACCTGCCCTTCTCCAACCCTAACAAGGGTTCGTTTTTTCACTTCTTATTTTCACTTATAGCTTTGTTCATGAAACATAAGCATAGCCGAGAGTTTGAAAGTTCCATTGTCATGGCTGGTTTTGTTTTAACATCTTCAGAGGGGAAATACCAATTATCAAATTAATGGTTATTTATGTGAGGCATCTTGACTAGTATATTTTCTGGACTAAAGTATATTTAAGAGTCTATTCATTTCCCCCATTTCTAAGTATTATTCTCTTACATTAATAATATGAGACCATGTCAATGTGGTGATATCAATAAGGTTACCTTAATACCTTAGTATCAATAAGGTTATGTCAATAATGCTACCACTGTGCTATCGCTCCAGCCCAATAATCTTATAGCAATAAGAAAAGCATAACCATTTCCTATATGTCCAGATATTGTACAGACATCTTTCTATAGATTATTTATAGTGACATAGAATTAATATTTCAATTTTTCTTGTCATTACCACTTAGATGACACGTATCTTCTTACATGCCCAACCCCCACATGACTTAAAAGGTGAAAGTGATATGACAAAATATTTTAATTGCAAGGGAACAGTCACAGAGAAAAAGCAGGCACTTTTTAGCAAACTCAGAAGATAGAAAAGTTTAAGTTTGCACAGCAACAATGCCTTAAATTATATTCTACAGGGGCTGGAGCAATAGCACAGCAGGTAGGGCGTTTGCCTTGCACACAGCCAACCCAGATTTGATTCCCAGAATCCCATAGGGTCTCCCTGAGCACCGCCATGAGTAATTCCTGAATGCAGAGCCAGATGTAACCCCTGAGCATCACCGAGTGTGATTCAAAAAAGAAAAAAGAAAAAGTGATGTCCTACAGAGATTAAGGCACTTGCCTTACATGCTACTGACCTTAGTTCGGTTCCCTGCACCAAATATGGTCTCCTGTGCTTCTCCAGGAGTGATCTTTGAAAAGAGAGGCAGGAATAAGCCCTGAGTACTGCAAGATGTGACCTCCAAAAAGCAAACAAAAATTATGCAAGTAATAATCATGTGGAAAAACAGTAGATAACTGATTCCTCGGAATGTTTGTGTATCAGTTATAATTTTACAGACTCAAATAAGATTCAGAGATATATTAAATTAGAAAAGAAAGCACCACACTGGGAGAAAATATTAACAGCACATAGAATAGAAAGGATTAATGCCTAAGATATATATATGTACATATATATGCTTGGTATATAAAGATATATAAAACCAAAATCCTTCAACCAATCACTAAAGTAAACAATCCCAAAGAAAAATGAATAAAATTCTATATTTTTCAAATTTTTATTTATTTATTTTAACTGAATCACAGTGAGATTCATAATTACAAGGTTGTTCACGACTGAGTCTCCATCATACAATGCTCCAAAATGAACAAAATTGAGTAAGCAGTTTTCAAAGAATATATTCAGTAAGTAGAGACATTGCTCAATTGTCCTTGTAGTTAAGTAGATAGATTATCAAGCCAATAATAAAGTGTAAATGTTCATGCACACAATTCAGTAGAAAGAACAAAAATCATTTGCAATTTCCAGAGCTTTTTTAAAAATTTTTATTAGTGAAACACCATGAAGTACAGTTGTAGACTTACAAATTTTTGTGCCTGGGTTTCAGTTATACAATGTTCAAGTACACATCCCTCCACCAGTGCCCATTCTCCACCACCACTGATCCCAGTATCCCTCCCACCCCACATCCCCCCATCTCGCCCTGCCTCTGTGGCAGGGCATTCCCTTTTGTTCTCTCTCTCCTTTTGGGTGCTGTGGTTTGCAAAAAGAGGCATTGTCCAGAGCTTTTAAGGACATGAGAAAATAGTCACTTGTACATTTAGTGAAAATATAAGCTTTTTAGAAACCAATCTAGCAAAATGATACAATTTTGGAAAGACGATTTGTACCAATATTTTTATTTCTTGGAAACTATCATAAAAAACAATACTCCCACTTCAAAAACAATTAATGCATGAGGATAGTAATTGAAGAATTTTATTACAGTAAACTTCAGGAAATCACTTAATTGACAATAATGAACAACAGAAAGACATTTTACTCATGCTGTGAAATTCTTTGTAGACAATACAAGAAAAATTGCCTTACTTCCCTTAAAAGAGTATCATGACACATTCAGTGAAAAAGCAAAAACAACTATAAAGCGTGTGCACTTGCCTTGCGCAGGGCTGACCTGGGCTTAGTTCTTGGCACAATGTATGGTCCTCAGAGTACTGCCAGGAATGATCCCTGAGTCCTAAGTAACACCCAGTATGGTCCCAAAACAAACAAAAAGAGTGGTGTATATTATGAATCATGTTTGTAAACCATAACATATTTATAGTCAGGTAAATACATGAGAGAAACAGAAAGGGAGCTGAAAAATGTACATTCAACTCTGACCCACTCACACCTTTAACCCTTGGAGATAAGGCAGCTGGACATAGTGATCAGACAGATTCATGGCTTGCTTAGTGAAATGGGGCTTCTCTCTCATGTTCCTGGAGAAGGCAGAAAGAGAACAGAAATAACTGTAGTGCTACCACTTCTACCTTTGCCATTGTAAACTTAAAAAACACACGCACATTTGTCATTAAAAACTAATTTTAAATCAACCATTTAAATGTATTGTTCTTCTTTATGATCCTTTTGTTATCTACTGTATGTGCAAGTCTATGTTATAAAGAGATTTAAAAGAAGTGTAAACCCAAGAATAGCCGAGATAAGTACCAGCAGGTTTACTCCATGGCTTGGAGGCCAGCCGCACAAGCTAGGGGAAAAGGCAGCTCAGATAGAGAAGGGAGCACCAAATAAAGGGTGTTGGGAGGATCCTCCCAGGATGGGAGAAGCATGCTGAAAGTAGACTCTAGACCAAACATGATTGCCACTCAATGCCTCTTTTGCAAACCACAACACCCAAAAGGAGAGAGAGAACAAAAGGGAATGCCCTGCCACAGAGGCAGGGTGGGATTGGGGAGATGGGGGGTGGGAGGGATACTGGGATCCGTGGTGGTGGGAAATGGGCACTGGTGGAGGGATGGGTACTCAATCATTGTATAACTGAAACCCAAGCACAAAAATTTGTAAGTTTACCACTGTACCTCATGGTGTTTCACTAATAAATTTTTTTTTAAAAAGTGTAGAGTTATCACAAGTGGGACTAGAGCAATAGCACAGTGGGTAGGGCATTTGCATTGCACACGAGTGACCTGGGTTCGATTCCCAGCATCCCATATGGTCCCCTGAGCACTGCCAGGGGTATTTCCTGAGTGCAGAGCAAGGAGTAACTCCTGTGCATCACCAGGTGTGACCCAAAAAACAAAGCAAAACAAAAAAAGAGTTATCACAAGTCTACATTTTATTTATCTATCCAAATATATCACAAAAGTCACAAAATCACAAATCATCCTGTTAATCGTCGATTGCCTCGAGCAGGCCCCAGTAACGTCTCCTTCATCCTAGCCCTGAGATTATATTCAAGGCTCTTTAGGAGAATGAGACCCATCATTGTTACTGGTATTTGGCATATTGGGTACGCCATGGGGAGTTGCCTGAGTTAATGAGGTTAATAAACCAAGGTCAAAGGCAGACTCTGCCGTGTGGGCCGGCTACATTCGGTAGCCTGCCAGTTTGTCCAGAGTAGGAATGAGATAATAAGATGTCATAATAGGATGTCGCGCGGCAGCGGGAGCTGGTTTTAAAAAACCAGCTGGCTATAAAAACCAGCTCCAAATATATATTCCATCCTTATTAATCATATTCTCTATTTTACCTAGTTTGCACTCATCTTCATGCAAGTCCTAAAATGTATACCTTCCCCTTCAAAAAAAAGTTTATTTTTCAAAAGACAAGGAATAGCAACAAGAATTACGAGGAGTACGCAACAAAACAAGTTAAGATTGCTGTCAAAGTGCAGCTTTAGAATTTTGCTATACCTAACTGCGTTCAGGACTTACTTCTGTCTCTGTGCTCAGGGATCACTCCTAGAGAGGCTTGGGAGGAACCATTGTGGTGCTGGGTAGCAGGCCTAGTTTAACTGTGCACAAGGTAAATACCTTACTCGCCATATTATCTCTTTGGCTTTCACTTTTTTTTTTCTGGGTCTCACCTAGTGATACCTTAGGGGCTTTCCTGGCTCTACTCTTGTTGGACCATGAGGTACTAAGGGCTAAACTATGTCTTTCCACAAGCGAAGCATATCCTCAGTCCTTTGAGTCATCTCCCCAAACGAACAAGTTTTTAATGTGATTGCATGTCTCATGTGCCTATATGAGTGTTTGTTTTCAAGAGTTGGTATATTTTGTTATAACACCATCTTGACAGCAGCATTAAAAAAATTTAATCCCATGTTTTTACATAAAAAAAGCCAACAACTAAAGAGCTTAAAAATTAAACCAAATATTAAAAACATACGGCTTTGGTCCTTTGCATTTGATTGAGGAAATGTGTATATAAATTATAGTTGGCCCTGGTGATACTCATTGCCCATTCTTCCTTTGTGATTACCTCAAGTCATTGTCGTGGCTTGTAAAACTGTACCTGCACTGCAGTCATTCCATAAACTTTATGAAATAAAACACATCTTTCTGGCTCAGTGAGGTTTGGAAAATCTGGGTCTTTGCTCCTATAAATGTATCATATTGCATTTACTGGCTAATAAAGTCTCAAAGAACAAGCTTGCCCTTCTTTTCACAACTTGATCCTTTACAAATTTACAAATGTAATGCTTTAACCTACTTGAACCCGGCTCTGGCTCCCTGAGGGAAGATGCTGGCTGGAGAAAGTGTCTGTTCTGGGTTAGCTGGACCCAGGCTACCAGCGGCCGATCAGGAGGGGCAGCTGTGAGCTAGAGGGGTACAGCTGGCTTGCAATAGTGGGGTGTGTTGCCTGAGTTAATGAGGTTAATAAACCAAGGTCAAAGCAAGAAGACCAAGGAAGCGCCTGGGCACGGAGAAAGTATGAAACAAGAAACGGCTATCAGAAGGTTAGGTCACCAGGCAAAGAGTCTTGTTATCAGGCTCAAAGCCACCTCCCTGAAACCCAAACAGAACTAAAGTTGAAGTCTAGGTGACGGCAGTTTTTAGGACTCAAAGCATCCACGCGTCCTCAGCTGTCAAGTGCAGAGAGAAAGTTTTCTCTGTATAGTTTCTAGATGCAGATGATCTCAGGCAGTTTGGCTGACTGAATATCACAGGGAATGACCCCTGGTCTCCCTGGGCATTGCTTCAGAGCGAAATGTAATAACCTCACAGAGGGTCAATAAGTTCTGAATGTCTTGAACATTTGATATTAAGCCCATTGACTGAAGATAGTGGATTAACACAGTTATCGGATAAATAACTGGATAAATAACATAAAAAATGATCCATTTTCAACATTACAATGCAGTATGCACATTATCTGAGTTATTTCAAATCAAAGCATTTGTATCTAAAATGATTACTAGTTTTCCATTCCACTTTGCTTCTTGACCTTCACTGGGAAAAGAACAAGTGTATGTGTTTATAGGGGGCAGAGTATAAAATGTAAATAAAATAAATATAGCATACACATTCAATTGTGATGAAGAAGTTTTCAAGGGGGGAAAGGCAGTTATCCATTACTAGTCATTAAAGCCTGCTCTAATTACCTGGAAGAAAAAGGCGACCCGTGGTTGCCAACAAAATTCTGACTTGACATGAAATTTGCCTATAAATGGATGGACATGGAGAGTATCATGCTGAGTGAAATGAGTCAGAAGAGAAGGGACAGATATAGAATGACTGCATTCATTTATGGTGTATAAAATATATATGTATATATATTAGAAGAACATCATATATATATATATATTAGAAGAATAATATCCATGGCCAGGGTAAACAAGGATTAGGAAGACGGAAGACTAGTCAATGGTTGGAACTAAACACAAGTGTATGTGAGACTGATGGTAGGTAAGAGAGAGAAGAGACTGCAATGACAATAATAGCTCTCTCTCTGTCCTCCCTCCCTCTCTCCCTCCCTTCCTCCCTCCCTCCCTCCCTTCCTCACTTCCTCTCTCCCTCTCTCCCTCTCTCCCTTCCTTCCTTCCTTCCTTCCTTCCTTCCTTCCTTCCTTCCTTCCTTCCTTCCTTCCCTTCCTCCCTCCCTCCCTCCCTCCCTCCCTCCCTCCTTCCTTCCTTCTTTCCTTCCTTCCTTTCTTCCCTCCTATTTTTCTTCCCTCCTCCCTCTCTCCCTGACTTCAGAGAGATTTAGGCATAAAATGCAGAATGTTTCTTTCCTCTCTCCCTTCCTTTCTTCTTTATATCCTTTTCCTCTCTTTTATGCCTCTCTCATTCTCTTGGTTTATTTCTTTCACTTTTTTCATTCTTTCTCCGTAAGATTTTGAGCATAAGAGAAAAGCTTTCCAATGGCAAGTCTGTTTGCAGTGGTAATGTGCTTGTTTGAACATTTTGGAAAATATTTGCTTATTCATCACAACAAATATTTGGAACAACTGTGACTTAAATGGCAGCTCAAACTCTGTAGTCGAGTGGTAAACATTTCAATTCTAAGTAATATTAAATCCCTACTCTATGCTTAGCACCCACCAGGTGTTGGAAGATTCTAAAGTGTAAGAAGCAGTTCTAGCTTTTTTTCAAGAGAAAAGTAAATAAGTAAATAAATAAATAAAGGCAGGCTGTGCAAGATGGCCTGTGATTAAGTACCACATTGTGTCATGCCAAGGTTGTACTCCTGTTTTAAGTATTGAAGGAAACAAATAAATGGCATTAAAACTTGGCTAAGAAAAATTGCTAAATCCTACTTTTCTTGGAGGCAGTATGGAACCATGGTGGGTGGGGAAGACATTAAAGCCAGACAGAACAAATGCACATCATCAGCAGGATGAGGGAGATCTTGGCCACGTGAGTTGTATAGATTCTTCACTTAATAGTTTTGTGATTTTAAACCTACTGGAATTCACAGTTCCAAATGAGGATCAAAACATTCTGCAATTCACTCCTAAATCTCTCTGAAGTCAGGTATAGAGAGGAAATAGCTTTGCTTTCTCCCCCCAAACAATGTTTTAAATCTTGTTTTTAGAGAAGTATACCTCTCATTTGAGAATGGAGAACCTGATCATTGGTCCCTAGGTTGAATATTAATAAGATGAGGAGTGATGCTCCGGCATTAAACCATATTGAGACCCAGAGGCTGGAGATGAATCAGAGATGTTACACCTTCCCTGCAGGACTGCCACTCTGTGAGTGTTATCCCTGATTGAGGATCAGCCTTGTAACAAACACATGTTACTTCCTGAAAAACTAGTTGTGTGTGAGCACCACACTGAAGTATACAACAACACTGCCACCAATAATGGGGAGGGACCAATTCATATAACTCTGCTGCTGCATGCAGAAAACAATCTTTCTGGAAGATAAACCCATTATGGAAGATAAGACTCAACTGAACAGTTTGCTGATCAAGATTACCAGCTTGCTCAACAAGATCTGGAGGCAGTATGGAACCATGGTGGGTGGGGAAGACATTAAAGCCAGACAGAACAAATGCACATCATCAGCAGGATGAGGGAGATCTTGGCCACGTGAGTTGTATAGATTCTTCACTTAATAGTTTTGTGACCCTAGTCTTGCTCTGCAAGAATTCAAAGAAATTAGGTCACAAACTTTCCATTTCTCTTGGTGACCCCTGATGCTGCCTTGCAATATCCCTTCAAAACCACAAGCCCAGGTTCTAATACTCTTTCCCATTTTCCCCAAATCAAGATAGCACTGATGTTTTGTTCTGGTGATGTTTTCCTTGAGCATAATAATCCAGTAAACTTAGCCTAACTAGTAGCTTTTTCATATGTGTGTGCGTGTGCGTGCATTTGTGAAGACATTAATGGATTAGTGATTGACATACCCTTTGGCAATGTCTTCAGTAGATTCCATGATATCTTGGCCACTCTAAAATGAAAATGACTGCCTATCTCATCTGGCTAACAAAGTTTCATACTCATCCTCTTCGAAGCACTTGTTCAGCCTTACTCCCCCACCCCCACCCGACACCAAGATTTGTGAGTCAAGGGATTGGGGCACGGAGCCAGCTTGACTTTCTCTTTAAATGGGGGTGGGAGAGGTGAGAGAGGGTATCAGTAGTGAAAAGTGACCCTACATTACTTTAAGGACCTAACCATCTCTGGGAGAAGAATCTTCTTGGTTAACTATCATAAGCAGTGAGGAGAGGTTCTTTCCCATTTTGCCACTCTGGTTAGCTACATATGGTCACAAATTTACCCATATAGTGGCTTCATATAGATGAGGCACATGGAATTCTCTGGGCACAGATGGCATAACTTCAACCCCTCCAGTACTATAATCCCAATAAAAAAGGATCATCTTCCCCATCAATAATTGCTTCCTAAACACCTTTCTTGGTGTCATATTGCACTGTTCTGCCCTCTCATGAACATTGTGCTCCTTTGTATAAATTCCCCAAAACTAAAAAGGAAAAATAAGAATATAATATCATCATAAAAACAAACATCTTTCTAAAAAATGTGGCCCATGAACAATATTTAGCAATTTTTCTTCCCTCCTACCTGTAATGTATTGTTTTGATATTACTACATTTATAATTAAAGAAACATACCAATATTGTATAAATTTATCATTTTGAAGGATATTAATTAAGATTACCAGACATTTTTACTTTTGTGTGTGTGCATGTTAAGAATTTTATTAAAGTATGTGTATTTCTATGTTTGTGCACATACATAAAAAAGACACAAATACGAGTTGTAGAAAGTTCAAATTGTCTACTAACATACTTTTGTATACCAGCAAACATAGGAAACAAAAATCAGAATATTATTAAAACTCAACCCACAATATTGTGCCCCACTAACAATTTGAAAGGAACTTTTAGACCCCTCATGAACATGTAAGTTAGTTTCGCTTAGAAATTTGCTTACATGTAAATTTCAATCTCAGATTTCAATCTCTAGATCTTGTAATCTGAAGTCACCCAGATACAAATTTTGTCAAGCGAAAACCTTTAGCAAACTATGGTGTACTTTTCAGAGACTCCAGAGCACAGTCAGAAACAGCATGAATGTGGGCTTTGGGGTGAACAAAAAATAATATTAAGCTTTTTGTGCCTTGGTGTCTACTTGAGAGACTGAGGTTTTAAATTATCCTCCCTATGATATCTGAGTCTTCTGCCCCCGCGCCTGGCTGTTCCTCGCCGGGGCCCGTTTGAGGGGAGTGGGTTGAGCTTTCCTCCCCGCCCCGACCAGGGCTCCAGCAGCCGAAGACCTCCAGAACCAGCCACCACCATGCTGAGACCACTCTCCACACACATGAAGGTACTGGCAGAGGGACACATCCACGCGGGTTCCGGGGCTGAGATCTCCCAGCCTACTCGGATTGGAGTCGAGCATCCTCCACCCAGATCCTCCAAATTCCAGTAGGCGGGGTTACACCCACCACCTGGCCCCCTGGCGCCGTGTAATCCCATCAGTGACTATAAAATTCAGCTCCCGGAACTGCGTGGCCACGACATCTTATCAAGACATCTTTTTATGACATCTTATTATCTCATCCCTACTTTGACAAACTTGCAGGCTATCGAATGTAGCCTGCCCACAGGGCAGAGTCTGGCAAATTCCCCGTGGCGTACCAAATATGCCAAATACCAGTAACAATGATGGGTCTCATTCTCCTAAAGAGCCTTGAATATAATCTCAGGGTTAGGATGAAAGAGACATTACTGGGGCCTGCTCGAGGCAATCGACGAATAACAGGATGATGAAATGAAATGAAAATGAAAATGATATCTGTAAAATTTGAATAGAGACATTTTCACTTTATTTATTTATTTATTTATTTTATTTATTTTTGCGTTGTGCCTGGGGATGCACAGGGATTACTCCTGTCTATGCACTCAGGAATCACTCCTGGTGGTGCTTGGCGGACCATATGGGATGCTGGGAATTGAACCCGGGTCGGCGTTTGCAAGGCAAATGCCCTACCCGCTGTACTATGGTTCCAGACCTAACATTTTCACTTTAGAACCAAAAAGCAACTTACTTCCAATTTCTCATTGGGACTAGAGTTTTTAAATAAAATGATATTGATGGTTTGCATGTTTACCATCAATATCATGTTATTTAAAAACTCTAGTCCCAATGAGAATAAAGACTATTTTAAGGAAAGAGACACTCTGATTGGACTTGATATTATTGTTATTTTTAAACAGATAATCTTTAATTCGGTGTCTTAACAGTAGATCCTTCATTGTTGATGTGGTTAAGCTCTATTCAAGGTGTGAAATTAATATGTGCCCATACAATAAAGGGATAGTTCTCTTAGCGCATTTTCCATGACAGTCCTGGAAGACTATTGCTATTTGGGACCATTCCAAAAGAGCAGAGTGAGAAATATTTATAGCATATGAGTGTAATAAAAAATGTAATCATGAACAAACAATACATTAAACTGGTAGGACATTGTTTACATTAGATCACAGGAATGAATATCAAAAAATACAGGCAATGTTTTTGAAAAAACAACCAGCAGTGAAAAATTTATTTATAATACAAACCAGACACTCCAAAATAATTTGTGGTTTACTTAATTCTTACCGTTCATCCTATATTCTTTTGAGTAAGCTGAAGGAAGGCACCCGAGTAACTACCTCAGCTGTTTTTGATTTTGATTCTGAATTTTCAGTGAGATGAAAACTCTAGTCTATATAACAAAAAGAGATGGCATGTCAGCTTTAGAAATTTAGATGCTCTTACCCCTCAATGCAGATAACATATGAAAAAGAAATGTATTACAATAGGTTACTATATTTTCAAATTGTCTCATTATTTCTGGAAAAACAATAATTGCATATAAATTCTGAATAAAGGACGATCACATTGCATCTTATGTGTTCTGCAATGTGCACTCAGAGAAAATCATTACAGTACCCAAACCAGCTGCATGTAATAGAAAGCAAATGATTTACAATGTTACTATGTGAAACTACTTTATTTCATATTATCATAAAAAGAGCAGAACTGAGTATTTGCATGACAAACAGAGGAATCCTGGAAATTCAAAATGCAACTCAGTTGTTTTTAAATAGGTATTAATTCTGGAAGGTGATTTGTAAAGCCTTCTACTCTAGAGACTATTAGCAATTATAATTTGCAGTCACTGTTAGTCCAACAACTGAAAGGAAAAAGAAACTACACACATTAATAGAAAATAGAAGTACTTGGGAATAATTTGTGCTTCTATCATATAACATCTACATTACAAGAGTTCATATTTAGTGATTCTGAACACTTATTTCACTTAAACTCAGCAACATACACTTTTGTTCCTACCAAAAGTCTTCAATGTTTGTGGTTTAGGATGTTTTACATGTCAATTATCTCCTAGACCTGCCTAACAGGTGATTGGCACTCCCCATATCCATAATAAAATATACAAAGACCAGGATCTCAGCTCTCTCTCTCTCTCTCTCTCTCTCTCTCTCTCTCTCTCTCCTCAGAAATGACAACCCTAGGTAAAGTAGCTGAACTGAACTCATAGGAGAGAGTCCGACTCAAGGAAAGTTAAACTGCACCAGTAAGACTCCCTCACTCATGGAAGTTAAGTCCTGCTAAAGAGAGAGTGCATTGCCAGGCATGAGTAGACAGAGTCCAGAGGAAGATTGACTGGGAAGATAAATGACTCAAGGAGAAGCCAATGGAGCTGAGTCAGAGACAAATCAATGGTGGAGACACAATACATGAATCCCTGTAGCTGAGAATCCCCAAACCCAAACACAAACTCTGGTCTCCGGGACACCTAAGATAGGACTGGCTCCATCATAAATACCCATGAAATACCATATTACTCACACTGTTCTCCCATTGTTCATTGATTTGCTCACATGGGCCCAGTAATGTCTCCATTTTTTTGAGACTTCTTGTTACTGTGTTTGACATATTGAATACGTCACGGGTAGCTTGCCAGGCTTTGCCGTGCAGGCAAGATACTCTTGATAGCTTGCAGGGCTCTCTGAGAGGGGCAAAGGAATCGAACCTGACTCAGCCGGGCGGGCTGCATGCAAGGCAAACGCCCTACCCACTGTGCTATCGCTCCAGCCCCGTGTTGTTCACATATGTCAATAAAAATAAAAACCATTTCAAGAAAATTAACTGTTAAGAGTCTCAGTTTCCTGCAGCCAAAAAAATCCATAGATTACATATATGTGATTAACATATATTAAGAATGTATAAATTAGCATATAATATTACATAGAATTTAACGTTTTATACTTGTGACATGGCATAGGGCAATATTTATAGATATAATAGGTAAAGGTAAAGGTAAAGGCCCTCCCGTTGTTGGTCGATTTGCTCGAGCGGGCCCAGTAACGTCTCCATTGGAGACTTTGTTGTTACTGTGTTTAGCATATCGAATACTTCACGGGGAGCTTGCCAGGCTCTGCCGTGCGGGCGAAATACTCTCGGTAGCTTGCCGGGCTCTCCGAGAGGGGCAGAGGAATCGAACTCGGGTCGGCCATGTGGGCTGCGTGCAAGGCAAACGCCCTACCGCTGTGCTATCGCTCCAGCACATAGATATAATATATAAACTAAATATATAGCAATCACATGGACGTTATATATCACATTTATAACATTTAAGCTCTTTAATATAGACCACTAAACTAGAGAAAGTCCCAAGTTCTAAAGTATTTATACCGAGAGTCCAAATTCCAAGTCTTTATTAAACTTCTCATAGTGGTATTTTGAATTTAGTTCTCAGTGATAATGATTTTTGGAGAAGGGTGAATACTATATATAAGGGTGTGTGTGTGTGTGTGTGTGTGTGTGTGTGTGTGTGTGTGTGTAAAATGTATCTATCTTATTTTTCTTCTTGGTGCTGGTCTCAAGCACCAAGTGTGTGAACCCAGGGGCTCACACATTCCAAGCAGGAATTCTACCACCGAGATCCATCCCTTATCCTTAAATACACTTTAAATATATCTGAAGAAATACAATAAATAAGTAACTTAGTGCTTGAATTATGCTTTCATAACTTATCACATGTCACAAAGACAAACCCTATAACACAGTGAAACTTTGGGTTCTTCTAAGATGTATTTGCTTTATAAACCTGAGCATCAATTTCACCTAATGGATGAGAAATACAAGAGATTAACTCTATCAAGTGCTGTTAATTGGCCACAGAAGATGAGAACTGGAAATTAACTCTGGCAAGACATTAGGTGCAAAATGGTGAAGGCAAAAACAGAGTTGGTATATGATAACAGAAAACCGGGAAAGCCTGAGAGTGGAAAAATCTTTAAAGAGGCTTTTCTCCAAAAATGAACAGAGAGAATGGTCACAGTAGAGGATGTAGGGCCAAATGAGTGGTACTTTTGTTGTTGATGTTAGTGGTACTATTGTTGTTGATGTTGTAATATGAGAATGTTAGAGAGCACTTTTATGTTGATGAGATTGATCCAGTGGAGGAAAAAATGACCCAATGTTCATGGGGAGAAGAGATAACAGCACATGCTAAATCTTAAGAGGAAAACTAGGGAAGAGCTTTATATTTATGCAGTGACTATTCTCGGAGGGAAACAGCATAGGAGAGAAGAGAGGAGAGGACTGGAACACCTTCCCAAAGTATATTTCCACAACGTATTTTATATTTTCATTAACTTTGCAAGAAGCCACACTACCATGTCAATTTCCACTGTAGTTGGAATCAACCAAGAACTTCTTTTTCTTGTACTTTATTGGTAGGTTATTGACCTCACACAAGACAATTTCTGGGACCAAGTTCACTAGAGTCATCGCTTCAGCTTAGTGCATTTGCAATATATTTTTATAAATGTTAACACATCTTGGCATAAGTTATAATGTACCACCATAAGCTAATAGAATAAACTAACACCATCTCAAAATGTCTTGAAACGGCTTCTCAAAAATCCTCAGATTCTGGCATTCACCCCACTTTTTTATAGTATATTGTTCCTCATAGCAAGTATAGTATTTCTGGCCACACACTCAGGTGACACATGAGAAACATAACTCTGTTTTCCTGCTATTCAAGTTAATCTCTTTTGATCCCCGCAGTTCTGATCCTGTCAAAATTTATTCACAAAACATCATCAGTTGATGCATCCAGTCACTCAGGTGTTAAATGAAGGTGGGGATTTCTGTCTTCATAGCTTGAGAGGAACTGAAACAGAACTGAAGTTTTAAGGGATTTCACGAGGCATACCAGTGTCTACCCCACCTCCTTGTACAGATTGACATGCAGGTCCACAGTGGACAGTCAACCGTCTCTGCCTCTCAGGCCATGGACTACAGTTCTTCCCACCTCTAATTTGGAGGATTACGTATGCCTACCATGGTTTCTTTGTTTTCTTCACACCTTTGGGAGTAAAAAGAAATTCTCCCATGACCGGAGGCTCTGGCTGCTCTGTCAGAGCTTCTTCTGCTGCCCCCTGAAGGCAAGTGTCCCATACCCAACTAATGGTCATGTCCCATGACCATTACTAACACTACTCCCCCAAGCCAGTAAGGCACATTGAATTGCAGAGTTCTCGTGACTTCCCTCATTTTCGAAACTCCTCTTGGGAAACAAGAGATATGTGATCACTGCCTTTGGATGCTCAAATTGATCTGGAGGCCTGGCCAACAGTTTGCCCAATGTCCATGTCCAACAGGGGGTAAGGAGACACAAAAAAGTAGAAAGATTTAGAAACATTCAAAAATATTCAACACTTTCAATCTTTTCTACATCTCTATTTTTTCCTTCTCCCTCATAGGAAAATCTTTGTCAAATGTAGCTCTTGTATCAATTCCAATCTTCCAAAATTATTTATCTATTGGGTGGTGGTTGGTTTTGATTACTGCTTCCCTTATTGTCTTTGAAATAAAGACAAAGCTGAGAAGGAATCCCAGAAAAGGTAGTCTAGCTTTTACAGTTGCTGTGTGAAACTTGGAGAAAGATCATCATGGGGCTTGGATTATTAGGCAAGAGGAACAGTAACTTACTCACATAGGATCAATCTTTCAATCACATCAACTTTGTTAAGGCAAGTTTTTTCAAGAAGTTACTTTTTTTAAATTCTATAATAAATTGAAATTTTGTCTCTTAAATTTATTTAAGAGTAATCAGCAGTCACAGGAGAGTCTGCAATAATCAATCAGTTCTGACCCATCACATGTATTTACCTACTTAGTTATCATGTTCTAGTTTATTCACGACCTTGCCAGGGTGATTGGATTTCACAACCTGAATGACAGAAAACTACAATGTTGTTGCTTTTAAATCCATTTAGCAGCAACCATTGATGTTATAGGGAGATGTGTGAATGTTAATGGTTATACATTGAATAGACATGAGCCTAAAAAAAAGGGTAAGATGTCATATCTGTACAGTCTACAAAAAATACATTCCATAAAAATTGTTTAACAAATGTCATTGGCAGGTTGAGGAGATATGTGAAGCGTGGTCTCTTGCAATTTTCTACAGGAGACAGACAAACACTTGGTTCTCTTGTTATGAAAGATGACAAATTTGGTGACGCCAAAGGTGACTTTTCCTCTACTACTTAAAATACCTACATCAAATCCCTTTGCAGTTTGTCAATGCTGAACTCCACAGTTCTGGTTCTGTAGTCCTGAGTATGCCCTGAGTTACAAACAGATCAATTGTCTTTTGTTTGTCTCTATACTTTCACGAAAGCAGTGATAGTCTCTGGGATTGTATCAAGAATACTGTGATAATGCTTCAAACCAATTGAAGTACAAGAGCCATTCAAAGTAGATGAAGGATAGATCGCCAAGAGTCCTACCACATCTTGAGGTGAACTGAGCTCAGAGAGGAGTCTACTACAAAAGCTTTTGTCATTATTTGGGGTTGTACTGAAAGGACAGATGGGGTGTTGGTGCTTGTAGTGACTTTCCTCTTCCAAACTAAATGAGATTGTTTAGTATAAGGAGAGTACTCAGAAAATGATAGCTATTGTTGTTGTTAAAATGCAGCCAACATGCTTAAAATAGAAGGGGTACTTGACAGTTAGAAAACACTGAATAGACCAGAGGATATTACAGTTTTTTTTTGAAAATCATCATGATTTTCTCCTAAATAAAATAACTAGTATAGTATATTAAAATATTGTTTAGCATGTGATCTATATATTATGTTTCTATTTTAGCTGCTTCTGGATAAAACACTTATCATTAAGAGTCCCATTTCTGCAACTGTAGAATCTGATCCTTATGAAAAGGCTAGAATGATTCCTGATTCATTATTCAATTTTAAGGGAAGATTTGAAGTGTTAGTGGGGGGGGGGGGGGCGGTTAATTTTTGTTTAGGAAAAATGTGCCTAAGAATGTTGTGTGTGAAAACAAAATCAGCTCACTTGCTGGCTTTCACAGTCCCAGAGTCCTACTTAAAAGAACACCCAATGACTGGATAAAGAAACTATGGTATATATACACATGGACACTACTTGGCTATAAGAAAAGAAGAAACCATGCAATTTGCTGCTAAGAACATGGAGCTAGAATGTGTCGTGCTGAGTGAAATAGTCAGGAGAGGTCACAAAAGAAATGATCTCTCTCTTACCTGGGATATAAAGAAACATAGTCACTGTCACTGTCTCTGTCATCCTGTTGTTCATCAATTTGCTCGAGTGGGCACCAGTAACGTCTCCATTCATCCCTTGTCACGTGCTAGTGTAGCCAGATGGTTTATTGGGGGCTCTTTCAGGGTCAGGGGAATGAGACCCATCATTGTCACTGCTTTTGGCATATCAAATACGCCATGGGTAGCTTGCCAGGCTCTGCCATGCGGGGGGTGGAGGGGGAGATACTCTCAGTAGCTTGCCAGTTTCTCTGAGAGGGATGGAGGCTTTTGGGGCAGCCTCTAATCACCTTTACAGGTGTTCCCAGTCCAGGCATATATGTAGGCAGAAAACTTTCGGTAGCCTGCTGGGTTCTCTGAGAGCGAAAAGTAGATAATAAGAGGTCACGTGGCCTCATAGTAAGAAAGAAAGAAAGAAAGAAAGAAAGAAAGAAAGAAAGAAGGAAGGAAGGAAGGAAGGAAGGAAGGAAGGGAAAAAAGAAAGGAAGAAAGTAAGAAACATAGAAAGAAACATAAGAAGAACATAAAATGCGTAATTAAATGCAAAAAAATTAGTAAGAACATAAGAAATGCAACAGAAGCTGAGTATTTGTCTTTAGTAGGAATCTTGCCACAAGGCTGGAGGAAGGATGGGGGGATGGGGACACTGGGACAATGATAGAAGGAAGTTAGGTGGAGGGTGCGGCGCTGAAACGTTTTATGCACTAAACCCTACATCAATGGTATTATAATCCTAGCCCCTAAATAAAAATAAGTTAAACAATAATAAAAATAACAGCCAAGAACAAACTGCCGTTTTGACTTTGCCTTCAGATAGGAGAAAAACATTAAAATTGAAGTAAAATTATGCCAGTGCCCCAGCAGTGACAAATACCTCTTGATATTCAATATGCCAAACACAGTAACAACAAGTCTCACAATGGAGACGTTACTGGGCCCGCTTGAGCAAATAGATGAACAATGGGAGGACAGTGCTACATTGCGGCGCTACTCCCTATGTGCACTCAAAGCAGTGCACTGACTTTTACCTGACCCTTCATTTAATTCTTCCAACAGCCATTTGCAGATGGATAAACCTATGTGCTGCATGTTTCCACAATTTGTCCAAGGTCACATAGGGAGTTATGCCTCAGGATTAAAACTTGTTCTAGGAGGAGGTGAACAACAGCCAAATGAGGATCTCAACCCCAGGAAATTCAGAAAAGATCTTGTTTAAGAAAAATGGTGTGAACTGGTACTTCATGCACCTATTCACTACACTTCACCTATTCACTACAATAACATAAGCTGTTTCCTCCATTCCTTTGTGGTGTCCAAGTGTTAGGAGAAAGGAAAGCACCCTCACACCAAGACAGAAAGTTTACATAGGCTAAACTTCACCTTAGGGGGCTGGAGTGATAGAACAGCAGGTAGGGCATTTGTCTTGAACATGGCCGACCTGGGTTTGATCCCTGGCAACCCATATGGTCCCCCAAGCACCGCCAGGAGTAATTCCTGAGTGCAGAGCCAGGGGTAACTCCTGAGCATCAATGGGTGTCACCCAAAAGCAAAAGATAACAAAAGTAAACAAAAAAAAACCTTCACCTTAGAAGTCATAGAATACATTTCACATTTTGGATAGGAATTTTTTAAGATAACTTTTTCTTATGATCACAAGTTGCAAGAGCACATTTATACAACAAACTACACAACTGACACAGATGTTATTCTTCTACATAAATGACAGTAAGAAAGTTGGTCGTTTATTTCATAGATCTGAGATCTGAGTTTGGAGATAGAGGAAATCACTTCTTTTACTGAGGAAGAACTTAAGTTGCTCAATGTTATTCACACCATAAATTAGTTGAATCAGATGATTTAGCTCAAATTTCCTTCCCTTATACGACTTAACTTACTGGCAGCAGCAAACATTTCTGTTAGTATATTGTCAAGCTGAGTTCTACACTTAGTGTTGGCTATATAGATCATGATTATTCTAATAACTAGAAAATTGTTAACAGTTTCAATACTTTTTCTCTTATCATAACTTACAAATAGTCTGAAGGTGACCTAAGTCAGATGAAACACTCAGGTCTAAGCCAACAATACTTCTATTATAAGATATTCAGATATGAATTAAAACATTGGCAGTCCAGTAGGAAATTGTTTAGGAGAAATGATTTGAAATCTGACCTTGTGTCAGGAGTATAGTTCAGTGGTAGAGTATTTGCAATGCATATGCAAATGTGAAAGTGTAAGGTCTTGGGTTTGATCCCCAGAAACACATGCACACATGAACACACACACACACACACACACACACACACACGCATTCACACACACACACTCACTTTGGTACTGGGATCAATCACAATCACAACCATCCTGTTATTTGTCGATTGCCTCGAGCAGGCCCCAGTAACGTCTCCTTCGTCCTAGCCCTGAGATTTTTTTAAAAAGTGCCATATTCAAGGCTCTTTCAGAATTAGGAGAATGAGACCCTTCATTGTTACTGGTATTTGGCATATTGGGTATGCCACGGGGAGTTTGCCAGACTCTGCCGTGTGGGCAGGTTACATTCGGTAGCCTGCCAGTTTGTCCAAAGTAGGAATGAGATGATAAGATGTCGCGCAGCCGCGAACATACATATACACACATACACACACACACACACACACACATACACATACACATACACACACACACTCTCACTTTGGTACTGGGATAAGAGAAGTTTATGTGCCAAATATCATGTCAAGCACATAAAATTTAGCAAATACTTAAAAAATCTTTTTTTTCCTGTTTAACTCTGCTTATATAAGAAAAAAGAAGAGGTGGTGCACTCATCCTAACAAAGAGAAAAAGCACCACAACAAAAATATACCATTTTCATGCTTTTTGGATACAGATGTATCAGCTGGAATATTGAAATCTGACCTTTGATTTTCATTTAAAAATACTCATCTTGATGTTTAATGGAACATAACTATATATTAGCATATTTTAAAAGGCTCAACGTTTATGTCATTCTAACAAGCATTTCAATAAGTGATAATAAAAATTATTTAGTCTTTGTAAATTTCCACATAAATTCATGCAAGAAGCAGCGGTGTGATGAAACCATTGACACTTGAACATAACTTAAGTATGTGCAAAACCTCCCAGTAACAAAAATAGCTACTTTTCAGTAATTATATCTTTTACATACAAATATATTTTATATAGGAATAAATTATCTTAAATCTTTTCATATTATAGTATACATTATTGTATTTTTCTGTGCTATATATTTAAACTTACATAATTTATATGACATCTGTCATATATACATAGCATATATGAGATAGAATTCATTTATATTAAAGTACTTTTCCAGTTTAGAAAGATGACTTATCAGATTTCCAGCTACTTAGTGGCAGAGTTAGTTAGAACTCAGGTTTCCTAATACTCAGGCCCATAAGTTTATCAAACCCTCACTAAGAAACTTCAAATAATTTCATCGCCATTTGTCAAACAAGATGTGGTTACTCCACCTCCCCCAAATTTCCTTGCTCATGTGCTTAGGATACACACCTACTATCTCTGCTGCATTATGAGTGGAAAACTAGAAATTATGTCAAGGTTCTATGGAGGGAGAAAATGGGGCTTTTTCATGGGTTCCAAAACTATCTCGCGGTTAAAATCAATTTATCTCTATGCATGAAACGTGTTGGTTTTTGTTGTTGGACGAAAAATAGCAAGATATTATAGTATGATACCCATGAGGAGGCAATGAAAAGATTTCCACACAAAGCATTCTTATGTGCAAATATGTATCCTGCTCTATAAATTCCTCTCTTCCCCAGCATGTCTTAATAGTTTGAAATTTTCCACATGGGCCCTTCTTTGATGGTGGTGGGTTGCAGTATCTTTGTATTAATGCTATTATAACCATATCACCTAAACTATATATTTTTAAAAACCTAGGAGCCAGAGAGATAGTACAGGGATTCAGGTACTTGCCTTGCATGTGACTGGCCATGGTTTGATTCTCAGCATCACTTGTGGTCCTCCAAGCACTACTAAGCATTGCCCCTGGAAACAGAACCAGGAGTAAGCCCTGAGCACTGGCAGATGTGCTCCAAACTCCCTCCTTTAAGGTTTTAAAAAGAAATATTTTTCCACATAATATGCATAAAAGTTTTAAGTGAAAATTTTAAGACTTTTCAAAACCTTTTACATTTATATATAGTTTCTTTCTATTCTTGAACTATCAACTATCAATTTCCTCATGAAAATGACTAATAAAAGTTATACCTACTTCCGTTCAGTGATGATCATTTTCGTTCAGGAATGAGAGCTTTCCAAATACTTTATTTTTTAACTGGATAATAAGGCCCCTCCCGTTGATCATCGATTTGCTCAAGCGGGCCCAGTAACGTCTCCATTGGAGACATTGTTGGTACTGTGTTTGGCATATCGAATATATCACAGGTGGCTTGCCAGGCTCTGTCGTGCGGGCGAGATACTCTCGGTAGCTAGCCGGGCTCTCCGAGAGGGGCGGAGGAATCGAACTCAGGTGGGTCATGTTGGCTGTGTGAAAGGCAAACGCCCTACTGCTGTGCTAGAGATTAATCTGATTATGTACTAGTTATCGCCAACTTGACTGGTGCTTTGCCATATGTATGTGTAAATTCTTACATACATTTTAGTATTATATATATGTATATTTGAGGGATATTTTCACGTGTATTTGAACTCTGAAGATCATAAAGGTACTTTGGGAAAGCTTCTTGTCTCTGAACCTCCTCTGAAAAATAATTAATATCTCTTACGTAATGTAACTGGGAGCATTAGCACCTTTGACCCAGTGGGCTACTTAAACACTAAGTGCACTATAATTGTCCTACGATACATTGGCAAGTTGTGTTTGTAGAGATGCTGATACCCAAAGGAACACATCTTTCAAAGAGTTGGAATGAGTCTCCCCGGGGGACTTTGCTTAAAGAGGCAGCACCATTGTAGAAGAAATATTGACTAATTTCACTTCCTGATCAAATCATTCTCATTCACTTACAGGAGGCATTATAACGTTTAAACTTTTGGGAGGGGCAATATTGTCTCCTTTAAAGATACATCATCTTTAACAAGCCGTGGGTGTGCAAATTACATACATATTTCTAGGCATATCAAGTCATAAAATGTTTTTTCAAAAGGAATGCTCTTCAATTTGGTATGTTATCCTGTCCTCAGGCAGGCAATTCTTATTTCCTTTTAAAATCACTACTCATGTATAAGTCACCATTTGCAGAATTTATTTTGGGCCACAGCCAGTGCTGCTGGGCCAGGAAACCTTGTTGTGCTTTGGGAGACAAAGCAATGCCAGGGACTGAACGCAGGGCCCCCACGTGCAAAACACGAGTTCCAGCCCTTTGAACCAGCATTCTCCCCCTGTGAAAGGAATTTTTAAACCGGAAGGCAGTAAACATTTTGTAAAAACCTCTTTGATCCCAGGTCTTACATACTTTCCATTCTTATTCAGTATGAGGCAACCATGTATTTGACACAACTAACATGCTTTCACTCCCTTAATTCAAATAATCAGAAAAGGAAAATGCTCTCTGGAAGGAAATCACTTCATTTTGGTATTGTAATTCTGGATTCTATTTAGCTCATTTATTTTTGTTGTTTGCTCTTATATTTATTTCTCCAGAGGCAAAAACATGCCTTGCTCTCACCAACACGCATTAAGTCATCACTTGATTTTCCAGATAGTGAAACTTAACAATTTTGGCTCTAGCTGGGTTTTGGGAAATCTCAAAAGAAATTCAGGCGCTATAGGATGACATATTAGTAATGCCAGTTGTTCAGCTCTGCCTTTAGAACATTTCCTGAATTGTGCGGGACTGGTGTCACTGCTCTGCTCCTGACTCCGATTGCCAACTCCCACCCTGAAGATGGCAAAATTTCAAGTGAGCGAAAGACTTATAAGCAAATTTATAATCATTCATAAATTTTACAAAATAATTTAATTTTTTTGGAAACAGACATCCACTACTACAATTGCCCCTGCTTTAAAGAGACATGAGGCTTTTTCAAAATGCAATATACAAAAGGTTCTAAACTTAATTACCTTGGCTTTTATGATGCTTTATTTATTTATTTATTGAATCACTGTGGGAAAAGTTAGAAAGCTTTCAGGTTTAAGTCTCGGTCATGCAATCGCTTAATCACTTAATCACTTAACTTCCTGTTAGTCGTCGAGCGGGCGCCAGTAACGTCTCCATTTGCCCCTGTCGCGTGCTAGTGTAGCCCAATGGCATCTGTTCGCTCCGGGAACACGAAGGGCCTCAAACCGATCGTTCATGATCTTGACGAAGAAGTCTGACCATCTGGTAGGTGGGTGGCCACGCGGTCTTTTGACATCCTGTGGAATCCAGTCGGTAACAGCTCTAGTCCAGCGGTCGTCTTTAAATCTCATTATGTGACCAGCCCATCTGATTTTCGACACCTTGGCAAATGAGACAGCCATTTGGCAAATGAGATCAGCTGATTCTTGATCATCGACGGATGTCAGAACTCCGGATTCTTTCTCCGGATTCATGCAATCATCAAACACATTTCCCTTCACCAGTACTTATTTTTCACCACCAAGAACGATGCTTATTTTTTTTAAATTTCAGGAGCCATATTATTTCTCCCTGAAGATACTTGTGTCACTCCGAAGAATGTTTCAATGCTTTAAAAATTCCCGAGAACAGTTTTCTTTAAAGTTGACACACAGTATAATGAATTGTTCTGTTAACACACATGGCCTTTTCTGAGAGCTGAAAAATCACTGTATCACTGTCATCTTGTTGTTCATCCGTTTGTTCGAGTGGGCGCCAGTAACGTCTCCATTCGTCCCTGTCATGTGCTAGTGTAGCCCAATGGCATAGTGGGGGCTCTTTAGGGTCAGGGGAATGAGAACCATCATTGTTATTGTTTTTGGCATATCGAATACGCCACAGGTAGCTTGCCAGGCTCTGCCATGCGGGCAGGATACTCTCAGTAGCTTGCCAGTTTCTCTGAGAGGGATGGAGGCTTTGGGGGCAGCCTCTAATCACCTTTACAGGTGTTCCCAGGCAGGCATATATGCGGGCAGGATACTTTTGGTAGCCTGCCAGGTTCTCTGAGAGCAAAAACTAGACAATAATAAGTCGCGTGGCTGCAAATGCAATATTTCCTTAAAAAAAATCTTTAAGCTTTCATTGGAATGATCTAAATCACGTCTTTTATTGTACATGGTTATCTTGTTATTATGAGTTCTCTATTAGTTCTGCTGAAATAATAGAGAGATATGAGTTGGTAAACTCATACCAACCACAGTGTTGTAAAACTGTTTTTAACCAATGAAAGGAAATCTGCAGATATTGCAAGTGTTATTGTTCCCGAAAGAATGTACTGGAATCTGAGTGGTCTTTGAAATTTGTAGTGTTGTCCTCCAGAGTTGAGAAAATCTCTTCTTTCCATGAGATTAAAAATATGGGGGCTGAAGTGACAGTACACTGGTAGGGCACTTGCCTTGTATGAGGAAGACCTGTGTTCGATCCTGGGCATCCCATATGGTCCCCTGAGCACCGCCAGGAGAGACTCCTGAGTGCAGAGCCAGGAAAAACTCCTTAGCAGTGCCAGGTGTGGCCCAAAAAACTAAAAACCAAAACCAAAACCAAAAAAATCTATAAAGCTATTCTCTGTCCACTAAGGGTTTTCAATTCTGTTTGTTCTGATACAAATATTGGACTCTCAGATACTTCCTTATAAAATATTTCAATGAAAGGACACTCTTCGTTTTCGTTTTTAAGTGTTGCAGTTGGTATCCTGGAAACTTGGAAACACTGAGAAAATCTGGAGAACAGGCTGTCGCCAATGAAAGGTTTTAAACCTAATCCAAAACCAACGAACACAATACCTTCAAGTTTTATGGCCACTTTAAATTGGAAAGGTGTATGTGAACCTATCATATTGTTCACTCTCGAAATTGGTGTAGTAAAGGCACAAAAGGCATGCAGTTGTTCAATAAGTCGAGTGCCCACTGCATACTAAGGCACTGTGGGGGATAATCTATTATCCACAAGGCAAGTCAAAGAGCTTAAGAGTGTCCTTGGCACGCGGGGACAGGAACAGCAACAAATATCACAAAGGCACGATATGCCTCTCTTCGCTGAGAAATCAAGGGACAAAGACTTAGAATTGCGTGCCACACTACACTAGGTCCCACAAAAGACTTCATGGAGAAGGTAACCGAGGCTGCCCCAATATAGCACAGTGGTAGGGCGTTTGCCTTGCATGAGGCCTACTGGGCTGACCTGGGTTCGATTCCTCCGGCCAGGTCGGAGAGCCTGGCAAGTTACTGAGAGTACCTTGCCCACACGGCAAAGCCTGGCAAGCTACCCCGTGACATATTCTATATGCCAAACACAGTAACAAGTCTCACAATGGAGACATTACTGGGCCCGCTCGTGCAAATCGATGAACAACGGGAGGACAGTGCTACAGTGGCAGTGATACAGTGCCTCAGGAAGGAGTTTGGGGCAAAGCCAGGACTTTAAGCAAGGCTTCTGGAGACTTGTCCACCATCACCTGTATTTTCCCACTACATCTGGGCATCCCTGTGTGATTTGCGCAGATGCGCATCTGTGTGTAAGAGTGCTGTACATCCCTTGGCGAAGATCTCTTCCAACAGTTGGGGGGGGGGGGCATCAGACCTTATCCTCAGAGGGGCAGGTGAGGTCACTGTGTGGGTGGCCGTGGTGAAGTGGGTTGTTGGTTTTTCTGTCGAATCAAGGGCAGTTAATCAGTTATTTCTGGGGGCTGCCTTCCACGTGGAGGGGGGCCCAGGGACACCTTTGAACGATGAGCAGCTATCTGACCTCAGACACCCGTGTGAATAAACTGGGTTTCAGGGAGGGGGCTCCATCAGAGGCCCGCGCATGATGGGGAGAGACCAGGGCGCAGGTCCAGAGCCCCTTTGGACCCTCAATTGCTCATTCCCCACTCCTCCGGAGCAGGGTAGGGCATTCCAAGGCCCGCAGGTGATGGGGTCAGAGCAGGGGTCAGGTCCACAACCTCTTTGGAGCCCTCTATTGCTCACTTCTCCCTCCTCCGAGCAGGGTAGGGCATTCCAAGGACCGCCGGTGATGGGGACAGAGCAGGGGGCATTCCAAACCCTCTTCTCCAAACCAGGCGCGGACACGGGCTGGGGAGAGCGTGCTTTGGGGTCAAAGGACCCGAACGCATCCCGCCAGCGCTGTCACCACGCCCGCTCCGGGCCAGATCCAGGCATCCAAGATCCAGCGCCGAACCGGCTCCCGAAATCCGCCACCGGGCAGGTCCCGGAGCCCGAGCGGCGCGTCTCCCCGCAGCCCCCCGCCCGGGTCTGGGCCGAGCCGCCGGCGCTCCAGCGGCCCGCGCGGCCCCCGCCCCGCCCCGCCGCGGCCACGCCCGCGCCGCGCGCCCGCCGTCGCCACGGCAACCGGGGAGGTGCTGACCTCTGACCCCGAGGCCCCGCCCCCTGGCGGTCCCGTGCTCCGCTCGGCGGCCAACCCGGAAGTGCCGCCGCCGCCGCCGCCGCTGCCCGGTGCTAGGAGCCGCCGGCCCGGCCAGGCCGAGCCCCGCGCCCGCCGCCCGCCCCGCGGCCTGAGCCGGCGTCGGGGCGAACGACGCCCCCGCCCGAGAGGAGGAGCCGAGGCCCGGGGGAGGAGGGCGAGGCTGGAGCGCGGGAGCGAGGCCGCGCGAGCCGCCGGCGGTTCGTAGTACCGGGGTCGGGAGGAGGAGCCGGGCCGGCGGGCGGCGCGGAGGCGGCGGCGGCGGCGGCGGGGAGGGAGGCCGAGCGCGGCCCCCCGGGGACCCGCGCGCGTTCGGGGGGGTCGCACCGCGCCCGCGCCCGGGCCCGGTAGGCGCGGCTGACCGGGTGGGGGTCGGGCCCCGGCGCCCCTCGAGAGGAACGGGGACCCCCTCCCCGCCCCGCGGCGGCCTGACAGCGGCCCGGGAGAAGTTGAGCGGCAGCTTGGGACACCCGGCCCGGCCCGGCACCCCCCGAGGATGCTGTGATTGAGGCATCAGGCTCCCCCCTCCCCCCCACCTCCCCGACCCCTCTGACTCCCCCCCTCCACCGGCTGCAACTGCCCGGCTCCGGGGCCGCGACGAGGGGCAGGATGATGCTGTCGGAACAAGCCCAAAAGTGGTTCCCCACCCACGTGCAGGTGACAGTGCTCCAAGCCAAAGACCTGCGGCCCAAAGGCAAAAGTGGCACCAATGACACATACACGATCATTCAGCTGGGCAAGGAGAAGTACTCCACCTCGGTGGCGGAGAAAACCCTGCAGCCAGTCTGGAAGGAAGAGGCCTCTTTCGAGCTCCCCGGCTTGCTCATGCAGGGGAACCCCGAGAAATATATCCTCTTCCTCATAGTGATGCACAGGTCCCTGGTGGGCCTGGATAAGTTTTTAGGGCAGGTGGCAATCAATCTCAATGACATCTTTGAGGACAAAGAAAGAAGGAAAACAGAGTAAGTCATTTATTTTAATTTGGGGTGGGGGGCTTCACGGACAGTTTGACATCTTATTTCTGGTTTTTATTTGTTTTTTTTCTTTATTCTTTATTTTTCCTGGGCTTGGAAATAATCTGTCGAACCGGGCCATTGGTTTTTGCATGGAAAGATATACCCAGTTTGAAGCACCATGTTTGTTTGCATGGATCCGAAGTTTAAACAAAATAATAACCCTCGCGAAGAAACGTTTTAAAAAATGGATCAGCGATCTGTTTTCACGCCTGTTGGAATTAAGCACGTTAAATGATTGGATAGTTTGCGCTGGATTTGTTGTACAAGTTTCACTAACTAGAGGAGGCCATCCAGGCGATTACTTCGTTGACCAGCTAAAGTTGGTGCAGGTAGTTAGGATCTTGAAACATTGTAGTTTTAGGAGACATTTGGTAGATACACACATGTATGTATCTACCTGTGTATATCAACATCTGTATGGGGCACTTAGAATCTCTCCAAGTGAAAGTAACCCCCACTCTTGACGCCAGCCGGGACAAAAATAAGCTTAAAATGTTTTTTTGTTGCATTCTGTATCTTCAGCAACATCATAATTGCAATGCATTTGACTTTTAATATTTTTCTTTTCCCTATTGAAATTCTTCGTACAGAATTGAGTAAAATGACTTTGGGTAGATGCTTACGTGTTCCACAGAAGCTGTTAAAGGATGAAAAACCAAACTAGAACTTAGTTCATTTTACCGAATTATAGTTGGTTGGCCTGTATTTTAGCTCAACCTTTTTTTTTTTTTTAGGTCAGTACATCTTGATAGAGTCTAATGCAATTCAAAGAATGAAAAAGAGTGGGTTGGGTAATGGTAAGAGTACAGCAAACATTATTCACTTTGTCCACACTGACTTTTTCCCTTGAGTCTACAATAATATCGAAACTGGTATATTACTTCAGAAGTAGCCTGTGTGTTTTGACCTTATTAAATGCTGCCAGAATGGACACTGATTAAATTGTGATCAAATGATTTCTCGACACCTTCAATTAAAACATGTCCTTACTAGTAGAACTTTCAAGCAGAGGATACATGTCTTCTACTTGCAAAGTTGTAATGTAGATTAATGCTAGAATATTATGTCTTATGTTGAGAAATACTCTCAGAGATATCCCTTTTAAAACTTTCCAGTTTCTCTAGGCTGAGGGAACTTTAATAGTGATGGAATTTATAAGAAAAATATAGGTGAATTAATAAGAGTACTTCAGTTTTCAAAAATGATGACTTTGGTTTGTTTAATTTATTTTTTTAAGTCATACCTGAAATTTATTTGCCCTTTGAGAAACTTTTTAAATAATGACGACTTTCTTGACATTCATATTCATTTTATCTCTTTTAAAACAACCATCTTACTCTTTTCTGTGTATCTCTTTCTGCAAACTTCTCTTTATTGGAGTTTATGGTTACTTTTTATTTTTAAAAAGTACTTTCATAGAACTTTAATTTCATTTGTTCATTGTCCTTGAATGACATTGGATCTTTTATAGGAATTAAATTGAATCTGTATAAATTCTTTAGGTAAACTGGCCATTTGTTGTGTTTAAAGATGAGTCGTTATGTTTTATTTAATACCAAAACCATGCCTAAAAGGTTACAAAGTATTATTATTTTTTTTAATTGAATCACGGTGAGATACAAATTTACATTACTTTTTAAAATCAGGTCTTTACTGAAGGTTTAATATCATGTAGGGTGAAAAATTCGATGAGAAACAAAGGCTGCCAGAGGAAAATCAGTAAATACTTAAGCTAGTTGAGGAAATGAAAATATTTTGAGGAAAAGGAGAGAAAGTTTTTTAAGTATAAGGTGACTATATCTCAGATTAAATGAAATGTTCCAAGAGTGATGTTTGGTTTCCGCTCGGTTCTTAAGTTAAAATTAAAATTTTGCTTTAAAATGTGAAAAATGGATAATTACCAAAAAATTTGTTTTAAATGACCAGTTTTGGATATAATTTTTAAAGTTTTTTAAAATGTAAACTTTTCAGTTTATTATAGCATCAGATTCCGTGCTACTATAGTTAGTTTTAATGTGTCCTGTATCACACATAGGCCTCTGCAATAGAACCTCTCCAAGTGAAAATAGTTCCAACTGTTGACTCCAGCCGGGACAAAATAAGCTTAAAATGTTTTTTTTTCTTGCATTCTGTATCTTCAGCAACATCATAATTGCAATGCATTTGACTTTTAATATTTTTGTTTTCCCTATTGGAATTCTCCATACAGAATCGAGTAAAATGATTTTGGGTAGATGCTTACGTGTTCCACAGGACTTGTGGCATTATTACAGTCAAAGCTATTTTTTTTTTATTTTATTAAATCCTCAACCTTTTCTTTCTTTGTGGATAAATGGGGACCATATATTTGATGAGATAGCTTTATTGGTAATATTTCTAGTTTTTTAATATATTTAATAGCTTCCTTTTCCAGCACAGCTGTACATGTGGCACTGGAAGAGACACACTCTAGCCACGGGTATATTGCGAGAAAGGTATTAATATTCTGCACGTTGCTGGGCCTCGTAAGCTTATTCCCAAGTGCTTTTCGGAAAGCCAGTAAAAGTGATGAAGGCTTCCAGCTGATTTTGAAGGTCCATGAAAGTGTGGGGAGTGACACTTCTTACTTTTGACACCGAAGACAACTATTTATAGCCTGTCTTCCACCGGGGTCCTGGTGGGCAAAGAAGTGTGCCGACTAAAATGAATATTTCACTTTTACCTTGAAATCAAATCCTCCCCCCCCTTTTTTTTAAAGAAGGGGCCCCCAGGGAAGGACCTGAGCCAGAACACTCTAGAGTGGGGTTGGGAAGGCGACTTCTGTATCTCCCACTTTAATGGCTGTCTGGGTTGCTTTTGGCACGAGATTTAAGGAAATAATACAATGTTTAATAATAGAATGGTAAAATTGTTCATGCTGTTAGGTAATATCTATTGAATTTTTTTTTTTTACTATATAAGTGATGTTGATTGTGTGTGTGTGTGTGTGTGTTTAATGTTCATGAAATGTAATAACCCTCCAAGTCCGCGGAGTTAAGGAGTGACTCAAACGTAGGCCATTTTTAAGACTTCTGTGTGCGTTGCTGTCATGCACCTGCGTCCTGCCCTCTGGCACCCTCAATGCCAATCTTGTCCCATTTCTGACCACACAGCACCAATTGCTTGGGAATAGTTCCCACATGTGTGGTGGTTTTGGAGCATGGACCCGTGCCCACTAAAATCAAGCAGAGGCCGTCGATAGTTAAAATCCAGCACTACCAGAGGCGGGAAAAAAACAAGAACCGAACACACAGCATTCATCCATTAAGCCACCAATGCTGTGTCTTCATTTTTATCTTTCTGAAGTCTGAGAAAACAAGACTATTTCTGGAGTGATTCTTGAAGGTCTCATTAAGACTTCCTGATTATATCACTTTCAAATAAAGCAGCAAAAGCTACTTGTCCTGTCTCTGTATTTTACACCAGTATATTTGCTAAAGACCTTCAGGATTTTACTTTGGGGGGGGGGGGAGAGTAAAATAGATAAAAGCAGTATTTACCGATTGCACTCCAACACTGACTTGCTTTATTCTTTTGAGCTCGTGTCTTCACCTCTTCCAAATCAAAGCAGCACCACACACACACACATACACACCCACCCCCCCCCCCCCCCCACACACACACACAGAAAGAGAGAGTGAGTTGTGGCTCAGTTATTTTAAGAGTATAACTCTAGAAGTATAAATGCTTTCGCCCCCCTGCCTTCAAGGGGCCTGCACTCTAGCAATGGAAAACTGGCGTTACCTTCTGCGTTGGTGTTGCCCGATGAACAGCCTGGAATACTTGGCTGGCACTGGGCTTAACCTTATTAGCACATGTGCTTCACCAATATGAAAGCATCGTTCCTGTGCAGGTGTTACTCATCAGCTTTGGATGTTTTTTTCCCTTATTGGCTTTAATCTGACATCGGGAAGTTAGTTATGCGCTGTTCCTCAATTTCCTCACATTCATATAAAATAAGAACGTTAGCGTAGATGATGTGTTTGGTTTTAGTTTGAAGATTCAATAAATTTTGATGACTCTCTTTCCATTTATTGGATTATTGGTTTAAGATTTTCAGAGATTTCCTTTGATTTGTCATGCGCATGGGTGTTCCACAAGCTTGTGGTGTTTTTTTGTTGTTGTTGTTATTGTTGTTGGTTTTTGTTTAGGTTCTGGTATAGTTTCTTACAAAGTGCATTTGCCTACCTCTGTGCAACTTGAAGTGTTACAGAGTATTTCTGAGGTGCCATTCCTGGGAAGTCTTCCTCCCCATCACGAAAATGGCCATTTTCCAAAACTGAGTTAATAATTAGGTACCTGACCTTTCATTCCCAGGCTTTCGGGATGTTCAGTCTGACATCACAGTTGCCAAAATTTGACTATGAACTGTATTCTTAGTATTGACTCCCAATAAATTTAATAAACTCTCCGGCAGAGTTCATTGCTGTCACTTCCTATTTCTATTCCCTGCATCTTCAGTTTCTGTCATCTGCCCCTGTAAGGGATCTTCTCAGTTAGAGTCTCAGTTTAGTGCTTTCTGTTATAAAATATCTTAGTGTGTCTTCAGTTTTTTTGTTTTGATGCCACTAGATTTTAGATTTGATTGACGGCATACAAATATCCAGACAGCATTTTTCTGTGTATTTGCTGCTAAGATGTAACTGGTGTACTTATTTTGCCATTTTCCCCTCCTGCCGTGAAGGACCCATGACCTACCTTCCACATGACACTTAGTAAAAATGTAAGCTGCTCTGGCCTCTCTGACTGGCAATGATGAGAGAAAGGACTAACTTAAAATTAGATCAGAGTTTCTTTGTAGCTGGAAATTTGTTACACTTGATTGATTAGAGCTTTACTCAAATAATAACTCATCTTCAGGACTGAGTATTTAGGCTTCATTGTTAGGTGCTGTTGAAACACTGGAAACTCTTCTGGATGTGATTGTGATTGCAGCTTTTGGTTTTTGCCCTATAGAATGTCCACTTTGTAACACCAAAAAAGTAGAGACTTTCTCATGAAAGAAAAAGTGACTGTAAGCAAACTAAAATAAGCCTGGCGTTTCAAGTACATCTATTTAAAATGGGAAGTGTGATACATTAAAATGACTAAAAACATAAGATTAATTCCAATTAAATAGTTTGTGTTCATTATTGCCACAGCAGCAGTAGTAAACAAAACAGATTTGTAGCAGAAAGAGCTTAAGTTTTTCCTTCAAAAACTCCTTAAATTTATTGCGGCATGCCACTTAACATCTTACTTATTTTGCATATTTTACTTAGTAAAAGGCTTTGGTTCCTAAGCAGTTTTCATAACTATTAAACTATGATCATCTGCAATATTAACACTTCATTTTACCAAAATAGTTTGGGGTGGGAATTAAATATTATGCTATTTAAAGTAGGGTCGTTGGGCTGGAGTCATTGGGCTGGGGCAATAGTAAAGCAGGTAGGGCACTTGGCTTGCCTGTGGTCAACCAGGATTTGATTCTGGGGATCCCATCTGGTCTCCAGGCCCCACCAGGAGTGGTCCCCGAGTGCAGAGCCAGGAGTGATCCCTGGGTGCAGCCATGTGTGGCCCAAACCAAAAACCAAAGACCAAAAAAAGGTTGTTATCAGTTCCTGGTTTTAAAAATAGTGTATGTTGGTGAATTCTTTGAGAGTCTCCTCGGTGTCTTTATGATGATGAAAGAAACTGTTCTTAGACCATTTTCTACTAATCGCAGATGGAAACACAGTAGTGAGGGTGTTTGGCGATAGGGTTTCTGGTCATGGAGGTGCAGGTTACCTGTCCACACCTTGCAGTCCGACTGCAGCCCCGCCCTGCCCTCCCACCTGTGTCACAGCAGAGGCCCTGATCTGCTTTTTGCATGGGACGGTGAATGGCAGGAACCTGATTGGCAGTCTCGGATCCAATCCTGAATTGCTTGGACGTACAGAGTGGCTTTACCTAAATAGCTGTTTGTTTATAACAATGCTCCATTTCTTCTCTTTGTTCCATATCCAAACCCATGTTTTTCCCTTCTCTTTAAGGTGGTTTAGATTAGAATCCAAACAAGGAAAAAGAGCCAAAAACAGGGGTGAGATAAAGGTCAATATTCAATTTATGAGGAACAATATGACAGCGAGCATGTTTGACTTATCAATGAAGGACAAAACAAGATCTCCTTTTGCAAAATTAAAAGATAAAATGAAAGGTAGAAAGAATGATGGGACCTTTTCCGATACATCTTCTGCGATCATTCCAAGTTCTCATATGCCTGATGCCAATACTGAATTTTCCAGTAGTGAAATGCAGATGAAATCCAAACCAAAAAAGCCTTTCCTTTTGGGTCCTCAGCGACTCTCTTCGGCTCATTCAATGTCTGACTTAACTGGGACCCATGTGTCTTCTGAGAAGCTCAAGTCCGGCGCCATTGGCCAGAGGCTTCTCGTCACACAGCAGTTGGATGCCTTTGGAGCAGTTCCGGAAGGTGGTAAGTGATGTTTTCTTTCCAGCTACGTTCTGAGTGGTCTGAATCAGTAAGATGGAAGTGGCATGCTGCAGTAAATTTAAGGAGTTTTTATTGCATGCTGCAATAAATTTAAGGAGTGGTCTTTACGTTTCAGTTTTCAAATTAGCAAGTAAAAATTGCTATTTCTTGGTGGCATCTTTTATTTGGTCACTGCCTGTGCTTGAAAGTGTGGAGTTCATTGAAGGCAGAAACATATTCAGTATTGTGTTTATATCGTTAGATGAAAACAACAATGAATTTTTTTTTTATGGCCCAACTCCTTTTTTACTGCTCTTTCTCCTGTCTCAGAAAAATGAAAAACTCATCTTCCATTTTATCAGAAAGTTTCTAGAGAAAACTGTCTTCTGTTCTGGAGAAATAAATTCCATGTTAGCGAAGGAGGAGAAGTCTTTGGGAACTTATAGCATTGTCATGCCAAGCCAGAACCTTTAGTTTTGACATTCTAATGTATGCAAGTGTTTCTTATAAACTGAATAAATTACTAATTGCCTCGCAGTATGCTAATTGCTCTTCGCCTCCATACTTCAGTATGCTATACCTGAGCATTTTTGATTGTTTTCCTTGATTATTCTAAAGGTTAATGTCTTTAAATAGCTAATTGCTGTCTTTCTAAAAGCAGCCGTCCGCACACAGAATGTGTCAAGTTGTGTGATGTAATGTGTCACTGATTATGTACTGACTACAAAATTGTTTGCAGGAAGTCTCAAATCTCCACACAGAAGAACATTAAGCTTTGATACTTCTAAAACCAGCCAGCCTGACAGGAGCGTGGATGAAGGTGGACTGTCTCTTGGAAGACAAAATGACCCATTTACAAATGTGACTGCTTCATTACCCCAAAAATTTGCAACACTGCCAAGGAAGAAAAATCCATTTGAAGAGAGCAGTGAATCATGGGACAGCAGCGTGAATTTATTTTCAAAAGCAGTTGAAGTAAGAAAAGAAAATAAGAGGGAAAAAAGGGAGAAAGTTAGCCTCTTTGAACGAGTGACTGGGAAAAAAGATAGCAGAAGATCTGATAAGCTTAACAATGGGGGCTCTGATAGCCCCTGTGACTTGAAATCACCTAATACATTTAGTGAAAACCGTCAGGACTATTTTGATTATGAGTCAACTAATCCGTTTACAGCAAAATTCAGGGCTTCAAATATCATGCCATCTTCAAGGTAAGCTTTCCATGGGGGCAGTTGTGCTAATTTGGAAAATCTTGTACTTGAAAGTATCGAATAGCCCTTTAAATGCTTAATAATATTTTAAATTCCTTTTATGGTACTTGACAGAAAGTTCTTATCTTATTTTTTTTGTAATTAATTATGGAGCCTGGCAACATTGCATGCATCTTTGGAATTTATTTTAGAAGGATTAAAGATTGTTAATCTCCACTCGAGTTTATTTCTACTTAGGTCAGTCAGTCAGAAATTCAGCAGAGAAAAGGGCATACTTTTTGGAGACTTGGTGATAGTGAATTACTAGGGAGTGTTAATTCAAACCAGAAAATTAGGATATACTTTGTTTTTCTAGTTATTATTTTCCAGGGATTCATTCATGGGCTATCTGGAATGGATTAGTGCACCAATGGCGGCCCATAATATTTCAGAAATACTGGCATATGCAAGTTAAGTATGAATTGCTTTTTTATAGGCGGCATCTGTCCTTACTAAATAGCTACTTAGAAATACGTATGTGTGTGTATTGAAATCCAGTGGCCTTTGTGGGTACTAAAACTAGATTAAGTAGTATCTGATTGACGATTTATAGTCATAAAAATATTTTTGTCATGATAAAGATTTTTAAAAAGCTATTCGTATTATGGTACCTTTTAAAATTGTAGTACAAGTTGGAATATCTGTGTTTAAATAAGACCACGGACCTTGCAGATATTAAAGGTAGGATAGCTTACTAAGGAAATTGCAAGCGTAAAATGAGATGAGTTCATTGACTTTTAAGCCGTTGCAGAGGAATACAATAGTAATCGAGAGTATATAGTCTTGAGTGTAGATCCTGGCTAGTAATTTTGTGGCCATGTTTAAACAAGGAAAGTAATGCCTGCTTGAGTAACTAGGTGATGGTAGTGTACATAAACCGACCCAGGACTCAAATGGGAAATCCCTGGATTGCTCCATATTTTTGCATGTGTCACACACATTACACAAAACTATTTCGCCCCACTGTAAGCAGATTGTTGGTTCTGTTTGTCCTCTCTCTGAATCGCTGATGTCTCTTTAATGCTGGCTTTTAAAACTTACAAAGACCAGTGTTTTGGTTTTTTTTGTTTTGTTTTTTAAAGATCAGTAGATACTTGCTGTGTATTTAGGGAGTGTTCCGTTTTCTTTATAGATTATATGCCAAAGAAATAACATTTTATCATAAGATATTAATATTTTATTAAAGAGTCCGTAGTTTTATCTGCTGTTTTCAAGTATGTTATTTTGGTTTTTTGCTTAGCGTACTTTTTATCTTGCTTTAAGTGCTAAATTACAGGCCAGAGGTACTTACTGGTATAAAGTGCTTACCTTACATTGAGCCAACCCTGGTTTGACTCCTAGTACTGCAAATGATCTCACAAGCATAGCAGTGAGGGACCCCTAAGCGCTGCAAGGTATGGACCATAAAAAAAAAATAAGAAAATGATCTTCTAAAAATTGCAGAGATAAGTAGAAAAATACGTATTTTTCCCTCTCTTCGCTGATCTTTTTTTGAAAATTGCTAAAAACATCTGAGGTAACAGAGATTGGGTGACATAACACTTTACAGTCAAAGGCGAGAAATGATAGGAAAATGATATTTCAAAATTCTGGTAGCATTTGGGAAAACAAGTGTCCTCGAATCTTTTTTTGTCATATACTCAGGCTACTTATGCCATGTATGGGCTGCCATGGTTAGTGAGGGAGTGTTTTGGCAGATTTCGATGATGTAAATATTAATGCTTGCTACTTCTATCAGATGAGAGCTATTTCAGTATATATAAAATACACACACATATACAGTGTGTGTATTATGGTGCCTTTTAATATTAATATTAAATATCAATATATTATATATACTCGAGCGGGCCCAGTAACGTCTCCATTGCGAGACTTGTTACTGTTTTTGGCATATCGAATACCTCACGGGTAGTGTACCAGGTTTTGCCGTGCGGGCGAGATGCTCTCGGTAGCTTGCTGGGCCCTCCAAGAGGGACGGATGAATCGAACCTGGATCGGCCTGCTGCGTGGAAGGCAAACGCCCTACTGCTGTGCTATCGTTCCAGCCCTTTATATATAATTACTATATATAATACAATATATGGGCTGGAGTGATAGCACAGTGGGTAGGGTATTTGCCTTGCACGCGGCCGACCCAAGTTTGATTCCTCCGCTCCTCTCGGAGAACCCAGCAAGCTACCCAGAGTATCTCGCCTGCACGGCAAAGCCTGGCAAGCTACCCGTGGCATATTCGATATGCCAAGCACAGTAACAACAAGTCTCACAATGGAGACGTTACTGGGCCCACTTGAGCAAATCGATGAATAACGCGAGGACAGTGCTACAGTGCTACAATATATAATACAACGCAGAATATATTAAAAATAGAATATTAATATTAATAATATTAAAATAAAACGTCTTTAAAAATTTTAAGATTTTCCCTCCAGATGCTAACAGTAAGGACAGACATTTGTAATTCCCAGCCTGAGGTTTGGTAGGTAGTATGTGGTAGAAAAACATGTTCTGAATAAGCCACCGCAGGATAGCAGACCAGTTTCCTATGGCCCTGCTCTCAACTTGCTTCTGGTCCTGCTTCCCAGCCCCATATGGGTGATGAAGATCTTTCTGATGGAATGAAGACGTGCATTGTGGTAAACGAGTGTTTCTTTTGTGGAGGCAGAAAATTAATCATGATTAAAGTGCACGAGTTGGGTAGGGCATCGACTGTAATAAAGCACCTCAGAGGTCAGTGACCTGGTCCCACGCACTGCTCATTGTGGTTACTGTATAATTCACCACAGGCTTGGGGCGAAGCAATGAGTTCTTTCCTTCACAGTCATCCAGGCACCATGTTCTCTTAGAATGCGGCCATATGACATGTGGCAGCCAAGGTTATGAAGCAGGAGAGAGAGAGGATCCCAGATAGGCTGCCCGCAGGTGCCTGGCCTGGGAATGTGCATCAGGACCCCATGTGGGCTCTCTTCAGGTGCCTGTCCTGGCACGTGCATTAGGACCCATGTGGGCTGTCCTTAGGTGCCTGGCCTGGGAATGTGCATTAGGACCCCACGTGGGCTGCCTTCAGGTGCCTGTCCTGGCAGGGTGTATTAGGACCCCATGTGGGCTGTCCTTAGGTGCCTGGCCTGACAGTGTTCTCTTCTTCTTCTCAGTCCTCTCCCAGCCTCAGAGCAGTCCATTCCGTAGTCGGTAGGGTTCAGCTCTGTCCCCAGAGGAAACTGACCTGGCTGTGATGTGTGCACAGTTCTTGTCCCCATTGGTGCCAGTCCTGAGTTGTCTGGACATTACAAGCCTTGGCATGCTGCAGAACTCCTACTTCACACTTCACTCTGCCTCCAAGGAGAGGTAGAATTCTTGTAGTTGTCAGGAAAATGTTTTATCCAGCTATTTATTGATATTGAGCGGTTTGTGTTTTAAAATTGCAATTTGATTTTAAATCACAGGTAGTTTGCCATCATTATCAGTTCACGTGTGGTGGGGTTAACATCACAATTTGTAATTTTTGCCTCATCAGCAGTAAATAATTGCCTGAAACCATATACCTGGGTGTTTGTTGTACCATTTTCAACCTTTCGTTCACAGCCTGTGCCTATGCTTCTGTAACACTCAGCTGTCCTCCCTCCTGAAGCTGGAAAGTGAAAATAGGCAGCTGTGTTCACCAAGCCAGATTTCTTCCTTTTCCTTTTTTCAACAAGGCAGCTAGGCCCTTCATTGATCACATTGTTGGTCAATGAAGCGCTATGAGCCGCTGGTAACCAGAGATGCCTCGTGCAGGTCTGCGTATGCTTCTCTTCCTCCAGAGGTCCGGGCTTAGCACCAGGCTTGGGGGCCGAATCTGGCTTACTGCCTGTTTTTATAAATAATGTTTTATTGGAACGCAGCCCACACTTTTGTTTATGGCTGCTTTTGTGCTATGGTACAGTTGAGACTGTGTGGCATGCAAAGCCAGAAATATTTACTTGGCCTTGGTCCTTGTACTAGCTGGATGGAGATTTTCGGGAGGCAGAACTGTAAGATGGGGGTCTCGGGGTCCTGAATGCATGTGGAGGATCACCTCTGAGTAACTGAGCATTGTCTGGATGATAAATTCTCAGAAGTCCGGTTACTGCAGGTTTTATTTGTATTTATTACAACACTGAACATTGTTTTTATTTAGTGTTCAGGGCACAGAGTCATACATTTTTTTTGTTGTTGTTCCTTTCAAGTAAACCAGTGAAAATCCTAAGAACTAAGGATTTACAATACTACATCTAAACTTTTCAACTTTCAAAGCTTATTTTAAGCTTTTCTTAACTCTCTAACTTTTCATTTATTAATCCTTAACTTTCTGTTCTACGTAAATTACCATCACCACCTCTCTCTCTCTCTCTCTCTCTCTCTCTCTCTCTCTCTCTCTCTCTGTGTGTCTCTCTCTCCCTCTCTCTCCTTCTCCCCTATCTCATTTTCTTTCTCTCTCTCACTCCCTCTTCAAGTGGTGGCGGAGGAGGATGGTGATGGAGAGGTTCTCAAGCTGTGATCAGGGGACCCCAAAGTCTCCTACTCCTAGCAGTATTAAACTGACTGGGTGGGCCATAGCCAGAGATACTTGGGAGCCTCCAGAACTATACCCAGTAATGCTTGGGAGACTTTGTGGTGTGGGGGTCCCACCCAGGTTAGATGCGTGTGAGAGACATGCCCTGATCACCTGCCCCTGTCTCATTTATCCTCAGGCCCTTGTAAGCTTTGCCAAGTCCTTTTTGGGTTCAGTCATGGAGGGGACTCGTAACCCACCTCTGAGTATCCTGACCTCTGTCCTGGGTGCTAAAAGCGCCAATTCCTTTGGGATGTAGATCGGGTGTTTTCCTTCATGGGACTTCTCCTGAAAAAGGACATAATTGCTCTGTGATGCTTCTGTGTCTTGGCAGTCCAGCCTTGAATGCTCGTGCCCAGTGCTCTTGGCTGGCTGCCCCAGAGCCCCACATTAGTGTGTGTGCCTGGTGCTAATCCTCGAGACTCCTAGGGACTTTTTAAAAATTACAGTTTGTGGGGTCCAGGGCTGGAGCAATAGCACAGCGGGTAGGGCGTTTGCCTTGTACGCAGCCAACATAGCCAACCTGGGTTCGATTCCTCTGCCACTCTCAGAGAGCCCGGCAAGCTACTGAGAGTATCTTGCCCGCACGGCAAAGCCTGGCAAGCTCCCTGTGATGTATTCAATATGCCAAAAACAGTAACAACAAGTCTCACAATTTGTTGTGAGACGTTATTGATACCCGCTCGAGCAAATTGATGAACAGTGGGAGGACAGTGCTACAGTGGGGGCCCACCTCACATAGAATTAGAATTGTCAGTAAACGCACCCCGAAATAAACATTTTTAAAAGGTTCTCACTGATCTTTGGGTATAGAAATTTCTACTCTAGGACTTGCGACTTAGGGTAGGTGCAAGGCAGTCAACCCCAGTTCAACCCCCTGCACCGCATAGCTCACTCCTCACTGCCAGGAGCGGCCCGCAGGGTTCCCGGCACTGCAGGATCTGAGTTCCACCTCATCCTGGAGTCCTTGCACACAACCACTTTTCACCTCGTCCAAAAATCACTGCAAGTTGCCCCAGAGCCATTTGAACACTGCTTGGGAATCTCCATCATCAGCTGATCTAAATGTTTCAGTATCGCATCAAAACGCAGACATATAGATGAGTTGGAATTAAGGAGTTAGGCTGGTTTCCTTGTCTTTAAATAGACAACTTAGGCACACGGTTTTGCCTTACAGGTGGGCCCAGTAAGGAGATCAGCTTGATTAAGAGGAGTGAGAGATTTGATGGATTAGCTGAGACACACCTAAATTATTGTAGGCATTTGAAGAGTAGGCAGACATGTCTGACTGCTAAATATTTATGTCATCTATGAATGAATTGTTTTTCAGAGTTCAGGTAAAGCAGGAACTAGTAATGATGAATTGCATGTAAATACTGTGCTGTATTTGTATTTCTATTAAAGGAAGCTCTGTGTTACACACTTTCTAAGGTTCCAGGAGAAGGTTTGGGACAGAGCTCTACGAAGGAAATGTTATTCATCTAAGAATCAAATTGATTGTCTATCTTCTCTGCAGTGAAAAAAGCATTTGTAATGCAGGCATATTCTAATGAGCTAAGTTTGATGTTAGAAGGTCAGTTTATCAGACAACAAGAATTTAGAGAGAGATTTTTACCAGAGAATTTTGTTTTCATCCACATAAAGATGATGCCTTCCTTTTTGCATACCCTCCTTTACTATGGCCTTGTATATCGTGCGACTAACTCCTAGCAGCTCTGTGATACTTAAGGGCATATTTATATATCCAAGCTGTGTTGATTTTATTATACATATATACCTATGTTTGCATTTCTGGTATTTGCTATGAAGAGCCTACATCTTTGGTCAAATGATTATTTTTATTTATTTATTTTTTATTAAAAATTTTTTTTAATAGTGAGACATCATGAGGTACAGTTGCATTCTTACACATTTTTGTGCTTGGGTTTCAATCATGCAATGATCAAACACCCACCCCTCCACCGGTGCCCATTTCCCACCACCATGGATCCCAGTATCCCTCCCACCCCCCATTCCCCCCATCCCACCCTGCCTCTGTGGCAGGGCATTCCCTTTTGTTCTCTCTCTCATTGGGTGTTGTGGTTAGCAAAAGAGGCAATGGGTGACAATCATGTTTAGTCTATAGTCTACTTTCCGCATGCTTCTCCCATCCTGGGAGGATCCTCCCAACACCTTTATTTGGTGTTCCCTTCTTTATCTGAGCTCCCTTTTCCCCTAGTATGTGTGGTTGGCCTCCAAGCCATGGAGTAAAATTCCTGGTACTAATCTCGGCCATTCTTGGGTGTTAGTCTCCTATTTTGTTCCTTTATGTTCCCCAGATGAATGCAGTCTTTCTATGTCTATCCCTTTCTTTCTGAGTCTCAAATGATTATTTTTAAGGACAGTTTAATTTATAGTATTTAGAACCTAGAACTCATGTTTTTCTGATGCTTTATTATTTTACATGACAGTATACCTTTTGCTTCAGGGATTCCATTGACCTTCTTCATGTTTTCCTCCTCTCTCCCGCCTTCTTCTTTCTTTCCTTAGTCAGTTCCTGTCTGCACTTATATCATACTTCTCTTGGAAGCCACAAAAATCTGGTTACCTAGATGAAGTATGGGTCTAGTCTTCACAAATCAAGATAAGCAAATGATCATTACTAGGAAGTTTTATAACTTACTTAAAAAATGGATAGGCAGTTTCCTGTAAGTTCATATTATGGTTTTAAAAGTTAAAGTAAATGATCCTACAGAAATGCTCATTTTTAAGTTGTCCTTTATTTTTCCTGTAGAACCTTTTATTACTTATTGACATAATTTTATTTTAGTAGCATTATTTATTTCCCATTTACATTTTGGTCATATTAAAGATAATATGCTTATTATTCTTGACAAGGTATAAATCTTCACTGCAACTGAAAATTTGTGGTTTCATTTATAAAACAGAAAACAAAAACTTGTGGGATGAGTTTTAAGCCATTAATCCATTAGAGTCCAGGGATTTGCAGAATGTAGCCAATGGAACAATGGTTAGAAACGTGAAATATGCCCGGTGATTAGTTCCCTTAACACTAACTACAACTTTTATGCTTAACTCCCAAGATACTGCTTGAAACTTTTTTACCCTTTGTCATCCTAATACTCATTATAATAGCTCTCATTAATTGGTGCCCATCCCAATGGGTTAATTTGCAGATACCAACCCTGCCATCCTTTTCCTAACTCACTAATGCAAATTGATATTTATAGACTTCAAAATTGAAAACAAAAAAAGCTCTGTAACCAAAAAAAGACAAACTTTGTGGAGTTGTTATTATTTTGAGCTGAGAGATTGAGATACAGAGAAATTCAGTGGAAGAAGGAAAAAAGCCCCCTCAAAATCCACAAAAACTATTGTAGGCTAATAAACTGATGTGAAAATTTCTCAATTTACAGCACTTGACAGGTGCTAAAAGAAAAGCATCTTTAATTTTAATGTGTTGTTAGGACCTCTTTAGAGAGACTGTACAAGTTATTAACAAGGTCCTCTGAGACAGGAGACGGGTAATTAACAAGACCTATGGAGATATAGTTTAGGTAATTAACGAGCTCTTAGGCACTGGACACAGGATAACACATAGCGAGTCCAATACTTAAAGAGAACAGGTTGTTAGGATATGATCAACTATAAGATATAATATGAAAGTCCTCCAGCTTTCTGATAGGAAAGTATTAAGATTATATTCAAGTGATCCAGTGTACTCTTTTCTTAATACGTAAATGTTTGGTTTAACTTTTAAGATAGATACAAGAGGATTATTTCTTTTTAAAACCAGGCAGCAAAGAAACTTGTTAAATGTCGATTAGTCTTTGTTAATTACCATTAATGAACAGGTATGTTTTGAGAGAATTACATTGGAAAGACTTAAAATATGTGATTCTAGGTTGTTTCAGACATTTATTATTCATTTGTTTTTAGCCCTATGGCCTGTAAAATTGTCTGTTCCAAATTAACCTTACTATCTTTAACCTACTTTCAAATGAGCAGGGTCTAGACCAGAGAAGAGACTCTCCTTCACCAATTGCTTTAACATTATTTTCCTCTAGTAATACTCATATTCTACTTTCAAGTTTGAGATTTGATAGTCTCGATTTCAAATCTTTGGTCCAGTAGTTTTCCTCCGTAGGTGTGAAATTGTTGGAGTATAAATCAAATTCTGGTTCAAAAAACACACATTTAGCAAACTCTTTATATAGAGCATTATACTATGAAGGTTAAGAATAGTAAGCCCTTGGATTTCTCTTAAATTATTCCATTGTTCTTAATAGTATGCTATTTTAAGCCATTAGGATGATTTTTTCTAGGGCCAGATTCAATAATTAAATGATATTTTCATCGTTATTACTTTACTTTTACTTACCTTACTTCATCTTTATTAATTTGGAGCGTTTATTGTATACAAAGAAATCAGGTTATAAACATAAAAATCGTGGTGATCACAGTCACGTTTTGGACACATAGCTTTGCTGCTTGCAGGATCTGCTGGGGACAGGAGTCAGGTGGAGGGAGAGGGCGTGGGGCAGGAACACTGGAAATAATTATGGTAAGAATTGATGGGGGTGATAATAGCATGAGGATGTAAAAGAAGGGAGAGTCACTGAGATATTTGAGAGCTAAATTGATGCTTTCCCATTCTACTTTTGTGTGTCTGTATGGAGTGAGTAAAGTGAGAGTATTGATACCATAAGAGAAATGAAGATTGTTTCAATGATGAATCTTCAACTGGTGTCTTAAATTTAATGAAAGACAGCATTGTAAAAATGATTCCAACAATGTCAGGTCTGTAGTCTTTTAATTATATCTGTCATTTTAGCATTGGTTATTTTGATTATTATTTATCCTAAGTAACTTATTTTAGATGTTTGGATTAGGAAATAGAATTAAAGGATTTTTCATTGTTCTAGATAAGCATGGAAGTATCAAAACAGTCTTTGAGAGCTTGTTTTTAAACATTGAAATACATTTTGGCTTTTTTGAACACAAGATTGCCAACTTTGCAATCTTTATGGAGTTACTAATTTATTAGGGTGTGGCTTTGTGGTTCCTGCATGTTTTTCTCTCCAGTGGTTTGGGCTTTTCCAAATCTCCACTCCGTTGAAGTTTGTTAGAATCTCATTTAGGACCTCATCTTCTGTTTCTTTCTCCTTAACCTTTATTTCTGTATACTGATATTTATAAACTACTAATCACAGTGCATATTTCATATTTTGCCACTTTCGTCCACACATCCTCCTCCTGTGGTTAGAACATCTCACATTGGTCCACTTGGGCCACATCAGGTATCCGGTGGCCATGTCATCAGTGTCTGTGGTGTTTTAAATAGCTGCTGGTGATGGGGCTGGAGCGATAGCACAGTGGGTAAGGCGTTTGCCTTGCACGCCGCTGACCTGGGTTCGATTCCCAGCATCCCATATGGTTCCCTGAGCACCTCCAGGAGTAATTCCTGAGTGCAGAGACAGGAGTAACCCCTGTGCATCACCGAGTGTGACCCAAAAAGCAAACAAAATAACTGCTAGTAATAGAAAAGTAAGCAGTGGATTGTATTGTGAAAATTGTGATAGTGAAATATAATTGTGAAACCCTTATGTGATTATCTTTTGGTATAGTTTCTAAGAATGATGGAATCTAGATAATTGACATTTGTCTTAAACTTAATATTTTTTAATTAATATTTTTTAAATGAGTCACCCTGGACTTGGTATCTTGTATTGATACTGTCCATTGTTTGACACCATCAAATACTGTAAGCCTAGTTTTTATTGACCTAAATCACTGGTTATTAATATTCTCAACAAAAATTTAATAAGCATCTGCTAATACCCTGACAGTGTCACATACTAAAACTGAGGTGTTAAATGAGAAACAGTTCCTTCAATGGCTTACAGTAGAGGGGGATGGGGAATCCAGGATTAAGATAGAAAGACCAACTAACCCAGCTGACAAAGTTCATGACTGGGCTTCTGTCAATGTTCCAACACTCATCTCTCTGCCACTGTACTCAAACTAACTTTTTAAGGAAAACTTACTCTTTTTGGATGCACTAAAATAAAACAGTATTCTATGTCATATATTCTATAACATGCAAACATATTCATGAGTCATTATTATATTGTGTATAAAACATTAATTTACTTCATATATTTTAGAAACAACATAAATCTTCCTGCTAAAGATCTAACAAACCAGTTTTTGAGTAAAACTGAGTTCAAGTTCAGTTTTGTTTCTGGACAAACTGGGCTCCTGGCCGCCTCATCCAACCAGGTGGCTCGGTGCAAGGATCCAAGGATGCAGTGCTGGTGCGGGGCTGACCCTGGCTACCCCCGTGGCTCTTGGGGACTTCCAGGACCATACCCAGCGGCTCTCCTGTGCTGCAGGGTTGCATCTCGTGATGGGGATTGAACTGGTGTGAGCTGTGCACAAAGCTTGTGGACTTGTGTACCCTTGAACTTTCTCCATCCCTTCACATTTCATTTTAAAAATTGCTATAACAAATGCGTATGTATTTATTAGGACTGAGAGAGTCCCTTAGAGAGGACTAAATTCTCAGCTGTATGAGCTCGGGAGAGGCCCATAATCAGAGCTGCATGAACCTTGCCGAGGATGGAGTCGGCTGTGGACGGGTAGGCAGCGGTCTCCTAGCGCTAGGACGGGCCTCGTGCAGGACCTTGACCAAGAAGAGGATTTTATAAGCCAGGGAGTGAGTAACAAGACAGTTGTTTTCTTTAATAGCGAGAAAACTCAATAAAAGCTTTTGAGATGTGCTTTGAAGAAATAGTTTACAAGTGGTTTCTATAGACTCTGAGAGCATCTGCGCAACCATGGTGTAGTTTCTCCGTTTCTTTTTCCCTAGCCATGTTGCTCCCCTCTCCATCCTCTGCCTGGTAGCTTCCCGAGGAAGGAAGTAGGCTGCCAGGGAGCCAATTAGCGGGTGCCCAGGGGTGACTGTGTGCACGTGCACGGGGTGGCGGAGACTTTGTTAGCTCGGTGGGGACGGGGACTTTCAGGTGAATCCGTGAATCGCAGAGTTTGTGTACTTGGGGAGCACAGTGTATTTGTTTCTTAATTGGTTTCTTTCATTTTCAAAGACATTAAGAGCCCAAAGGAAATTTTAACTGGAAATAATTATGAATGGAATTTAATAATTCGATTTAGAAGGTGTATTTGATTAATTTCTGCCTAGCAAGAATTTCATGGTCTTAACATGAAAATTAAGAGAGTAATAGTAATAGAATATTCTTAAGGAAGTAAAAGGTTGATATTTATTAAAAGTGTATGTTGAGAGCCCGTCTAGTTTTGTGTTTGTTGAATGCGACTATGGTGTCACTTAACCTTTCTAGGTCTTGAGTTCTTCAGCTGTAAAGTGGGGATTAAGGCCTGAAGTGTTTTGCCACACTGAGCGTGGAAATAGTGACACTTGCTGCCATCTTTTTCCACCACGTCTGCAGAGTATGTCATAGTCACTCTAAGCAAGCTCAGTGGAACTATATCTAAGTAATGAGTCTCCTCAGTGCCCCCCCGAACCATACATAAATGAAAAATTTAGGCGCTCCTGGTTTTCCTCGGCTGATAAAGGTGATACATTCATCAGAAAATAAATCACTGATCACTTAACTTCCCGTTAGTCGTTGATTTGCTCGAGCGGGCGCCAGTAACGTCTCCATTTGTCCCTGTCGCGTGCTAGTGTAAAGAGCCTGGCAAGCTATCCGTTGTGTATTCGATATGCCAAAACCAGTAACTACAACTGGTCTCATTCAGAAAATCAAATTAATAGTTTTTCTAAGGGGCTGGAGCGATAGCACAGCGGGTAGGGCGTTCGCCTTACAAGCGGCCAACATGGCCGACCTGAGTTCGATTCCTCCGCCCCTCTCGGAGAGCCCGGCAAGCTACCGAGAGTATTCGATATGCCAGACACAGTAACAACAAAGTCTCCAATGGAGACGTTACTGGGCCCGCTCGAACTCTTCTGAAGATGTAGTCCAATAATAATCTTTATGAAATAAACAAGTTGAGATTAAAGGTGTCTATATTCATTAGAAAATTAAGGCTATTACCTTATAAGGCAAAGGTTTTATAATTACTCTTACTATAAAGTAGTGATGTTTGTTTTAGAACTTGATTGATTATAAGGACTGCAGTTACTTTTGCTCTTCCTTGATTATTCATTACTTTTCTTTCTCTTACGTGAATGGTATTCCTGTTAAGATACAAAGGATGCATATGGCAATGTCTCTGTCTTTAAGACAGTAGGTAGGTGGATACAAAATATACAATTCTAATTGGTGATACAGTTAATAAATGCTGATGGAGATAAAAAATTTTAAGGGGTGAAATATATATTGCAGAAGGTAGAATTAACAGAATCTCAAAGACCTGGAATATGGAAAGAGAAAGGAAAGAACTTTCATGAATGAAGATTAAAATGGAAAAAGACAGAGGTAAATAGGAGTGAAAATGAGTGTTTTCAGTGCATTTTAGAGGCCCAGCATACCTAAACCTGTTTAGGTTGGAGATAGTAGTTGAAATGGGGACCTGTTATAGCATACCAGAATGAAGAATTTGCACCTAATTCTTTAGAAAATATCAAGATTTTTTAGCCAGTAAGTGAAGTGCTTGAAAACCAATTCAGGGGAAACTCTGAGTAATGACATTACTGCCTACACAATATGAACCTGAATAGGAAGAGATACTCATGAAATCAAAACCAGATGCTAGTGAGACAGTATTTCTGAGTGATTTTCAGTTTAAAATAAAACACTTGAGTGAAAACTAATTTTAATAGCATATAAAGGCAAGTGGGGAAATTGTATCAAGACATGTGTAAATATTACAAGGTCCAGTCTTTAAAATGAGTGGGTATCTATGCGTTAAATGATCTTGAATAGTTGTTTTTTTTTAATCAAGAACTGTTCATAAAGAACATTTAATTTCCAAGACATGTCTTCATCTACTTTTGCTGAAGTATATTTTTATGCAAGGAAATATACTCTGTTTTAAAAACAATTTCAAAGTCCGTGAGACAGAGTTGTGAGTACTGAGAGTGTTTGTAGACCGCATTCTTGGCTGGGGTTGTAGTGACCAGTAGTGTCCGAGTTGCTCGGTCTGTTTTGCTTTCCGAGAGTGAGCTCAGGGGGCTGGGCTAGTAGCACCCAGTGGAAGGACCCTAGGAGGTTTGTGCCCCTCCTTGAAGTCACTTGATGGGGGTAGGGTGATAAGGATCACGGATATTGTGGGCCTTCTCTGCTTTTATACCTAGCATCAAGGGAATCAGATCAGTCTGCACGCCTCCCTCACCCCCAGGAAGCAGTCCTCCTTCAGCCCAGTTTATCCTCAGTCTACCCTCACCAAAAAGACTTATACCTGTGTCAGATCAGCCTGGAACACATGGGCACACAGACCCTGTGTTGGGTCGGTCTGTCTGTCCAGGGGCCTGCTACCTTGTCACTCCACGTTAATGTTGTTTTGTTCCTAAATTTGATTGAGCTTGATCCCTGCTCTGTCTCCCACTTCCAGATAGACTGCAGGTATGCATGGCAGGCAGGTGGGCCAGGTCCTACTCAGCACCAAGATAAATGCAACTCACCAGTATCAATTTTTCCAAAGATCCAGTGAGTGGAGTTTCTTGTTTTGGGAGTAGAGGTAGTGGGGATCCCACCGACAGTGTTCGGGGCTTAGCCCGACTCTGTGCTGTAGGATTACTACTCTGCTGGGGGCTCCATATGTGGTGCCAGGGATCGAACCCAGGCCAGCTGTGTGAAAGGCAAGCTCACTGTACCATCTCTTAAGCCCTGAGTTTCTTTTTCAAGAGAAACATAATTATGGTATGGAATAAAAGGCAAAATTCCACTGGAAATTTTTTTAAGTTAGATTTGAGATGCCCCAGAAATTACATTATTGATGAAACATGTCTTAATTTCCTGGCTACCTTTATACCTTCAAGTGTTAAGGACGTCTTAAAAACAAACAAAAAAAACCCAAACAAACAAAACACACCTTAATTTTTACTCATTGTGAAAGAAAAGCAGTCAGCCCTCCTTTTGCTGTCCATGAGTTTTGGTGTCACTGACCCCCAGTTTTAATTGTTTTGCCTATGAGATCTCATAAAAGATTTTCCTGTGAGAATCTTAATAAGTAAATTACTGCTAGTCCCCATAGACATTTTTGTATGCGGTTCTGTTTTTGCCATCCAGGTATTTGTTCTACATGCCCAGTCCCAGGAGAGAACATAGTATTTTAATTTATAATGGCATTAATCTGATTCAGTGCTGAGTTATTTGCTTTTGGTGAAAAGAAAGAGCACGCCCAACCTTGAGTTGCACCTTGCCTCATGAGCTGTTTGCCTGTGTAGCGAATAGGACACACGTGTATAAAGGTGGGTTTTACTAGTGGAGCCCTCTTGGGACACTTCAGGTTTTAGGGTTTATAAAGAAGAACCATTAAGGAATATTTCCTGAAATGTTTTTAATACTGAGTCTCTTTGTATGCATTGACTTCTTACAGGATTTACCAGAAAAATATCAAATTAATCTGTTAGAAACTTCTTTCTATTGTCAGTGGTAAGTTTTGAAATAATTCTATTTATCTTCTTTTCTTAAGAGAGGTGAAAAAACTTTCACTAATACATTAACTCTGTATTGAGGAAAAGATTTCCTCTGCTCTTTGGGAAGTTGGTATCTTGATGTTAAATCTTGTGTTGATACTGTCTATTGATTGACACCATCAACTATTAGCCTGGTTTGTATTGTTTTAAATCACTCAACAAACATTTTATAAGCATCTGCTAATGCCCTGACAGTGTGTCAAATGCTAAAAATGAGATGTTTAATGAGATAGAGTTCCTTCAGTGACTGACAATAGAGAATCCAGGATTAAGATAGAAAGACCAAATCATCATATATGCATGTGGATTATACATATGTAGTAATAGACCTTTTTTTTTTAGAGTAGTTATAGATTTGTTACTGTTACTGTTTTTGGCATATCGAATACGCCACCCGGAGCTTGCCAGGCTCTGCCCTGTGGGCAGAGCGATAGCACAGCAGGTAGGGCACTTGCCTTGCACACGGCCAACCCGGGTTCGATTCCTTCATCCCTCTCAGAGAGCCTGGCAAGCTACAGAGAGTATCCCACCTGCATGGCAGAGCCTCGCAAGCTCCCCATGGTATATTCCATATGCCAAACACAGTAACCAGAAGTCTCACAATGGAGACGTTACTGGTGCCCGCTCGAGCAAATCGATGAACAATGGGAGGACAGGGCTACAGTGCTGCAGTTGTAAGTTACCACAAAGTTGGGTGGAAGATCAAGATTGCCCATACTCTTCCTCCCCCACTAGACTGTGCACTCAGTTGATAGCCCACATTGACACCATTCTCCCCCAGAACCCAGGGTCTGCATTAGGGCTGACTGGGTGTTGTACGTTCTGTGAGGTTCGACAAATGCTTCCAGACTTGTGTGACCAGCATAGTATCAGACACAGGACTTACACACCTCTCCCTCCCTCTCCCCACCTTTCACCCTCCCACCAGATCCCCTGTGCATGGCCCATGGATTTTCTTCCCTGGCCACCACTGGTCATTTTACTGTCTCCATATTATTACCTTTTCTGAAATGTTACATACTTGGGCTCAAATATCATATGTGGCCTTTTGAGATTGGCCTCTTTCGTTAGTAAAATGTACATTGACGTTTTCTCCATATCTTTTCGTGGCTTGCTAGTTCATTTCTGTGTTAGTACTGACCAGGCTTCCCATGTCTATATCTTAACTTCTTAAACTGGGGGTCATGATGACATGTGAGACCATGTAACTGAATGTGGGGAGGTCACGAGGTTTTATTTAAAAATAAATGTATGATTTACTGTTAGTGATAATGTCTACCAATTTTATATACACAGGGTCATGTCACCTTTTTTTTCATATTAGAAAGGGTATTAAAGAGAAAAGAGAAGCCTTGGTTTCTGTCCACGTATTCATTTGCCCATTCACTGTGAAAGTTGTCTTGGGGTTGGGCTGGTTGTACAGGACTTAGGGAGCTCGCCTTGCGTGTGCCCAACTCTGGCTTGATCTCCTGTTCGATCCTCAACCCCATGACCCCACCACTGCTAGGTGTAGCCCCTAAGAGGTGCTGGTGTGACCCAAGTGGCCACTGGCCTCTGAGCAGCACTGTATCTTGATCTAGTCTCGCATTCAACCCCAAGACCCAGTAGGCCTCTGGACCTCCTGAGAACCACCTTGAGGGTGTTCCCCAAACTTCCATCCCCCCAGTAGAAGAAACTCCGGTTGTTTTCAAATTTTGTCAACTTTGAGTAAAGCTGATGGTAGACATTTGTAGATTTTTGTGTGGACATAAGTTTTCAACATCTCTGAGTAAATAACCAAGGAATATGCCTGCTGGATTCAGTGGTAAGAGTATGTTTAGTTTTTTAAGAAACTTTCCAGCTGACTTCCCAAGTGACTGACCGTTTTGCGTTCCATTCCACAGTGAATGAAAGTTCATGATGCCCCATATCCTGATGCAGATACTGGTGGTGTCTGTGTTCTGGATTTTGACCAGTCTGATAGGTGTGTCATTTTAATTGGAATTTCGATAATAGAGGATGTGAAATATCTTCTCAGAAGCCTGTTTGTTGCCTGTCTCTTTTGGTGAGTTGTTGTTGAGCTCTTTGACCGGTTTTCAATTGGTGAATTTTTTCACGGTTGAACAGTTTTTGTATATTTTAGATAACATTCCTTTATCAGGTATGTTTTTTGCAAGTATTTTCTTTTCTGTCAGTGGTTTGTCTTTTTTCCTTTTCAGCAGAAAAATTTTACTCAATAAAGTTCAGCTAATCAGTTCTTTCATAGATCATGATATATCTAAACTGTTTTCAAACTCAAGGTCATCAAGATTTTTCTCTTATGTTATTTTCCAGTTGTACATTGTATATTAGGCCCGTAGTTGATTTTGAGTTAAATTTTCATGAAAGGTGACAGGTCTAGTTAGTTGTATACTTTATATTTAAATTATACTTTGTCATACAAAACATTGTTGTATTTATTTCATATAATTTTTTTTAATTCCAATTGTGCAAGTATAAAATTTAGAATTAGTCAACAGGTTGTTCCTGGATACCGGCCATGGGTAATCTATCTGAAGTCAAATTCAGTTGGCTTGGGAAGCCAGGCTAAGAAAGGTTATTCTGGAGAAAATGAGAGCCCAGAAGTTTTTTGACAGGTGAATGATAAGATTTGACTGACACTGACCAACTCCATATCCAGCCCCTGGTGTGGGCCCAATTTGACACAGACCTGATAAGAGCTCAGGGTGGGTGGCAGCCTCGGCAGGAGGTAAGGTGTTGGTGAAGAGGGGAACGTGGTGGTGGGGAAACTGATGCATGCCAGGAAGGCGAGTGGGGAGAATCGCAGCTGCGCTGGCTGAAGATTGGAGCTCAATGACTCCGGGGTTTCACCTTTAGCCACCAGTGCACCTGTTGTACCAGGTGGCAGAGAGTAAGGCAGCCGATAAAATGGACAGAATGATGGTTGGCTTTTTAATTTTGAGGTGCAGCTCGGATAACTTACCCAACACATTGTATTGGCATTTATAAAGGCGGTCTTTGAGAGGAGGAAGAAGTGGGATGGAAGATCAGAGGCTTGGCAGTCATCAGTTCCTTGAATGGAGGAATGGAGAATTGCCCTACACAGAGTAGAAAAGGAGTCTGAGAAGAGGACTGTAAGAATATCCTGTGCTTCCCACCTATGAGTGCGAAGAGGAGGATGAAGAGGAAAAGGAGCCATTGGAAACGAGAAATGAGGCTCCCTGTGACACGGCAGGGGAAGAGTTCAGGCCAGTCACTGTTTTTCAGCAGTGGGGAGGGATAGAGAACGAGGCTGTTAGCTTTCGTGGAAATAATTTGTTACTGACCTTCACAAAGGAGAAGAAAGAAGTTTCGGAGGAGATTCAGGTTAGAGGAGGTAAATGAGCAAAGGAACCAACTTGGCAAGGGAGGAGGCATCAGCGGTGGGCAGAATTGAAAGCATTTCTTTTCCTGGTGGAATGACTGAGGGCCAGAGGGCTGTAAATAGGCTCTGGACAGCTGAGAAAATCTCAATGGAGTAGGAGGCAGTGGGGGTACTGGTGGGGACCCACCACCCCGGTCCTGTCCGGAGGGAGGGAAGGGCCAAATGGGAGCTGCGATACTTGAGAGCCTGAGAGCCTGATTTTGATTAAGATCCTGCTCAAGTAACGTTACCCACCTTAGTGATGGCTGTCCCCTTGGGAGCATCTTGAAAGAAATTCTACTGGTCCAGACGTGTTCTCAGCTGTAAGGCAGTCTATGAACATGAGGTGGCATCGTTCCAGTCCAAGTCCCTGTAGGCAGCGACACTGTTTCAGCACTATAAGAGCACCAGCCCTTAGTCATGTCATGCAAAACTAAGAATACATTTGAACATAAAGTACCCTAGCTCTGTGGATGTGGAAAGTGTTTGTTAAAGAGAAGGCCAGGCATTATTTCATGGTCAGCCGTGAATTGTCATTTATATAGTAGGAGAGGATGTATATTTTGAGAAGACAAAATTTAAAAAAAGGAAAAAATCATGTTACGCGAACATGATTTATGTTACGGAGTCCAGAAATAGAAAGGGGAAAGTAGATAATTCACATGAATAATCAGGCTACATTGTTGACTTTGGATCTTTCTTCCGAAAGAGAAAGAGAAAAAGCCTTTGTCTTAACCATGTCAAATTATGCAGTGAAATTGTTGATGACATTTATTGTATTTTCATAGATTAGGATCCCAGCAGGAAATGGATGACAGAGAACAGCAAATGTCAGAGAGATCCGTGAGGAGACCAGTGCTGCAGGGTGGGCTTTCTCCTCCGCTGCCGCCGTGCAGGATGGGGCTGGGCTTGGGGATCAAGCCCACCCGGTGCTGGTGGCGTCCACCTGAGCCATGGGACTTGGGGCCCAAGGAGTGGCCCTCGTCGGCCTCCCAGTTGCAGGGAGGGCTGGCCACAGGGGGAGGGGTGAAGAGGGAAGAACCAGCAGCTCCTTCTTTGGTGGTTTCTGACGGGATGACGGGAGACTCCTTAGCAAGTGTGCGGAGACCTTGGGAGCAGCCGGCCCTGGGCCCACCGTGGGAAGAGGTGTCTCGAGTACTAAACGCAGAGGAAGTAGGATTGGAGGCTCAGGGGCTGGCACCGCGGAGTTTGGCTGCTCTCCTTGCGTCCTGACTTGGACCAGGAGGGGCTGGTTTTCCTTGGTCAGGCTTCTTCTCTAGGCCTGTTTCCTCTTCTGTCCGTGGAAATAAAAGTGGAGAGGATCGTGCTGAGTGAAATGAGTCAGAAGGAGAGGGACAGGTATAGAATGCATTCATTTGTGGGATATAAAATATATATAGTATGAGACTAATACCCAAGGTGAGGGTAAACAGGGGTGGGGAGGGCAGGGGAATGGTTGGAAGCTTGTCACAGAAGTGTGTGTGGGTGAAGGGCATGGGGAAAGGGATAGACCTGACAACCTGACCACCTTTCATTATCTGTATTGCAACTGTAAGGCCCAAGGGGAGGCAGGGAGGAGAGGGAGATGGGGGAGGGGGGAAGAGAGAGAGAGAGAGAGAGGCCTGCTATAGTGGCAGGTGGTGGGATGGGGGGGGGAAGGGAAACTGAGACCATTGGTAGTGGGAAAGTACTCTGGTGAAGGCATGGGTTTTGGAACATTATCAGACTGAAATCCAGTCATGAACAACTTTGTAAATGTGTATATCACTGTTGATTCAATTAAAAACATGAATAAAATGGCGCTCGGTGTACGGGATTGGTCCAAGAACGTGAGTTCCCACTGATCGTGACAGTGCCTGAGGCGGTGGGTTATAGCCCCTTCGGTCCCACTGTGTCAGGCTTGGTGTCCTGTGCCCCCGCCGCCTAGGAAGTGGGTTTTTTTCTGTCTTCAGGCTCTGCAGGTTCTGGTTCCGTTACAACCCTCCACTGACTGCCCGCCTCATCCCTGTTACCGAAGAGAGGTCCCAGGTGTCTAAAATCCACTCTCTCAGTTAAAGAACATCAAGAGGAGAGTCTGTTTTGTAAATAATTTGTCAGCAGCGTTTTTCACGCATGACAGAAGGACTGGAGTGGTGTTGGAAGAAGTTACTCTTCTCTGCATTCCCCTTCTCTGCCGGCCTCCGTAGGATGGACACATCCCAGATTCTGCCAGAAACTGGAATGCACGGAACAAAATGGGCTTGGTGGCAAACCAGAATGGAATTAGCTTTATAATTTCAGCAGCAGTGAATTCACGGGGTTAGAAAAAGATATTGTGGAAATTGTAATAATACGTGCTTTTAACTGCCTCCTAAAGAGTTTCAGGTGTTGTTACGTGAGTTCTCATTGAAAGATTTGAAATCTTAGAGCCAGGAATTTACACAGTTTGCAATATATTATACTAGCAAGATAGCTAATCAGTTGTACTAGATCTTTGTTCTTTTGTGGGTTTTAGTCTTGACCAGTACCTTGTACTTTTTCACTCTTGATAAAAGCTAAGAGACTCAATAGTCTCTTCTCTTTCTTCAGGATTCTCACTGGAAAAGCACAAAGGAAAATCTTGGACCAGTTTTAGCTTTTAACCAGTTTACTTATTTCCTCACTCATTATTTCTTCTGACTTTATAATATAATATGGATAAGTGGGTATTTCAGAAGCAATGCTACTGATTCCTAGAAATAAAATACTTGAATGCTATTCACTTAAAATTTAAAATGTTTGCTAGAAAAAAATTATTTTAATTCGGGAATGTATTGAGTAAAAATATTCCATCTTTAACCTAAAAGCCTTAAAATGCGAAGCATTGTATTGACTGTAAACTTTTTAGTATGAATTTACCAGACTTTTTCTTTAGAATTCTCTGCTACCCTTTACGTTTAAGTTCTGAAATTTACATTTCGCCAAGCTTCTTGAATGCGAGCGTGTCTTAATTTGCTTTATCCGTCACTGAAAATTACCATTTTAAAAAACTCATCAACTCAGTTGAGCAGTCAGACTGTGTTATTCAGTATCTTGTCTGACACGAGGACAGCAGTCCGAAGAGAAAGATGTCACAAATTGGTGCCACACTTCGAGAAAAAGAGACGTTTTATTTTTCACCAGCTAATTCAGTCCAGTTCAGTTCACTCTTTTTTCCCCCCTTAAGGACAGATGAGAACAGGCAGGCCTGAATGACTGAGTTCGTCATGTGTGTGACACGTCAGTGTGTGACTATAAAGGCGGCCCTGAGGGAGGGACTCTGCCTTTAGAGCTCAGACAATGCCCAGTGCCAGAGCCCTGCCCTCAGAGCCGCGCGGCCGCCGCGGAGTGCCAGAGCCCTCCCCGCGCACCCAGGTAGAATGGGGTGGCCGAGGCTTGATGCACGCGACCCTCCTCTCAGTGGATCATTCTTAAGCGCTTTCAGACGTGTTCCAGGTTGTCATTGAGATTCACTGTAGTTCCAGAGGCCGACACCTGTGAATAGAACATACCATTTTGTGCTTTGGATGAAAATCCCTGCCTTGATGTTTCTTACTGTCCTTGTTGCACTAAATATATCGCAAGTATTTCTGTGTCCTGGTGCAAGAATTTATTCCAGAGACAGATTCTGATGGTGGTGAGACTGCCATGCGTGATTTTCTCCTGTAAGACAGTATGATTTGTGAGAGAAGGTGGAATTGTCGGACCCTGCGCATGGCGCTGTGGCGCGGGTCTGGGTCCTTTGTGCTGTGCGTCAGGGCCCACCCTGCTGCCTTCCCTCCGGACTGCCGTGTCTTCCAGGGTCTCCGTTGTCCTGTAGTCCTGCAGGGGGCCACACGAATGCCTTTAGAGTCACGTCTCTCTGGCCTGCACGTCTTCTTGTCATTTTGAGTTCTGCCTTTTCCTTGAATTAGGACTGCCTTGACCAGTTGCTGCTTTTCTCTGTGTGGTATGAAGGTTGTGCTCCGGGAACCCGTCAGCAGCCCCTACAGGTGCAGTTCCTCCTGGTGCGAGTTCAGAACAAGGTGATGTTTGCTCTCTGGTTCAGCCAGGTGGCAGGTGTGTTAGGACTCCCTTGGTGCCCCAGTGCTCCCTGAGTTGATGTCCACGCAGGGGTTGGGGGCTAGACTGTGCTTCACAGTTAGGTCAGTATCTAGAGCCACACGCTCAGCCCCCTCCCTTCCCCCCACCAAGTTAGCCCCTGACTTGTTTCCTTCTTTTGAACATGGGCATCATATATTTCATAGAAGTCATGAAGATGACTTCGAACAGTGTCTGTCACGGACTTAAGTGCTCTGTAAAGGTTTAGTAAGTAAAATAGTTTATTGGGCGTGTTCTCTCTGCTCACCCCTTTACTTGGTGTTGAACATCTTGCACGATGTTAACTCTTGAACCTGTCACAGTGGCTTTAGACAGTAGATATTGTTGTTCTCCCGATTTTACAGATGAGAAACGTAGGCATAAATTTCAGTCTCTTTCTAGAGGGCACACAGCAGGTAGAATGAGAATCTTGGCTTTCATGCCCTAAGCCACTTCCGGGAATCAAAGACAGCCACTTCCAGGAAGATAACGGGGGGGTGAGGGGGGGGCAAAGAGGGCCATCCTATCCCGCTGGACCCTTGTGTTGACCTCCCTGGCTTGGAACCAGGGAGGATGGGTAGCGCATGTGACTGCAGCTGCTGCCATGGCACTCTGGGCTGGGCTGGGCTGGGCTGTGCTCAATGACGAAGTCACTTTTGGATTTTGTTTGGCAGCTTTCTCAATCAGTCACTCTTAAGTTAGACTTCTGAGATTGGTATCGTAAGATGGTGCAACAAGGGGAATGAAGTCAGGTGCGAGTTGTGTTGGTCTGAAATGGCACACTGCAGGTAGAAAAAAATAAACACCTCTGTCCCTCCTTCCCTATCACCCAGCCTTACCGAAATGCCACACCTGTGCCCCAGAGTTCAGCCCAAAGAGGTCAGCATTCAGTGCCAGAAGCTAGGTTGGCCAGTCTTCAGTGTTAGCAAACAACACCGGATCATGCCGGCTGGTCTCCTACAGAGTTTGTGCACCCATGGGTCATAGAGGTAGAGCTTGGGGCACATACCTGAATGATGGGGACTTCTGGAGACTGGCTGGATAGTAACCAGTGTTCAGCTTTTCACACACAGTCAAAAATTTTTAGAAAATATTTCAATTATTTGATAATGCACAGATGATGGAAAAGATACATCTTACAGTTGTATGTTGTTGGTGTTTTGTTTTCATTTTGGGTTTTGTTGGGTAGGGGCACCTCAGCCCCTGCAATGCTCAGAGACTGCTGTCAGCTCTGTGCTTGGGGGTTGCTCTTTGCAGTGCTCAGGGACCATGCCCTGCTGACCAGGGTCAGCTGCATGTAAGGCAAGCACCGTCAGAGCAGTCCTGTCACTGTGTAGTTGTGGTTTTAAACAAAAAGGTTGCTAGGATGGTGATGCTTTGTAGAGGTTCTAATGGTCGGTAATCTTAAGTGCCGGGCAAAAATTAGACATGAGTAGCAACGCTGAAATATTTACTCATCAGGTGGCTTTGAAGTTTCACTTCGTTTGGGTTGTGGCCCCCTTCTTAATGGACATAGTTCAAAGAAGAAAATGTTTCTGGTATTCAGCTGTGATGTTTTCTTACTCTGTGTTTGGAAGAAAACCGTTTCGTTTTGGTCCATTTGGGTATTCTTGAAACCACAATAATGACAAATGTGGTTCGTACAACCCTGAATTTATTCTCACTGAGAAAATAATGTTTAAAAGTAAATTTTCTAATACATAGAGAATTTTAAAAGATTACTGTAAGTCCTTTTATTCTGCATTTCTTCCAGCCTAAAAGTTTACTCAATTTTCCAGCGTTCTGTTTAGAAGGCCCAGGTGAGTTACCTGTGAAAATAAAATGAGTAACTTGTTACAAAATACAGTTTTAGAAATTCTCTCATTGCATACAATCCCTGGTATTTCAGAAACTTCACTTTTCACGGTAGAGTTCTTCAGTTCCATTTAGAACCAAAGGGTTCTTCATCAAAGTCTAACATTTGTAGATGCTTTAGAGTGTTTGGTAAGTGTGTTCTACCAGATCCCAGATTGAATTTCATCAGACTAATTTAGTACTTTAGAAATTGTTATTGCAGTGTTGGTTAAAAATGTCTTTCTATTTCCTCCCACATGGACTGTCATACCCTTGAGACGTTTATGTTTATCTTTTATTTCTCAGTTTTCATGTGAATCCAGCAAGTAGTGAAGACCTCAGGAAAATTCCGGTGAGTCGCCTGTGGGGGCCGGAGAAATACCAGAGACAGGTCGCAGCCGCCAGCCTGTCCTGGGCGTGTTTCCGACCAACCCTGTCTCCTTCAGTGCTGGGGATTAGAGTTTATGGTGATCCCCTGGGGAGACGAGGCAAAGAAAGGTTTGAACTTGGGTTTTATTTAATCTGCCCGCGGTGTTCCTGCCTTGTGATCTAGTGAAGTTGCAGCCAATGTCATTGTAACCGAAGCCAGTCTAGGTTGCATGCACATCGCAGGCTGTTTTCAAGTTTAATATGCAAGCTGTAAGTCAAGGTCAGTTTTAGACTTACGGAATAAGAGCACACGGAAAAACGGACCGTTCTATTGTCATGAAGTAAAAGTAAACCCGCGGTTCCCATTCGACAGAGGAACGGCAGCCCTGGCACACTATTTGGAAGAGCCTTGAGAACATGGCCCTGTCCGGGCACAACGCAGGCCACTGCATCGGCGGGGTTGCTAATCACAGCCGAATTAAGTCACATATTCTATGACATTATTCAGGTATCTTTGTTGTATGAGTTAAAAGTTCAGCTTTGGGTCTCGGTTCAGTGTGTTATTGCTGGTGTAGACTAGATATATTAAGCCTTAGAAAATCAGTTGTTTTAGAAAAATATGGGCACATGTTCTTGGTAGAAAACTAAATTCTCACTGAATAACAGAAATAGAGCCTTTATTCCAAGAGGCTGATGGTTGCTGTTTGAACCATCTGTCCTTAATGTGTGCGATCCAGATGTATAATAAGAATTTTTTTTAAGCAGTAACATAGCAGTTTTCTGTGATGTGATATGCCTAAGAAGAAACCATGGTGAAGTGTAAACCATTCTAAATGCAGTTATTTGTCTTTAAAATTGTAGAAAACATTTTAGAAGTGGAGGATTTTTTTTCCATGTTTTTACTGTTTTATGTAAATGATTTGTAAGTTTTGATGTTTCATAAATGCTCAAATCTTTATAATGTGGCAGTCTGGTGAGATATGTCAGAATATATGAAGTTAGCCTTTGATCAGATAATAAAATGAATTCTGTCAGGCGGTTACTTAATCTCAAACAAAATGCAACATCAAAAAATCGATTTAATGTGCAGCTATTGTTTGTTAAGTAACCTTAATTACAATTTCTCTGTGCTTGTAAATGTACTTTTCCAAATCTTGTAATTTATTGCTATAAAAGCATCCTTAGAATTCTTTAAAGAAATAAAATGTGAAAATTGTTTTAGTTAAAGGATTTAAAGGTGATAAAAGAATCCTTGATGTGTGATTATTTTTCTCCGGAATACTAACTATTCTAAATGACAGTTAAAGGATTACTAGGTGTTGTTAATTTACTTCAAGATACAATTAAGAGGAGAAAGCTCATCCTCATACTGATCGTTATTGAGGGAAAGTATTTGAACAATTTTTATGTTGAAGATTATAAGATGTTTGAAGTAATTTACATTAAGTTCTCCAATAATAGCAATCCACCGAGTTATTTTTTTCCCCTTCTGGACATAGTATTTTATAATTAAGTTTGTATGTCTTATATGCTAGTGCCAACACCTGTCGGTGAAAGCGCTGTGTTTAAACAGGAGCAGTAGCCAGTTGAAAGGGCAGTGTGAGCTCTTTAAAGCCTAATTAAGAACTGAAAGGGAGATGAAGGGAGGAGGACAAAAGATGTGAAAGTAGCTGAGATGATATTCCCAGAGCAAAGTTCCTCATTAGAACAATAATGAGATGATCAGAGAATGCCAAGCCTTCATCTTATCTCTCTCTCTCTCCTCTCGCTGCCTTGGATGTCATTTTGGACCCCACCAATATTTGGTTACCAGGACAACCTTTCTTTAAATCTTCAGTTATTTTGAGTCCCGATAATTTGCTTTTGTTTAAATTTAAATATTGTAAAAAAAAAAAAAAAAGACCATACATTTTCTGGTTTAAAAGGCTAGACTATGTGTAAAGTAAAAATAGTTCACTAATAATTCTCCAAGTCTTTTGCTGGACTAGGTATTTGAAATTCGCAGTAGAAAACTCCAGATAATAATCCTGTTACTCTTTCACCCAATCCCCCATCTTCTTAATCTGCATATGAAAAATTTTAGCAGAGATTGGATAAGAATGAAAAAGGATTGGTTGAGAAGAGGGAAAAGAAAACATTCCTACATTATTTCAGTCTAAGAGGATATCTTCAAAACGTATGTGCTGTTCCGGTGTGCTTCAGGAGACGGAGGAAGGCTTAGGTTCCCGGTGTAGGTCATGAGAATCTTCATCAGGCCGGAGAGCTCTTAATTTTAGAAGTCCTTCCCGAAATAACATCAATAGTGTCTTTTGAAAAATTAATTTTATATTTGAGTTTTTTTATATTCTTATATTTTCAGTTTATATGTTCAAATTTTATATTTGAATTTTGTAGTAGAAAAATATTTTGTTACCTATTAGTAAATATTTTTATTATATCATTAAATATTTTATTTTTATTGTATCAACAGAAGGTGTGCATATATACATATACATACATAGAGTATCAGTTACTTTAAGCATTTTTATGCTTAAAAATTGAAAGGTTTACAGTGATTTTCAAATATGGGATAAAATCTGGAACTGAACATAAAACTTCAATTATTTTATATTTTTAAAGTATTGTTTGTAGTACATGTGTTTCTAATATGTTTTCCTGCCTAGAAAGTTGATGCAGAAATTTGGGGTAAAGTTTTCACATAAAAGGACAAGTGGAAAATGTATCGAGAAAGTCAGAACAGTGTTTCCAGGAAATCTCTATGTACAGTGTTTGATGGTTGGGACGACTCGAAACAGGCCACGTGAGGAACTGTGTCTGTTCTGACTGTGGCTCTAGCGTGTTGAACTAGAGTGGCCCAGGATAAGAAATAGGAATTAAAGAAATTAGATTTTGGATTGGTTTATATCATGACACTAGTTATATCAGTATAGAATTTTCTGACATGTTTTTCATCCACCAAATTAAGAAAATGTTTAAAAAATAACTTTAAGCTATATGTTATGTGGTAAAAATGTGTAGTGTTTGCTACAGCAGTATAAATTATTTTCTAACTGTGTAGTATCAATTAGTTTGGAGAAATCAGTTCATATATGTATAATTTGAGTTAAACTGAAAGACTCACAGATACTATTATGTTAAATTTTTTAAAGAAACCTGTAAAACAGTCAAGTAATCAGTTATGAATCTCATTTGTTTAATTTTATTAATCCCTGCAATTCCCACGTGAGCCCCTGTTTTTCAGTAAATGCTTCCTTAGACACATGAGTTGGGCATTAATATTTTTTAAAAATGCAGCTCAGAAAAGTCGCTTTGCAGCCCAGACATTTTAAAGAGAACTTCTTGTTAATCAGAAAAGGAAAGAAAGGTCCAGATTGGTTTCTTTTTCAATCTGCAGAATTATTTAGTTTACAATGAAAAATATTTGCTTATGTTTAGTAAATTTTAAACAAAATTATCTTTGTAGTGTGCCGTATCATTTCTTTTCTTTTCCCTTAATAGTGTCTGTATACAAATTTATCCCTGTGGTCCAGGGCTGGAGATTAGGGTCATGGGTCATAGTGTCAGTGTCGCAGCCGCCTTCCAGGGCCAGGGTCTGCCTGGGTGGGGTGGGCACTGAATTTGACACAGCCTCAGTATAGTGTGCTTTATCTTTCCTAAGGAAGCCTATTTTAATAGAATAAATACTTTCTAAAGATGTGATTAGAAAATTCTAATGTCTGTGTCTATAAACTCACCAACTAAATATCCCAGTAAATATGAGAGCCTTATCAAATGTTGATCTCAGAGAGGAGAATAAAATATAAACTGACGCATTTCCAGAATTGCCTTTTTACTTGTTGCACAGAAAGATTTGGGATGGTTTTAGAGCATGAAGTTGCATCTCTTCCCAGTTTCTGATAAGTTGTTTCAGCCTTAGAGAACTTCAGCATCTTTGTCCATCCTGTTAAATCCTGAAGACTGCTATTAACTCAATTATTAACTCAGGATTTCAATGTTCGATATTTTATCATTGATCTTAGTCCCTTAAAATGATCTTGCCCACAACTGCCATTTTCGTTTTCCAAGAACATACCTTTAATCACTCCTTTCCTCTGATTAGAAACCTTGAATGATTTCCTAGTCCCACAGCAATTAGTCTAAGTGTCCTTAATAGCACTCATCATCCTTGATGATCTCTTTGGAACCTGCCACTTCAGCCTCTCTCTGCTCCTTCCCTGAGCCCTATTTCCCAGTCACCCTTCACTAACTGGAGGTTACTGACCACCGGGCCTCAACTCTCCTTTCCGCCTTGGAACAAACTGAGCCTTCTGCATGCGCACCTCTGCCTGTTGAATTTCTTCAACAGGCAGAGGTGCACAAACTGTCTTCCCACTAAACCTGAGAGGTCCTGTGCATTAGAGGTTTCTCAGTCTTGATGTTCTTCTTTGCTGCTGGAGAGAGTGTGCCCAAGCATTGGACCCCAGGCCTTCACTTGGTATTTGTACTTCAGTGTCTGCAAAATTGGGTACCTAGGGGAGCGGATAAAAAGTTAAACTTCTGGGGTCATAGTGATAGTACACTGGGTAAGGCGTTTGCCTTGCATGCAGCTCACCCCCCTGTACTGTTCCCTGAGTCCTAAGAGGAGATCAGGAGTAAGACCTAAGTGCTTCTTGGGTATGTGCCACCCCCTCAGGTCCCCCCCCCCTAAAAAAAAAACTAACTTCTACTTTACTGACAAAAACTCTTGCACATAGCAAATTAAAGCAGATCCTGAACCTGAGTAAGGTCAAATGTATTTCCCATTTGAAAAATAAGAAAAGGCCTTTCTGCCTTCACTAGTTCCCATTCCTTACTTTCAGTGATCACCAGGAATACTAGATATGAGTACCAGGAGTCCTTCAGAAAGACGTATTTCCTCAGTGTTGAGCTCAGTTTCCTTAATCTAAGTGGTGGTGTTTTCAAAATAAAGTGATGAAAGCATTTTAGGTTCTGGAGTTTAATTGGCAGTATTGTGGTTATTAAAGTTATCTTCTAATTTTACACTGTGAAAAATACAACTGTTAAATGCTATATACTTCATGTCTTTTCCATTAAATTCCCAAGAAATAGTCAACATTTGAGTGGTAGAATATTTTATAATATAAATGAATTTAACCAATGCCTTCCCCCCCCTTTTTTTTAAATACTTTTGTGTAAAAAGGATATTTACCAGCCAATAAAATTTTTAAAAAAATAAAACAGGAGAGATGATACAAATATACTAATCACGAGTGTTAAAATGTTCATAGTTAAATTCTGAGATTCCTGGTAACCAAGGTGAAAAGGGAAATAAGAAAGCATATAGGTATTTGTACTAGCAGGAGGAAATAGGCAAGAGAGAAAAATCTGTTTGCTTCTAATTTAAAACAGAAGTGACTCCATAGGGGTCTCTTACAAGGATACTCACTGATTTCATTCTGAATGCCTTCAACATTTCATAGCAAATTGGAGAAGCAGATTGGATATTGCTTCTGTTTATAACCATCTTCAATAAAAAGCCAGAGGCATAAAGTTAAAACACAGTTTAATGGAAGCAGTTGCATGAAGACTAAACTAATGTCCAGATGTGTCTTTTTCCACAGCTGCTTAGAGTTCCTCCACATTCATTCTTACAAAGACCTTCAATATTTATGTATTTCAGTTGTATTTATCATACAACATTTTTATCTCTTATTCTTACGAGCAGTTTCCTATATTAGGACCTCACCTCCACTATAAAAATTAAGAAAAATGATTTCCGCAGATTGTAGACTTAACAATCAAAACTCCCATCTATTTTTCATTCTAGAAAAATGGGCACCCAAGGAACTGGACAACTTCGTCCTTGCCTCAGCCCTTCTGGGAGTTAGCCATTAATTCTAGCCAAGAGCAAGGAAATATTTGATTGGGGTTTGAAAAGACCCAAATTGGAGTTTTGAAAAAAAAAAAAAGCAATGATTCATTTTCCCCTGATGTGCTGTCTGCTAAAGTGACGGTCTTGATTCTGTTGTAGGATAGCAACCCTTTTGACGCCACTGCAGGCTACCGCAGTCTGACCTACGAGGAGGTGTTGCAGGAGCTAGTGAAACACAAAGAGCTCCTGAGAAGGAAGGACACCCACATCCGGGAGCTGGAAGACTACATTGACAACCTCCTTGTGAGGGTGATGGAAGAGACGCCCAGTATTCTCCGAGTGCCATACGAGCCGTCCAGGAAAGCTGGCAAATTCGCCAACAGTTAATAACCATTTGTACTTCTAATTGGGGGAAGAAAGAGGAGGAGGGGGAGAGAAGAAGGCGTTCCTGAGAGAACACTATCAAGTTTCATTCCGTACTCCCGTAAATTGTGAAATTTTGATTTTCTTGTAAATATTAGCAAGGACTCTTCATTTAAACGTTTCAGCTGAAAACTGGGCCAGCTTCTCAATGACTGAGAAGCTCTTTAGGATTCACTTAGGTGATGGTGCCAGTCCGATAACCTGCCATAAGCCTAGAAGTAGCTTCAGAAGTCTGTGGTATATTTCTCAGGAACAGATTTCTCATAAAGCAGAAATGATTCTGTGGCTGGTTTCTGAGAAGTCAATCTGTACACTAAGTTAGAGACAGGAATACTGATCACAAACACTACTAAAAGCATTGATATTTTATATATAGGTATACATGGACATAAGTTCATGTATCATTGGATATAAGATACATGCATATACCTCACAAACACACATGTATTTTTAGAACATTCAGAAACAACTGGTTGCCTCTGAAATGATGGTACCAATTTTCTAAACTGAAAATGCGAGTGTGCTCTGACGATGCAAAATGAATCATGATTGCTACTCTAGAGTTTACTCAAGATAAGCTGCTTCAAATCGCCCTGGTCTAGGTGAATGTTGGTTTTAAAACGAGCCACTTTTATTCCAGCATCATTTTTTCCCCAAAAGTCACAATTTCCAAAGTCCTTCTTAAAGGTTGACTTTATTTTAGGAAACTTCCTTAAACCTCTCAACAGCATGCATTTCTTGAATTTTTTTTTTACCTTAACATTTTGTTTAAGATATAAGCAGAAGATAAGCTAATGCAGTTTGTTTTGTTGAGCTTCTGCATGCCTTTAAATCACTAGCAAAGAATGTATTAGGAAGTTGTAGCTGAAGGTAATTTGGTGATGGAGGTCCTGGGGGGCGGGGTGGGGAAGTAGGTGATTGTCTGAGGCCTGATAACTCAAAGCCTTGGGCAGATTCTAGGAATGAAGAATTAGGCTTGGTTTCAAGTTACATAAATAATAGAACAGATGGTTGCATTTGGGTTTTGAATCAAAATAAGAGACACTAGAGGAGGGATATGAGTGTTTAAAACAGACCTTGGCTGGCGTGACGTTATTCACAGTTCTACACATACCCTTCAAGGTTCCATGCATTTATCGCAAAGCCATTAGTTGACTTTCTGAGTCTGCTGCCGAAAATGTTGATCATTTCTAAGAGTTACTTAAGATACTTGTATAAAATTTGCAGTTTAAAATGTTATCTTTTACTTATTTTACATCTAAAACACTGTGAAACTCTTATTTCTGTTTTCTGAGTTTAAAATGTAAACCTGTATATAGAGACTTGTATTCCCGCTTGGATGAGTTACATTTCTGTCTAATATTTGTCTCTGCTAAACACCATTGGTATTTCAGTGTAGCAGATACAATACTGTTCCCTTCAGTGTGTTAAATCAGTTACTACTTGACCAAGCTTGTATTCATAAGCTAAAATCCCATTTTTTTGTACTTTTGCGTGTCTATAGTTTTCCTAAGAAAACCTTTTGGAGTTCTGAAAATTTTTCCCTAGTAAAACAATTTTTAATTGAATAAGAATAATAAATAATAATAGCTCTTGCCAACTTTTCTCTCACTTAGAAATTTCTGTTGTAAATAGTAAAGCCTAGTATAGAACCTTATTTTCACAATTAAGATCTTGATAACTTAGTAACTTATTTTCTGGCCTGGTATTTAACTTTTTAAATAGCATTTACTAAATATTAAAAAATTGTAGCACTTTTTTTTTCTGCTGTTACATAATTGGTACTACTTACACTTTAAAAAAATACCCAGATCCATATGTTTCAGTATTATGACCGTTATCTACATATATTTTCTTATGCTTTGGTCAAATTTGTTCTTTATAGAATAAACCAAGATGTCACTTTTATATTGGGGTCTGTTTTATGTAAATAGAACTCTTAAAATATATGGTTCAAGTCCTGCTATCCTTTTCATGAGGAATTTATTTTTAAGGAGATAGTCTTTGCCTGTGAAATACTATTGAGGAGTAGATACCCATCTATCAGTGATTTGACTTTAATTTTTATCTTTATATTTGGGACTCAGAATTGTGTTGAAAATTAATCTGCTTTTATCACTGCCTGAAAATGTCCTGATGTTTATAAATTTTACTTATGACCTAGAGTAAAGCTAACTATATTTTTACAATTGGTCCATCTAATAGACCATAAACAAACCATAAAAATGAGTTCCCAAGTGATCAGTGTTTTGGGGGTTGGGCAGTGATGCAGAGTAGTTCTAGTCTAGTATTATAAATGAAAAAGTTACAAAGATCACTTTAATTTATTTTTCAAAAATGGAACTGTTGTGTTTTAGTGGCAGATTTTGTTAGTAGCTTAGAAGTAGAAATAAAATATGTGTACTTATTTAATGATTCTGATACCTAGGCTTATAAACAAATTTTACTTCATTTTCATGTTCGGAAATATTTCTACCAATAAAAGGGGAAAATTTTAAGAAAATGATTTTAAGAAAAATCATAGAATTCATAGTTACCTCAAAAGTGTCTTAAATTCTCTTAAACTAACCCCTCTTAATTAAAATGTTTCTGTTATTTTAAAAAGTGTTGTCTTACAGCTTAGTTCCCCTTTTGATCCTAAAATTCACTCTTGTAAGTATTAACACGCTGTCCTACCACTTCTAACTCCATTGAATAACAGTCTTTTCTTAGAATTGTGCATAAAATAATGTCACCCACTTGTGAGAAAGGTTCAAGTATTGCTTTGTGCTGCTGTATTCTGCATAAGACTGGTTGTGTCATCCTCCTGTGAACATAGTATTACCCACATAACTACACCCAATGCTTCTGGCAGTAAGTGAAGACTTGATTGTAGTTTTCCAGCTGTGAAAATGTTGCCTTGTATTTAAAAGGGTCCCGTGAGTGGAAACCTCGGCTCATTAGTGACAGACTGGCTTTCCTCATATCCTTCCGTCATCAGATCCGCCACCCTCACAAATCGGAGCCCGCCAGCCCGCCGGGGGGCCGATTCTTTAGCCAGGATCATCTTCAGAGAAAAGGAACTGCTGTCTCATGTATCTAGGGATTGTTACACGCTGGCTTTTATTTTCCCCCGTAGGTTTTTTAGGAAAAGCAGTCTGCCTTGGATTTATCAACCAAGGGAAGACTTTTTGATGTCCTTGTACACATGTGTCTTAGAGCCGTGGTAGGTGTCACTGTGTGTGGGAGTGAAGTAGAAAGCATGCTTATTCACTCGGTCTCTTTGAAGTCAGATGAGGGTCGCAGAGCCGGGTGGGTTCACTTTGGTAGAGGGGAAGGTCTGTCAGTGCACATGGAAAGCTCCTGTTTTCACAGATTTATAACTCTAAAAATCAGATGCAATCATTGGAAGTATTTAATATGCAATAGATAGCACCTTAACTAATTACACTGCAGATGAAGGGTTTTCTGGTGTATTTAATAAGAAGTGCGGAAGCTCTTCAAGCATTCAACAAGAATTGACATTTTTTCCCTTTCTTTTCTATGTCAGAAAATCCACTCTTGAAATGGAATTGAAGTCTGTAACAAATGATAACACTGGGCCTGGTGTATCTTTGATGCATCCTGGTGGTGTGTGTATTTTGAGGTACAAAAAAATGCTGCAGACCTTGAAATGTATGTATTTAGCAAGTATTTGATACAGGCATTATTTATAACTGAAGAGTATTATACTTTGGAAGTAAAATACTCTGGTAACATGTATATATTGTTGCAGGTACAAACTCAGAAGTATGTGTAAGTTTTGCATAATGTGACATTGTGTAATCTATGTACTGCTGCATGAATCAGAATTTTTATATGAGTATTGATTTGTTATAGTTGATTAAAGTGTTTAATCATACTTACTTGTCATGATTTCTTCCTTCAGGTGAAGCACATGCATTCATACATGAGTTCTTGTCTTTGCATAAATACTTGCAATGCCTTTCATTTGTGTACCACAGAAAGCATCTTTAGGGCCCGCAAACTCACTTTGCCATGAAAATTGTTCCATAAGTTTCTTCAGAACGTGCAAATGCACCAGACATATTTTCTCATTGAGGTCTGTGCGGAGGACTTTGCGTTTACACATTGCTTTTCTTACTCCTCACAACCAGCCTGGTCGGTACAGGTGGCGCCAGTTTTCAGAAGAAACTTTAGGCAACTGATGAAACAACTCTGAAACTCACAGAGGGGGAGCACGCAGGCTGGGCTGGGCAGAGCAGATAACACAGCTCACGGAGACATCACCAGTCTGCATTGAGTGGGCTAGGGCTTCCCTGTGCTGCCCAGTACTCACAGGCAAAGGGGGGATTGGGGCGAGGCAGGGTGTGTGGGGGTTGGGGGGACAGTGTGATCCTCTAGGTTAGCCTGATTTATAGAGCATCATCTCAGACATAGCCTGTGTATCCATTTGGAACAAAGGATTTAGCCAGAAAACGCCTTTCAAGTTTGTTCAAGGCTCCACTCAGCCTGTCCCTATACTTAATAACGGTAGCTTGTTCCCCTTTCCATTTCAAATGTGAAGATCTATTTGCTTTCCTTCGACAAAGGTATTGGGAGTAAAAATTTGATGAAAGTGGCCACTTTTCGCATGGGTTTTGCTTTATGTAGTAGCTGTTTCAGAAACGCTTCTGTTCACTTTTTCTGAGTCATGGACTTGAGACCAGGATGTCCGGCCTCCTGTATATTTCCACAGATAATTTTATGTGATCACACAAATACGTTTTTGCTTCTTTGAGAGTGCTCAGAGTTCACAGGTATGAGCAATACATGTGTAAGACAGAGGTTCTCAAACTTCTGTGGCCTTCTGCCCCCTTTTTAGAACAGATCACCTGGTGCCTCCTAGCTGCACCTAAGGCTCCTAGTTGTACACCCTCGCCTCTCTGGGTCTTAGCACAGCCTCTTCCCCTTTTATCCCCATTGCCCAGTATTACCTCTTTTAGGAAAGACTGGCCTCATTGACAGGAACCAGGAGTGTTGGATTCTACTGTACACTTTTCTGAATTTTGATCCTTAGGGTACTTACTTTTCTTCATTTCTTATGCACACGCAGTAGCTGGGCTTTATACTGGGAAGATGGAGGTCAGATTTCCCTGGTTTCAAGTCCAGGTGCCTGACATAAAAGATGGTCTGGTTTACAACTAATGTTAGTGCCAAAGTTTGCTTTTATTGTTTTTTTTTTAACAAATTACAAATTACTGATACCAAGAGGCCAGATTCTATTGTGCTTTGTTGAGTGATAGGTTTGTGAGTGCAAAATGACTGCAGATTTTTTGCAGTTCCTAATATTGTGGTTACAGCTTTAGTGCAGGGATCACAAACTCAAACTTCCAGAGCTAAGTCAGCGTGGTGGAGAATAGACAGGCCGGGTGTAGATAGAAGGCCTTCCTGGGGATAGTGAGGATCGTGTCTCATCATTCACTCATTCTCCCTGACCCTCAGCTCCAGCTTATTGTCCCAATAGAGGAATGAATGTAGTACCACGGTTGCTGAATTTTATCTTCCAGGAAATACTGAAAAACACAAATTTTTCCACAAAGTATATTTTCCAATTAAGCAATTAAAAACTGAGGTTCACCAATTCGCAATCTGAATCCCCATTTCTCATGTCTTCATCATTGACTTCATCACCCTCAAGCTAAGAACAATCCAGAGTGTGGTAGTTAACTTTCCTCTCACAAATGATCCTGTGTTTAATTAAAAGTTGAATGATTGATTGGCCTGTGGAGTGTGTCAGAATTTCAGCTCCAGACTATCTTGGGGGTGATAAGGGTGGAAGGATATGAATTTATAGAATAAAGTTTTAGATTTGCAAGATGAGTTAAGTTTTAGGGATCTGTTGTTTACGATTGTATCTGTAGACAGTCATACTCCTGTGCCCGCACAAATTGGTTAAGGGAGTAGATCTCATGTTCTGTATTTCTTACTGTGGTTAGGGAAGGTCCAGTGTGCCTGGTCCTGCACCTGACCGCTTCTAGAAGCAATAGTGTAGAAACCCCACGACAGTGAGGATGGCCACAACTCTACAACTCTTCAGAATGTTCAGGATTCATTATCTGCCCCTTCCAGCGGAAAGGTATGGCTTTTCGAATTACTGATGAGAATCTTGCCTTTGGGGAAAGAAATGGACAAAAACCATTAATGTCTCAAAGATCAGCTTGGACCATAATATTTTGCTTTGTTAAGATTAGCATATAGTTCACAATTTCCAGCAACGAAAAGGTAAGGTATCTTTATGGTAAACCACATTCCCGGTTCTCATGTGATTTTGTCTCAGGACATGTATCTCAATTAAAACATAATAATTTTTAAAAACCCACATAATAGCCATTCGTTCCATTTTGCTCACTAGCTGTTTAAAGCTCTATGATACTTTTGGTTTTTCAGTTTGTTTTTGGGTAACTTTGTAGTGCTCAGGGCTTAACTCCTGGCTCTGCCCCTGGAATCTCTCCTGGAAGAGCTTGAAGGACAATATGGAATACCAGGGATCAAACCTAAGTAAGGCAAGTGCCCTGCCTGCCCTTGGGTACCATTTTGACCAGCCACCTTAGGAAAGGAAGGTGGCATGACTCACTGCTCAGACCCTGTCCCAGACCCACGGAAGCCCAAAAAGTAGGGAGAGGACCCAGAAAGCCTTTCAACCAAAACCTCCAAATTCAGGAGCATAACAACTTGCCTGTCAAGGAGGCAGGTAGGGAATGGGAGGCAACCTGGAGACATTGGTACAGGGAAGTTGACACCAGTGGACTGGTGTTGGAACATTGCCTGAAATTCTACTGTGAACAGCTTTGAAAATCACAATGCTCTAAGGAGAAAAAATGCATACACGAAAGTGCAATCATATGTTTCAAATATTTTTTATGTATTAATATATACATTATTTCAGGGCTAGAGCAATGGTACAGTGGGTAGAGTGCTTGCCTTGCATGTGGCTAACCCAGGTTCATCCCTGTCACCCCACATGGTCCCCAGAGTTCCACCAGGAGTGATCGTTGAGTGCAGAGCCAGGAGTAAACCCTGATCACCTCCAGGTGTGTCCACCCCATATATAGATAGGTAAAGGTAAAGGCCCTCCCGTTGATCGTCGATTTGCTCGAGCGGGCCCAGTAACGTCTCCATTGGAGACTTTGTTGTTACTGTGTCTGGCATATCGAATACTCTCGGTAGCTTGCCGGGCTCTCCGAGAGGGGCGAAGGAATCGAACTCGGGTCGGCCATGTTGGCCGCGTGTAAGGCGAACGCCCTACCCGCTGTGCTATCGCTCCAGCCCAATATATAGATAGATACAGACATATTTATAGATACATATATATATATAGCATTATTTGACATTTGAAAACAATACTACCATAAATATTGGTATTTATGGGTAAATATTGGGCTGGAGCGATAGCACAGCGGTAGTGCGTTTGCCTTGCACGCAGCCAACATGGTCGACCCGAGTTCAATTCCTCCGCCCCCCTTGGAGAGCCCGGCAAGCTAACGAGAGTATCTCGCCCACACAGCAGAGGGATTGGGGTGTGGATGAGTCTTGGGCCTTTCTGCAGGGTGGGCTCTTGGTCCATCCCTATCCGGGAAGGCTCCAGAGTTCTCAGCTCTGAGAGAGGCCTGCCTGAGATGATTCAGTGGCTTAGTGTCTCTTTGAGATTAATCCTTAAGAATTGTATTTTATAATGTGTAAATTATATCTTAAATTTTGCCTGAAAATAAAGTTTATTTTTAAAAGTGACCAAAAAAAAAGAATAAGTATTTCCCTTAACTTAATTTTTCCCTTACCTTGATGAAGTTTTGAACATCTTAAAAAATAACAAGAACTCCATATAATTCCTTGCCCGTCTGTTTTTGTTTTTTATGAACCTTTTTTATTATGTAGGAGTACTGCTATTTATTCAGCGACTGATTAGCTGATTGAATTGGTCATGAATTCCACCTTTTTTTCATTTTTTATAATTTTATTTATTGAATCACCATGAGAGCAGTTACAAAGCTTTCAGGTTTAAGTCTCGGTCATACCTTCATACCCATACCTTCACCAGTGCCCATTCTCCACCCCCCAAAACCCCAGTATACCCCCATCCCACACCCTCCCCCTACCTGTGGGGCAGATGATTTCCACATTACTCTCTCTCTACTTTGATTACATTCAGTATTTTGACACCAGACCAACCATTATTATTTGGGATTTTACCCCAACACTCACATCTGCTGAAAAGGCAACAGTAGACAATTTGTTTTCTATTGCTGGTTATGAATAACATATGATGTTGCGTGGCTGCAGCGTTGGCCGCGCAATTTTGAAATTCCAAAATTTTAAGAGTTAAATCTGGAGGGATTTCTGCCAAAACCTGCTGGGTTCCGAGATTTGTTCCTGAGTCTCTTGGATGATGGCCATTAAGCAGCTAGATCAGGAGCCAGAAAAGCCGTTCGTGGGTGGCAACTCGGTATCGTTGGGACGGGGAGGAAAGGGTTGGCTCCACACCCATCCCATGAGGCCCCATGTGTGTCATCACTGAGGGCCCAAACCTGACTGTCCACTAGCCTCTGGAGGATGGCAGCCACTCGGCCGCTAAGGGGAACAGGCCAAGGCATGAAACCTATTCCCACCTGGGGTGACCCAGCGCCTGTAACAAATTTCTGCCAAAAGCCGTTGGGTCTTGAGATTTGTTTCTGAGTCTCTGGGATCATGGCCGTTAAGCGGTTTGATCAGGAACCAGAGAAGCCATGCCTCCAATTATATAGCTGATCCAGAGGTGGTTTGTAGGTGTGTCTCCCACATACCTAACTTTTGACCATTTACTTTCTTGGTAAACTTTGCCCCAAGTTTTTGGGGTCTGGCCAAAGGCACAGCAGCAATTTTGGGGTATCCGGAAGTCTGAAGGCGCCATCAGGCTGCTGATGCACTCGCCTCACAGGTACAGATTGACCTGCTGGCAGCACAATACCCCCTGTTTTAGTTTTTTGATGAGGCAAATAGTTTTTAATTTTAGAGCAGTGGCCTTCCTGTGGCTGTGTCCATAGATGAACAAAAGTTGAAAGCCACTTGTCTATCCTCTTGGCTGTAACTACTGAACTGGTCTGTGGACCACAGTGCAGAACAGGTGTGGTACACAGGTGTGAAAAGATTGAAAATTCCTGGTTTAGAAAATTCCCTTTCTAAAAAGTGCAGAGTTCACAGAGGTCGACATTGATGAGACACGCATGACACCTTCTGCAGAAGGGGTTGGGGCACGTGTAGAGCTGTTGATTTGTCTGAGTTTGTGCTGGTCCATATCCAGGAATCTTCCCTGTAGGTGTCTTTGTGCAGTCTTCACTGTGCCCCATTTGGGTAAGGAGGGCAACTTAGCCACCCAGAGGCCTCCCCCTGAGGTAGGAGATAATTAGTGTGGAAAAGGAAATAGAGAATGCAGCCACATATAGAAAGTGGTAGAATAAAGTTTTGAATATATGTGTGAAATTGTGTAATGAACCTTAATATAACAAATGGAACCAATTTGTGACTTTAGGTGAGAGGTTTTACTTAACAGGCATTTTGTAACTTTGCTAGTTACACTCATTTTTGTCAAATAGTTCATTAAAGGCTTACATTCTTTTCACATTCAAAACTGGGTCAAGTTCTCATTGTTAGGGGAATCTAGAATGAAATTCTAAAGTTGTTAGATCATGCCTCAGATATTAGAATGATTAGGCCAAGGAGTTAGGCATTGGATTAAATAACAGCTTTAAGTAGGGCTGGTAATGAGAGCGAACATTGAAGAGGAAAGAAGTGGGTTCAGAGATGTCTGGACACTGACAAAAGTTGTTGGATGTGGGCTTTTGTTTTATTTTTGTCTGTTTTAATCATAAATATGCCAGCCCCCAATAGAATCAAGAATCCATGAAAGCATCATAGCATGGAGATGAGAGAGCACACATCACTCCATCACTGTTGATTCAGAATTCTCCATTGAACCTGTACTTAAAATTAATTTGGGAAGAAAAGAAATAATTATAGTCTGAAGAATAACAAAATTAGCTTATGGTTTTTGTTTTCTTTTTACCTTTCTTAACAACAAAGCCTCCAATGGAGACGTTACTGGGCCCGCTCGAGCAAATCGATGAACAACGGGAGGACAGTGACAGTAACTTGAGGGAGTCATTACATATAGGGAAATTGCCAAGAAAACCCTCGAGTTGGGTAGAGAAGTTAATTAAAGGCAACGCTCCCAGGTAGAGTAGTTGTCCAAAATCACTGATACAAACTTTAAGATATAAACTACCAAACCCACCAGTAGAAGCACTTAATCACTTAATCACTTAACTTCCCGTTAGTCGTCGCTTTGCTCGAGTGGGCGCCAGTAACGTCTCCATTTGTCCCTGTCGCGTGCTAGTGTAGCCCAATGGCATCTGTTCGCTCTGGGAACATGAAGAACCTCAAACCGATCGTTCATGATCTTGATGAAGAAGTCTGACCATCTGGTAGGTGGGCAGCCACGCGGTCTTTTGACATCCCATGGAATCCAGTTGGTAACAGCTCTAGTCCAGCGGTCATCATTCATAGAAGCACATCTGTTAAGAAATACTTCTTGGGACAGGGAAGATAGCTCTGTAGTCAAGGATACAGGCCTGGCATGTGCAATGCCCTGAGTTCATTCTCCAGCACTTCAAGGTCCACTGAGCATCACTGGATATGGCTTTGATGACCCTCAACATCTCTCAGCCTGAGGAGCACCACATCTCCAAGCTCTCACATTGCACCATTGGCCACATTGGTGAGAACTTCTAGAACTGGTTCCCAGCTCCACTGAGCACTGTTTGGATGATCTTCCCTCTCAGAAAGAAAAAAAAAATGTTCTTTGAGGGATAGAATGATTTGTCGAGGGTTCATTAGGGGGTGGGATAGGAACAGGATCTTGGAAGTGGGTGCTGTGAGTTTTTTGCATATATAGAAGGGGGGCCTTATATCCCTGAAATTTGGTAGTAGTAGCCAACAAAAAATCAATTTCAAAAGGGAAGGGAGACCAGAAATTTTACTGAAAATTTTGAAAAATGTTCTGTCATAAACATTTGGCTAATCGAATAGCATTTTATGTTTTTATGTTTACATTTAAAGATATTTTTATTAATGTACAGTTATTGAACATCTTTCATGATTTATAAGCTGTAAAATATTTCAATCCTTGACTCATTTGTTTACCAAGCTATTCCCTTAATGCTATATAATATGTAGCACTTGAGACCATCTGTTAGGAATATTTGAATAATATGCATGCTGTGAAGATATGTATGGCAAATAAAACACAAAACACATGAAATATTCAGGAAGAGTAGGTGAAGACAATCCATGTATTTTAATTTTCTTTTCCTTTAAAAGCCTGAAATTGAGTGGTATGTCTTTCCAAAAACAAAGCTCACTTATTCCATGCAGGGTACTGTGCAAAGTTGACTATTGCACTTTAACTAAGTAGATTCTAAATAAAAGCCATTGGATTCATACTAACTGGACTTGTGCTTGTCCTAGCTCTACCTTGAGCACGAGATGTCATCCCTGGGAAATTTCAGCAGCTGCACAAGAAATGCACCATGAGACTGGTGTAGGGGTGTCTGACAGCATCTCTAGAGGAAGAATTTGGGCAGGGGCTGTGGGTTAGATGGATGGGCTTGTGTGGACGGTTCTGGAGGATGAAATCAGCAGGGCACCATGAACCTCCCAGACAGAAGCAGGACCTTGGTTTGCTCATCAGAATTGCAGTTTCCTAATTCACTTTGCTGACCACCAACCTGCCAGCCCAGAGTGACTCCAGGGTAGCTGGTCCACCTCAGGAGTCTTGTCACCCACCTGATGAGCAGTAATTGGATACTTTTAATGATGTCTCTTTTAAGAAGGTGCTAGGCACAAGGGCCAAAACTTAGCTCCCACCAGACCCATGGAATGAGCGTTTGTACAGTAAAGGAATCCTGGGTGCCTTGTCTAGCTGCTTTTCATTCTCCAGCTTCAGTGCCTATATCCGATCACGCTGTAATTAAAGTACTCTGTTAGTGCCTATTCCATATTGGTCCCAGAAAGCAGGTGCTGCACCAACATGGGTGTCCTCCAAGTGCACACCTCCTTTGTCAAAACCATACTAAGACCATAGCAACATACGGCATCATATTTCTGCATTTTCCATTTTCGAAAGTCTATTATTTCAACATTTTTTGAACTTTCATCCTCATCGCAGATGCCAGTATTTTTTTTAATTATCCAATTAAAAATTGTGAAACCACCCCTTCTTAGTTCCTATAGACTGGCCAATTATTTTTCTAAATGCCTTTCCCAAGTCTTTATGCTGTGTTCCTCCTATCCTTGGGGTTTGTCACCAGATTGAACAGTTACCCTTTAGTGTCTCTTCAGCTTAACGGTCCACTGTAACTCAGTGTCAGTGTGCATTTCTACATGGCAAATTTGTTCCTACCCTTATAATTTTAATATTCCTACTTCTCTCTGTCCTGGCTCATTTATTTCAGGCTTTTGAACTATCCATCTGTTCAGTCAAATCTTCTGGGGGTGGTGGGGGGGGCTAGGGGGATGGTCATTCATGAATACTTTCCTTTAATCTGACACAGCTTCCAAGGCTGTTCATTCTGCTCCATGCAGTGTCTCACCTGGCCTTTGCTGACATTCAGTCAGCCCCCATAATCTACATTTACTTGTCCTTTGAAGGGGGAGGAACTAAAATGGTTATTTTATAAAAATCCTGGCAAAGAGTTGAAATCCCTAGACACTATAATGCTAATATCTGATACTTCATACAGTGTCTGGTGTGCAGTTAGTACTCAATAACTGCTGGTTGAATTTGTGATCATATTATGTATATGTATTCCATATACATAAATATTATGTTCAATTCCTCCGTCCCTCTTGGAGAGCCCGGCAAGCTACTGAGAGTATCGCGCCCGTATGGCAGAGCCTGGCAAGCTCCCCGTGGCGTATTCACTATGCCAAAAACAGTAACAAGAAGTCTCACAATGGAGACATTACTGGTGTCCGCTCGAGCAAATCGATGAAAAACGGGAGGACAGTGCCACAATGCCACATGTTACTTATAAACATACAAGTAATCAGTGATGCTATAAGGGAAAGCACTTTGAATGAAATGGAGAATAAAAGGTTTTTTTTAAAAAATAGTCTTTGAAAGTTAGATCTAGGGGAAAAATATTTGCCATAAAAATACTGCCAGGGTAAGGAGCAGGCAGGGACAAATGAACATGTGAAGTGATGAACTGCACTGTAGCACTGTAGCATTGTTACTGTGTTTGACATTGAATATGTCACGGGGAGCTTGACAGGCTTTGCCGTGTGGGCAAGATACTCTCGGTAGCTTGCTGGGCTCTCCGAGAGGGGTGGAGGAATTGAACCCAGCTCGGCCAGCTAGCTGCGCGCAAGGGCAAATGCCCTACCACTGTGCTATCGCTCTAGTGATGATCTACCAAAATTTGATAAGCCCAGTCAACTTCTTCAGCCACTCTTCTGGCTTGGTGAGGCCTCACCACGCCTCCTCTACATACTTGCCTACTTGTCCACCATGTGCCTTACTTGTCTGAAGTGCTGAAGCAAAACACCTCTTCATCTTTGCTTCTCTTCCACTGGCAGCTTCCAAGGAGGGCATTCATCTGTCATTGGACATTTGGGTTGTTTCCAAGCCCTGACTAGTACTGCAATGTAGAAAGGCATGCATAAGTCTTTTCAGATTAGTGTTTTTGTGTTTGACAGGATAGATGTCAAGAAAGAGAATTGCTAAGTTGTATGAGAGTTCTATTCTTACTGGGTTTTTTTTTTTTGTTTTAATTTTTTTTTTTGAGAAATGAGTTATTTTTGTAACACGTTCCCACCAACACTGGTTGTTATCAATGTTTTAATATATGCCATTCTTACTGGTGTAGGTGATGTCTTATTGTTTTGTGCTCAGGAATCTGTCCTGGTGGTGGTTGAAGGACCATATATGGAGCCAGGAATTGAACCACTGTGAGGTACATGTTAGGCAAGTGCCTTAACTCTTAGCTCTATGGCCACCTCACTGTTGTTTTGATTTTCATTTCCCTGGCAATAAATAACAACACTTTTTATTATACACCTACTGGCCATCCATATATCTTCAGGGAAGTGTTTGTTCATTTCTTCTCCCTGTTTTTTGATGAGGTTATTGGATTTTTTGTTTGTTTTTTATCTTAGTGCTTTATGTATCTTGGCTTATAGACTTTATCTGATATCCTGTATGCAAATATTTTTTCTCTGTAGATAGATGGATAAGGAAACATATATATATATATATATATATATATACATACATACACACATGGTGGAATACTATACAACTGTAAAAAATGATTAAATCTTGCTGTTCACTGCCGTGTGCATGGGACTAGAGTGCATCATGTTAAACAAGCTAGAAGAAGGACAAATAGGAAAAATACCAGATGATATCACTCATCTGTGGAACAGAGAGACAAAACAAGGGAACAGATGATATAAAATAATGACAAATCTTTTGTCTTGAATTGCAAAACAGATTAGCAAGCAATGTAGAGAGGTGCAGGGAAGTGGTGGGAGCAAGAAGACAAGACTACATGACATAAGGACAGTGTTGAGGGTGGTTGGCACTTTAGTTGTGGCAGGGTGCATTAAATTTGTACATCAATAATATATAGGTTATTATAACCATCTTACCTAAGCTATAATTTAAAAAAATTAAAATATCAAGAAAAGAGGGAAGGGATGAGCTGAGTGAGTCTCCATAATATGAGCCAAGAAGGTTTGACTTTGGGCGACTGATGTGATAGTAAAGCAGATTGGGCACTTGCCTTGCCTGTGACCAACCTAGTGATCCTCAGTACCCCATATGGCTCCCGAAGCCTGCCAGGGGTGATCCCTGAGCCCAAAGCTAGGATTCAGCCCTGAACACTACCCCAGAAAAGAGAAGGTTTGACTTTGGATAGTGGAATGATTAAATTTTGACGGTCTGCACTTGAGAGTGTTCATTATTATGCAAACCCTTTCCAGTCCTTGATGTAAGGAGGTGCTCCTAACTCGACTTAGATTTGGAATTAATGAGAAAGAAAGAGGCTTCTAATGGGCCTTAATCAAAGCAGGGCGTACACCTAACACTTTTTGTTTCAGAGTCTTAGGAAAACTATATAAAACATTTTTTTAACATCATGATACAGAAATAGGTCGTTGATGCTAAAATCCCTAAGCTAGATAGGCTTTCCCAATTATAGTGTTTTTATTTATACAGTGTCTTACATTGAATTGCAGGAGAAATGACTCAGAATAAAACCTCAGTGCCACATGGCAACCGGTCAATCAATCTGTCACTACTTCAGTGTGGATAAAGTTGGTTAAGCCTCATTAGGGTGCTTCCATTCATACATATAATCAGTCCAACTCCCTTCACTCCTTCCATCAAATTGAGTACCTTAAGTGCACTATTGTGAACACTAATAATATGGTACAAGACGGACAGACAGAAATTCTGCCATGATAAACCAATGATTTCTACCACAGACTCGAAAAGTCTATGATTCTCTCTTCATCTATGCACTTCTTTTTCTAGGCACTGTAGCAGGGATGCAGAGGACAGGGTTGGGACCACTCTGATTCTCAGCGTAACTTGAGATGCTGGAAACCAAATTCAGGACATGTTCTTAACCCTTGAGCTATCTTCTCACCCACATCACCCTCATTTTTAAGAAGCATTAAGTCTGAAGGCCTCACATGGGAGGATTTAGTTAAGTACTCTTAACTATATCAACATAATGATATCAACAGATCACTCTTGGGTGTTACTATATTTGGGTGACATAGTTTGATGTCTTAGGATAGGTCCTCATCTTAGATAATGAAATAGATGCTTTGGCAGTATCATGTACCAATGAACTCATGGAATTTTGCCGACTCTTAACCTAAGAGTTTAATATTTTGAAAACTGTAGTTGAGACATAGGAGATGTTTCCAAGCTATACTAAAAAATAAAAATGACACAACCCATACTTCTCTCTAGTACAGAAAAATGAATCTTGAATAATGAAAGGAAAGGGTTTACAAAGCTGCTGTTATTCTCTTCTGAGTTGCAGAGAACTTCTTCTCCATATGGAATTGCAATCATGTCATTTAGAAGGGAAAGGTTAGGGCATTTTTATTTGAAAAAACTTCATCAACATTTATGACACACTTGTTCTTTTGATTTGGAGAAAAGTACCAAACTGATGAATGGATTAAGGTTGTATATAAAAGGATTTCTCACCTGGTCATTTTTAAATGGAGTAACAGAATACTTTCATACCAAGGAAACTAGGGATGTGTGATTTATCATTTTTATTGAGAATAATTTCTCAAAGATGAAAAATTAGCATCAAATTCATAGAAAGAGATAGATAAGTCAATAAACAAACTTAAGCAACTGAACATCATCTGAAAAATTGGCAAATCCAACCCTGCACTTCATTTTGTAATAACAGAATGAATGTCATAGGGATTAAAAATGTAGCCATAAAAGTGTGAGAAGTATTCAACACGTAGGAGTTGTCTTTCTTTCTTTTCTTAATAATCTCAGAGTAGAAATCCAAATTTCTAAATCATGAAAACAAAATACCATAAGGGCACAGGAAATTCTGTTGAATTACATAAAAATTTTGAATCATTTGATCAAAAGACAATGAAGTCAAAAGAAAATAGAGGAAAGATTGTACCACAAATGATAATCAAGTTCTAAATTTTATAGTTCTAGAAATAATATTAATATACTCATAAAAAGACCTTTCAGAAAACGTTTTGGGAGACACACTGGCAGAAGAAATGCAAACAGCTTTAGAAATGTCTGCAAATTAGAAAAAAAACAAATAAAGGTGCCTTGTTTTACTTTTCACATTGCTCAGTGTGATTAATGTACAGTCTTGCATGAGGAAGGGGACAGGTAGGTGCTCTCTCTCTCTCTCTCTCCTCCCCCCCTTTCTCTCTTTCCCCACCCAGAGGTGCTCAGAACTTTCTCCTGACTTTGCATTCAAGGATCACTGCAAAGGCCATACCCCGCTGTACTCTCTCTCTCCCAGTTTCATTGGGAGTCTAAGTTGAGGCAAGATTTCTTTTTCTTTTGGCAATTTCATGATAGCTAATATCTTAAATGTGTATCCATTTTGCTCCATCAATTTTATTATGGAAATTTATTTTACAAATGCTCCGTGATGTATGCAAATAAGCACTTGCCAGGATGTTGAGCATGGTTTTGTTGGTTAGAAAACAAATGAACAAGAACACTGGAAATATGTAATCAGGCAAATAAATTTGGATCTCTGGTGGAGTACCATGCAGCAAGTAAAAAACACAAGGTAGGTCTGTCAACCAATAAGCCCAAATAACTAAGGTGTAGGGTTGAAGAGGATGGAAAAGGTGACAGAGAAGTATGGATGGAGACTTTCCACCATCACTTTCTAATGAAAGCAACTGGATTTAAATGGATCTGCAGAAACTTTCCTGGAAAATATAGAAAAGTTGCTGTTTCTGAAAAGTAGGACTAGGTGTTTGCACAGCAGACAGATTAACTTCTCATAAGCCCCTCTTGGTCTGTTACAAGTTTTCATCAGATGCATTTGAAATTTTCTGAATGAAAGAAGATCTGTCTTTGGGTTCCTTTCAGGAATATTTCACAATGATCTCACTTTAGACGGCATCCACTCTCTCCCTTTGGAGAATGAAGTGCAGAGAGCCTCAGGTAAGTCACTGTGCTGCTGAGCTGAGCAGTTCACCATCTGGCCCAGAAGTGGGGTGAGACCACCCCCCCTTTCCCGACCATTTTCCCTCTCCCACATCTGGCAGCCAGAACTGCGGGCCCCTTCCCTCTCGAGCTCGGAGTGACCCCGGCTCTCCACTAAACCCAAGTCTGCCTCTACTGAAACAGCAGTGAGCACAGTGACCTGCCCCTCATGTTTCTGAGGATCAATTTCCTCTAGAATTCAGTCCTGGGATTTCTTTTGACGTTTTCTGTAGGAGTTGGCTTGACCAAATTGCTTTTTTTGCCTGGAATCTTAGCACCAAGATTGGATTTCCATATTATCTGGGTGTTTAATAACTATTTAAGGATCCGATTGTGATTGAGTCAGTTACTTTTTTTTTTTTGAGAGGAAATCAGGATACATAAGTTGTAGATAAATAAACAGTTCTAATGTACTTTACTGAGAATTTTTCTCCTGGCATGGAAAAGAGATGTTGACCTTGAAGGTAAGTGCTTCTGTCCTTAGGAAGGACGCTTTCTCCTGGGCAGGCTTCTTGTATAAAACCAAGTTTAAACTGAATCATGAGAAAGCCAGGAGATGGATTCAGAAAGAGCCACCTTCTCGTCAGTCATTTTTAAAAACTGCAATGTTGTGAAAAGCAAACATTAAACAAAACAATCCTGGGACCAAATTAATGTAGTCTCAGGAGACAGAGCTAGCTACTGGATTCTGGACTTTGTTTAAAAGATTGCGGGGAGGGGGGCAGATATTTGAAACTCAATTATAAAATGTCATGGCAACTATATATTAAGTCAAATATTAATTTTTCTGGGCAGGCCGGTAGTAATACAACAGAATGGTCTTATTAATGAGGAGGGCGTAATTAAAAAGTATTAGGAAGAGTTTGTTTCCCAGTGGTTCCAGGAACAAGAGTACAGAGCTTGAACACCAAAGCAAGCACTGCCAACCCTAACAGTTTGGGAAACCAAGGTGCAGCTCTAGGGGTACCAAGTGTATGAGCCTTGAGGGTCTTCTGTGAGTTGAAACATTTCAGATGAAAAAAAAGTAGAGCGGAAAAGCAATTGGATTCTCCTCTCATAAAATCACAACTGTCAGTAAACTGATACTTAACCCAAGGGGGGGAAAGTGTTGCAAAGAACCAACTGGTGAGCTACCAGGCCTTTCTTTCTGCCAGCCTTCTGGACGGATTTGGAGGGGAGGGGGCATGAGGGGGGTCTTTCCAGGTGCTGGCTTCTGGAAGGGGCTGTCACTTGTCAGTCTCCTCTCTGCACTGATCTGAGCTATGGACCCCCACCTGAGCCTTCACACCTACCCCAGCAGGGAACATTCCCCATGGGGACTGGCAGGGGTGGGGGGAGAGGGGGGCACTGTTGCTTGTTTTCCTTGACCTTTACCCCCTACCCCTTCATTTGACTCCCCAGGTGTCTCTCCTCTCAGCCCTCACCCCACCCCCAAACCTTTGTCTAATTAAACTGAAGTGGCACCACCTGGCCTGTGCTTCCTTTCTGGACCTCTTGGGGTGGGGGGTGGGGGGTGGGGAGCTCATCCCGCTCTCCCCTCTGGGGGCTGGGTGGGAGGGCTGTTGGAGAGGCTTGTCAGCACCTCTGGCCCTCCTCCTGGCTCTTGGTTGGGCCTGGGGCTGCTCCTTGAGCTGCAGCTCTGGTTGTCATGGAGATTGCCCATGGCTTCAGGGAAACTGGCAAGCCCAGTGGAAACCACCCCTTTCTAGATACACATTCCAAATGCCCCCCACCAAGTTTCCAGACATCTGTCCAAATGAGACCTGAGTTGGGGGGAGGGCAGGTCCCCAGGGCTCCCCACCCCTTTTCACCTTGTGCTGACCTTTTCTCTTGCAGGCCTTGGAATTGATGCTGAAACTGTTGCTGCCTTTACACCAGAATATTAGAACTCCCTTCATTCTCACAGAACACCCCAAATAAAGAAATCTGAAATAGTTGAGACCATGTGCCCATGACTTAGGTTCTGTGTGTGTTGGGGTCGGCAAATGCAAACAGACCGAAGGAGCGGGCCTACCTGCTTCTCCCCGGCTTGAGCCATACATGATCTGGCCAGTGGAGTTGGCTGACGAGAGAAAACGTCTAGAGAAGAGGAATAGCACTGTAGCACTGTCCTCCTGTTGTTCATCGATTTGCTCAAGCGGGCACCAGCAACTTCTCCATTGTGAGACTTGTTGTTACTGTGTTTGGCATATCGAATACACCACGGGGAGCTTGCCAGGCTCGGCTCTTTGGGCGGGATACTCTCGGTAGTTGCTGGGCTTTCCAAGAGGGGCAGAGGAATTGAACCGGGATCATCCGGGTACAAGGCAAACACCCTACCTGCTGTGCTATCGCTCCAGCCCAGAGAAGAGGAATAAAGTGGGAAAATGGTGGAAACCAAGGGCCAGACAGGCGCCTTCAGGTTGACTCAATCCCATTGGCTTCATGGGCCGCACAGAGCCAGGCTGCTCACCTCTGCCTCCTGCAGCTCCTCTGGGCTCCTCCTGAGAGTCTCCCTCAAGTAAAAAGCAGATTATGAAAGACAGAGGGAAGCGCCCCAATGGGAATTATGCCCTCGTGAGACACTCATTGTCTCCCTCTCTGATTTTGTGTCGTTGGCTTCGAGTTCCTAAACTTGTTGGCATCTTTTGTCCCGTTTTTGTACAATGGAAAAATAGGGTGTGTTTGTGTGGGGAGGAATCAACTTGATGACATCACATGTCCCCCAATCCTAAAACTCCACAACTCTGAAATGGAGAGTTCTGGGTTTGGACTTGCGCTCTCTCTCTCTCTCTCTCTCTCTCTCTCTCTCTCTCTCTCTCTCTCTCTTAAAGAACCTGCCATTCAAACATCATCTTAGTGTTTTTCCTAATTTTAGTGGCTCAGTTCTGAGCAGTTGGAGTTGATCTAAGCCCTGGGTTAGGATTGTATCAAACAAACCATGAGAATCAAAGACGGAGCCCGGGAAACACCTGCAGTGCATCAGCATGAGTTGTCCTCCTGCCGCTCTGCACCTCGGGGAGACCCCCCTTATCCCCTTCCCAGTAAACAACTGGGGACGCCAGGCCCCACGTCTGCACACGACACCCCTGCCAGGCCTGGTTTCATCACCTCTCCCCGAGTGTTTGATGATGCTGACTTTGATGTGAGCCCCAAACCCCAAATCAAAGGGATCACTTGTCGAATTTTGGTCACATCCGGAGATTCTAAAACCCCAAACAGAATAGGAAGCACTTGCTGAGGATTTTTTTTTCACTCCAGCCAATTAAGGTCATTATAGAACAGTTTAAAGAGTTGCTAGAGCTTGGAATGACTGGAGTTTCCCCAGCAACAGATCGCAAATGAGAGCAGGCCACATCACCCTGGGGAAGGGAAATGCAGGCAGATAAAGAGAGGCAGGACCCAACCATTCCCTTGGTGAATACCTTCATTTTATCTTACTGAAAGGCAGCTTTAAGGCATGGATCTAAGCAATCGTGTGGATTTTGAAGTTGGTTGCTGGAGTATTGGCCAATTGTAAGACTCTGGTTACCATAAGAACTCTGGCCCTAAAGAAGTTGAGCAGATTAATGGAACATCCAGTTTATTTATTTAGTTTTTTAAAACATTTTATTTTATTTTATTTGCTTTTTGGGTCCCACCCAGCGTTGCTCAGGGGCTATTCCTGGTTCTGCACTAAGGAGTTACTCCTGGCTGTGCTTGGGGGACCATATGGGATGCCAGGGATCAAACCCACGTCAGCCGCGTGCAAGGCAAACGCCCTACCCGCTGTGCTATCGCTCCAGCCCCAGAACATGCAATTTAAACCCTTGAGGTGGGGGGGGGGGAGCTAACTCAAAGGGCTGGAGCCATCTGTGTGTGCTAGAACCCAGGTTCAATCCCGTTGGTTTCCCAGCATTGCTCTGGAGATGGGTCCTGTGCATCACATGCCCTGCCCCTCCCTTCAAAAAACAAAAACAACCATTTTTTTTACTTTACTTTTTTGTTGTTGTTGTTTTGGGGGCCACAAAAAATTGGGGGCCAGCAATGCTCAGGAATTATTCCTGGCTGTGCTCAGGGGATCATATGGCATGCTGAGGATCAAATCTGGCTTGGCCAAGTATAAGGCAAATGTACCTGCTATACTCTCTCCCTCTCTGCCCCCCCAACCCCCACCCTGACATACACACTAAGATGCTCACATCTCTCCCTGTAGCTTTCCAGAGATGAAACACTTTTCAGGGACCGTCTGAAACTCCTCCTTCTTGCTGCCCCCTCTGCAAAGCAGGCAGCGTGGTCACCAGATGGAGCAGTATAGGGAAGGGTGTTGAGTGGCAGGCTGTCCGTGCAATGCCCACATCGTGGGTGTTTTTGTCAGGCACTGAGCTTGCTCTGAGCCCCCATATTTGAGGAACTTGCTGGGCAGAGCACCCCTGGAGGAAGGGCCAATTCCACCTAATCCAGGAGGAAAGACTTAAGAGGCGCTCTGTAGACATCTATGCAGCCAAGTCCTCTAATTCCATTTTGTCTTTTTGTTGTTGTTGTTGGGAGGAGTTTCAGAGGGGTTTGAGCCACACCTGGCGATGCTCGGGGGGCTACTCCCCATTCTGTGCTGTGGGGTCACTCCTGGCAGTACTCGGGACAGTGTGATAGGATGGAAAAAAGGCAGTCAAACAGAAGCTAAGCATCTTGCCCCCCCCCCCCCCCCGCCACTACCTCTCCAACCCTCTGCTTTGTCTCCACAAAAGTGAATTTTTTTTTTCTTTTTGGGTCATACCCAGCGATGCACAGGATTATTACTGGTTCTGCACTCAAGAATTATTCCTGTTAGTGCTCAGTGGACCATATGGGATGCTGGGAATCGTATCCGAGTTGGCCACGTGCAAGGTAAACGGCCCGACTCGCTGTGCTTTCGCTCCAGCCCCAAAAGTGAATCTTTTGGTCTCTAGCGTCTGTTTCCTGCAGGGGTCTGAGGCTGGCAAGGAAGGCCACGGCCACTGCATGGCCAGAAAGCTGAGGGGCTCTTACCGAGGTGAACAGGGCTCCTTCCCAGGAATGGAGTCTCAAAGAAAGCTAGTCTTGGTCCCTGACCTGGGCAGCCTGATCTCCAAGATCATGGCATTCAATTTGGGTTGTAATTGAGGGGAGAGTTCTCTCTGTTTTCTTTTTTTGAGGGAGCACACAACCGTGGTGCTCAGGGGCTACTCCCAGCTTTGTGCTCCAGGGTTACTCCTAGTAGGGCTCAGGGGAACCTGCTATGCCTGGGATGGAGCCAGGGTCAGCCACAGGTGGGGTCAGCACCTTCGGGTCTACGCTACCTTCCAATCCCCTTCCTCACTTTCCCTTGAAACTCTCGGATGTTACTGTTCTGTCTTATACATAAATAGCTGCATGTTTCAAATAGGAATTATGACAGAGCTATTTTGGTTCTCTTTGTATTACTGTTGAGTTCCAGCAGCTCACATAGAACAAATTTGATTGTGTTTATATTTAAACCTTCTTAACAAGGGAAACAGAAGGATTAGATTCAATAAAAACAGGAGCAGCATTCAGAATGTGTTTAAACAAGTTTCCCCCACTGATAAATAGAACTAGCGAGTATCATTTTCAACTAGACAGACAAGGGGAAAAAAATGCATCAGTTCCCCTAAAGAATTTGTACAATGCTCCAGGCAAGTTACAGCTGGATCTTCTTAAGGAAATCAATCTTCCCTAGTAAATGACTCGTAAGACCATTGAAATCTGTGGAGCTTTCCGTAAATTTATTCAATTAAAAGGATTTTTAATATTTTAGCAAATATTAAATTACCCGTAATATTCTTGCCATGTCAGAGTGGAAAACAAAATACACCCTGCCCCCCCGCACACCCCCTCTCCCGAGCCTGTGGCAGCCGGAGCCCGGCTGCAGCTGACAAGCCCCCGCGCGGATGGAAGGGTCTGGGATGCGCTAATGCTGACAAATTGACTTCTCATTCATGATCATCACTCCTGCCGCTTCAGGGAACATTTTTTTAAGTAGCTAAGTATTGGGGGATTACATTACACCCTGGAAAAGAAGGGAGAAAATAACTTCTGTAATGACAAGGCAACATCAGTCAAGATTCTGGACCTGTTAATCATGCTTTTCCCTTCGGAAAGCAGCGACTTCTCTTTGTCCAACGGGCCTGCCATTGTTCACTGGGCTTCTGACTTTTGCCTCTTCTGGACAGAATCACTTTACAGACCACACTTTGAATGTCAACTAAAGTACTTTATTTTTTTAAAATTATTGATAAATATTATAGTAGAAAATACAGCCTCTTATTCTCATCCAGAAAGTAGATTCTATTGCTTAGGATACTGAGGTTAACAGAGAGAAGGACCATGGCTGGAAAGACCATCCTCAGTCCACCTTCTCATGCTGGGAGCTGGAACTGGTGAGATGTGGAAGTCCCAAAGATTTTGAACTTGTCTTTTGAAGTGTAATGAATCAACTGTAAAACGGGGGAGGATGACCTGCCTTCCTGGTCTGAGGATGAACACAAGAGTGTTGTTTTCTTTTTTTTTTTTTCTTCTTGAATCATTCACAGTTTCCAAGAAAAGGAATTGTTAATTCTGAAAAACCTCACTAGATTCTTAGAGCAATGAAATATCTCTCTCTTACTCTGGGAAGAAGGAGTTGGAGGAATCCAGGTGTTGGGCGTGGGGGATGCAGGAAGATATGCATCTTTCTACACAGTTGAAATGAAAGAAAGGGTTATGCATTACTGGTGTACTCTGAAATTCCACCTCTTAGGGTCCACCCCAAGCACATGCTCAATGCAGGATTTTATAGGACTCACACACGAAAAAAGATTATTGCAGTCCTGGTTTTCAAAATATGACCTGGAAGCAGAGGAGTTGTTAAATATGGTGGATGCATCAAGGAGCACCAGAGAAGCTCTGCAACCTTTGCAAGTAACAAGTTTCACACATGTGCTCTGCCATGGAACCATATCCTGGACCTTTTATTCGTCCTCCTTTCCTTCCTCTTTGTTGCTATTGTTGTTGTAATGTACAGGGGTTGCACACTTTTGGAGTACTAGCCCCTTTGACTGCAGTGTACCAGGAAACAGAACACCGATTCAGTGTACTGGTACACTGATTTAGTGTACTGGAATCAGTACCAGGAATCAGTGCCAGAGAGCACATTCTGTAATATGGGCAGGTAGCAGGGACTAAACCCACAGTCTCAGACATGTCAGACACATGCTCCACACTGAACCATATCCCTGGGCCCCTGCAATTAAATTCTTAGTAGTATGTAGCATGGTTGATTTTTATGTCAGCTTGCTTGAGTCATGGGGTGCCCAAGTATTTGGTAAAACAGTCTAGGTGTGTTGTTTCTGGACAAGATGAACACTTAAAGCAGCACACTGGATTAAAATGGGTTTCCCATTGTGTGTGTGCTTCATTCAATCCATTAAAGAACAGAACAGAACAAAAAGGCTGGGAAGACTGCACTTCACTTGCCAGTCTGCTGAGCTGGGACATTGGTCTCCTGTCTTCACACTGGCACTTATATGTAAGGTCATGCTTCTGGGTCTCCAGCTTACTGGTGGCAGAGCATGCAAATTCCTGGCATCTAATATCATCTCCATAAAAATCAATTTCCTTGAAAGAGAGAGGGAAAGAAAGTAAATTTTTAAAAAGTAAAGGGAAGAAGAATAAAAAGAAAAGAGCTTTCAATATTTATGCTATTGGTTTATTATTATTATAAGTAGTAGAGTAGTAGTAGTATTTTGCTTTCAGAATGTTTTGACTAAAACAGAATATAAAAAAGATAGTAGAAGGGAATTAGAGAAAGTACTGACGTAACTAAACATAATGCAAGAAGGAAAACAGAAGTGAGGTATCAAGGAGTGAGATATCAATTTAAAAATCAAATTTTAAAAAAGGACGTGCTACTATACTATCCTCTTTGCTGGAACCAAGAAAACTGTGCCAGTCTACATGTTGTTTATTGTTGATACAATTTCTTTCTTCTCTCAGAGGCATTTTCATAAACGTAGCGTATGAATTTAGCTCAGAATGTCAAAAAATTGCAAAAAAAAGCAAAAAATATTACAAATAGTAATCCTCTGCTATGCTTGTTTTAGCTCTCCAGAAATCTTCCATCTCTGTCATTTTTCCCAATTAGATGTATGGCTCACTGCAATGAGATTTAGACATTTTAACTTCCTATTGTGCAGGGTGAGATTAGTTTGATTCATACTTTCCTTGTCCTCCCTTTCTCCCATACTCAAAACACAGATATCCCACATTTCTAGATAATTCTAGATTTAGCATTTCAATTAGTATTAGTCGAGGAATAGAATAGAAATTTATCCTAAATAACAAGTCTCACAATGGAGATGTTAGTGGGCCGGCTTGAGCAAATCAATGAACAATGGGAGGACAGTGACAGTGACAGTGACCTTAAATAAGAGATTCTGAAGACACACAACCTAGACTTAAAGCCAGTTCTGCCCTAGGTAGTAGTGTAAGATTGAGCCAGTTATATTTCATCTTTCAGAACTTCACAGAACCCAATTGTGTTGGGACAAGAATGATTGAAGTTAACATCATGTGAAGTGCATAGAATATATGTGACTTTTTTTAAAATTCATTTTGATCATTTCTTCAAGTAGAATATTTGGTGCACTCAAGTTTAATTAAATTATCATGTGATTTTAGCAGGTTTTTTGGTTTGTTTGGGGACCAAACCTGGCAGTGCTCAGGGCTTCCTCCTGATGGCTCATGGGATACTTATGATAGGTTCGGGGGACCATAAATGATATCAGAGATCAAACCCAGGCTTGTCGCATGCAACACAAATGGTTTCTCTACTGTAATGTCTTTCCAGTCCCATCTGAGCAGGTCTTTCATTTTACTGATTTTTAAATTGTTATCCAGCTTTTCCCCCCTTCTGTTTCTCCTCTTTTACTATCTTTTCAATGACTTTAATACTTTCTAGAATTCCCTTTTAATTTATTATATTTGTTTATCCATAAATTTTCTTCTTTGGAAGATTTTTAAAATAGTTTTTAAAATTCATCTCTTGCTGATGACAGTCTACCTTGAGTTAAATTTTGCACAATTTCATAAAAATTTGAAAATTCTGTATCCTTTATGGATTCATTTATTCCCTTAAAGTCATAACTAATGATAACATTTTTGGGTTTTCATTTGTTTATATTATAAACTCTACAGTGTTGTGACTTGTTTTTTAAAGTCACGTGTAATTTAAGGAATTTAAGGGGGGAAATGATCTTACTCTTCCAAATGCCTTTCCTTCCTTTTAAAGATCTAAATTCAAGATCTTTTTTGAAGAACCTATCTCTGTAGTACATTTCCATTTTGTTTGAAGAAACTTCCTGTAACTATATGCACAAACAAGTTATAATATAGTTGTTAAGATGTTATCTGGGGTACCTTATATCAAGTCCTTGGTGAATTGATTCTTTCTCTTTTTGTTCTTTTTTGGTTTTATTATTTACCTCTAGTTCAGGGAGTTGATTCTTTAGAATTAGTTCGTAATTAAATCGATTCTTTAAAAATTGTTTTATTTGCAGTCCTGTGATTTACAGTACTGTTAATGATGGGGTTTAGTGTATACAACATTCCAAAACCACACCCTCCACCAGAATGTCCTTGTCCCTTCATCCCTCCGTGTACCCCCCTGGCCCCCCAACCCTCCACCCCCGCCATGGACTGTCACTCTCACTATCCTCCTGCTGTTCACTGATTTGCCAGAGAGGGCACTAGTAATGTCTCCATTGTGAAACTTGTTGTTACTGTTTTTGGCATATCAAATACTCTACGGGTAGCTTGCCAGGCTTTGCCAAGCAGGCAGAATACTCTCAGTAGCTTGCCAGGCTCTCCAAGAGGGGTGCAGAAATCGAACCCAGATTGGCCGCGTGCAAGGCAAAAGCCCTACCCACTATGCTATCGCTCTGATTCCTGCCATGAACTAGTTCTGATTTTCTGTTGCCTTTAGCAATTATATTTTATTTTATTCCACATGACAGAGATCATTCTGTATCTCTCTACTTCTAACTTTACTCAGCATGATACTCTCTAGACCCATCTAGATAGAGGAAAAAAACCTTATAATTTCATCTTTTCTCCTGAGTAGTATTCCACTGTGTATATCTTATTTTCTTTATCAAATTTTCTATTCTTGGACACTTTGTTTCCAGATTTTGGGCATTGTGATCAAATGAATATAGGAACACAGTGTCTTTTCAAAATTGAGTTTTTGGGTCCTTGAGGTAGACGCCAAGAAATAGAATTGCTGGTTCTCATGAAAGCTCAGTTCTTAGATTTTTAGAAGCGTCCATTACCGGGATGGGAATTAATTTTGTTGTAAAATTTAAGATAGCTTGGATTGATCAGTGATGTGTCTCAGCAGTAGAGAGCATAGTGCCTTCCATGTGTGAATCCCTGGCACTGGACTGGAAGAAGACATTCATAAATGAAAGTTCTTTAATTTGTCAAATTCACTGATGGATCATGACTCACCACACATCTATGGTTAAAGTCATGTCTATGGTTTGGAGTCATTTGTGAAGCAAATGTCTTCAGAAGTGACAATAGGGACAGAGTGTTTTCTGTTCTATCAGAGCTTCTAGTCCAGGGACACAGGGGCTGACTGTGAGCACTCAATTGGACAACTTAGTACGTGATTACAAATGGTGGTATGCTTGAGAAGGGAAAGAATAGACCTGTGTACATCAGAGAACTCAGGGAATCTATTGAGAGGAGATGTTTCTAGGGCAGAATCCTCAAGACCGCAGATCTCAGCTCAGCAAGAGGGAACCGCATGTGCAAATATCCAAGTAAGTCAAGGGTTTGGCAAACTTTTCATCCAACACTGTGTGTGAGATTAATGGAAATTCCTAAGACTTGATGGAAACTAATGTAGGAAGCCACTTGGAGAGTGATTTATGCTTTCTCCCCACTTTCCTAGGTTTCCCTTGACAACTGAATTTGTTCGTCATTCTCGATCTTTCTTTGTAGTTGGATCTAATCAAAGATAATGGGGAGAGGTGACCTTGGGATTTATTTTACTTCATATATTCAATGCAGAAAATCACTCCGGCACTCTTTTTTCTAGATGGCACCAGAAAACAATCTTGTCAGTTGCTCTTCATTGAGCGAAGCAACCTAATGATCTCATCAACGGCCAAGATGGTAAGAGGTTTGACTGCCAACTGCATGGGTACAAGGGGAAAGATTTTTACCACATTTTGTCATCAATCCTTTCATATGACTTTGAGCAAATTTCTTCCTAGGAACAAGTTGCTGTGAGTGTACATTAAGAGATGTGGGTTTCACTCAATGCCCCTTTTGCAGACCACAACACCCAAAAGGAGAGAGAGAACAAAGGGGAATGCCCTGCCACAGAGGCAGGGTGGGGGGGGGGGATATTATCCATGGTGGTGGAAAATGGGCACTGGTGGAGGGATGGGTATTTGATCATTGTATGACCGAAACCCAAGCACAAAGATTTGTAAATCTATAACTGTACCTCATGGTGCTTCACTAATAAAATAAAAAAAAAAGAGAGATGTGGGTTTCATCTCTAGACCACAGAAACATCCTTGCATCTCCTCTAGAAGATAAGAAAATTTCCAAAGAAACCTCAAAGGATTTGACAGTAAATTCTCTGCCATCACTACTGAGAACATTGAGTGAGTGAGTGTGTGTGTGTGTGTGTGTGTGTGTGTGTGTGTGCGTGTGCGCGCGCTCGCTCGTACATGCCCTGTCTTGGAGGCTACACTAAAATAGGCCAAGAATTTAGCGAGTTTTCTTTATTTTTATTTGTGAGTATGTGAACAGGCACCAGCCATTCCTGGGAAATTGATGTCATTGAACATCTGTGCTCACCTCCCTTTTAAAAATAAGCAAGCAAATCAAATTCTAAAAGCAAATCTCTTCTCACTAGACTAGTTCTTCTCATTCTTTCTCCTTTGTTGACCTTTCTTTGGATGGATAATTGCCATTTATCAGGACTCTGAGTACTTGTTTTACTCATGCTCAGCCTTCTGATTTTCTCATGATTTTCTGATTTTCCAAATTTTTCTGTAATCTTTATTTGAACTCATTTTTAAAAGCTTCTTCCCATTCGCCATTACCCTGGAATATTTTGTTTTCTGTTTTCTTGGCAGCAGTCTTTCCATTTCTTTCCTTTTGACTGACCTGAACTTTCTGCTCTTATGGTCCCCCTCTAAGTTTCTCTTTATTCTGGCTTTCTTTCTAGTTTACTTTTTCTTTGTGACTTCACTACTTGGAAAGCTGTCAAAGTAGAGCTGATATTCATCCACACCAAGTCTCCTCAATGCGCTTTCAGCTGAAGATAGGTAGACACATTAAGGTCTAATTACTGAGCTAGATCAATTATGATTACGGCTCTACTGCTTTGGTCTGTAACATTTATTTTCGAGAAGGTGAACTCTTTCCACATGAATTTTACAAAGGAGCCAGCACACTCTTCTGCTAAAATAATTATCATTTTTTCATTTGTGTAATATTTATGGAACTTCTATTATATTCTAGGCACTGTGCTAATTACTGAGAACAAGCTGATGATAAGATAAATATAGGCCTCAGGTCCTAAGTGGGGACACAGACACTAACAGGAAAATGTGTCTCAATATCCTTAAAAATTATGATGACTAATGGGGAAAACCAATATGGTGCTGTGGTGGTGAGTATCTCAGGGAACTGCTTGGTTGATTTATAGAACTGAAAGATTTAACAAATGAAAATACAGGGTGAGCAGTTACATTTTCATTTCAGGTACACAATAAATACATTTTTGGTATAAGTTGTTCCTTGCAATACTTAGAACTTCCATAATTTAAAAAAGCATTTGTTATTTATGTGAAATAGAAATTTCCCTAGGTGGTGTGTGCTTTGTCAGTAAGTCAGGTGCCAAGAAGACTGTGTGGAATCAAAGGTCCGAGATTGAGAACTTGGAACACTTGAGTCACTGATTGGGTCGGAGTCTCAGGGAGAGGGGTGAGCATGCAGGCAGCTCAGGATACAGAAAAGAAAGATCAGGTTTATTTCAGATACACTAAAGAGTTCTTGAAACATTTTAAATCCAGGAATGGAATGATTAGTCATATTAGAATAAATATTAAAATTATGATTCTTGCTGCAGTAGGGAGAGGAGATTGTGGTTGTTGGGCATGAGAGGAAGTGAACAGAGACCTGACATAACATTACTGTCATCCATGGAGAGGATAACTGCTTGGGTAGTGGTGTGTTAGATGTTTAATTCCTTCAATTTCCCCATATGCCAGACAATTCTCTATTTGGGGGTCAGTTGCATATCTGGAAGTGCTCAGGGGACCAGGTGTTATGGGGACCACATCTGGGACTCCTCTATGTCAAGCATGTATTCTAGCCTTTTGAGCAATCTCCCTGACCGTGAAAATTTTCAGATGAAAATAGAATGCTGACAGGTGAGAGAGGATGGAATAACAACTAATGAAATTTTGTTAACATAATTAAAAGAAGGAAGAATAAAGGGGGAAAGAATAGAAAGTTCACAGTAAAACAAAGTAATGACATAAATAAGTATTATTCATATAAATAAAACAAGCAGTCCAATTAAAGAGTAAAAAAATGAAACCCTAGATTTTTGCGTCCAAACTCGCAAAGCAGTGCAGAGATGCGATCAAGGAAGACCTCAAAGAGAGAAGAGCAGAAGTGCTCATAGATGCAGCAGAATCTGGGAAAAGCATTCATAATGCCTGCCTGTCCTTTCCCAGCTACAAGACCAAGATGACTGCCCTCCGATGTCCTGATGGATCTATCACATCTTCCAGAAGGGCAATGGAGAAGATTATCCATGACTTCTACTCAGATCTCTTCGATAGCCATGTCCACCTGCCGACATACCAAATTCCACAGAATGGATATGTCATTCCCAATGTTCTCCCTTCCGAAATCCAACACGCCATTTCGTCGGTAAAGAAACAAACAGCACCCAGCACAGACACGGTCAGACCTGAACACCTGAAGAACCTGTCGTCACCACTCATCAATATGCTGGCTCAGCTCTTCACACGCTACCTGTCTGAAGCAAGGTTTTGTCCCAGTGGAAAACCAGCAGGACTGAACTACTGTACAAGAAGGGAGACATCCACAACATTGGCAACTATCGCCCAATCTGCCTATTGTCTGTCAACTACAAGATGTTCACTCGAGTCATCCTGAATAGGATTGGCAGAACACTAGATGAAGGACAACCATGCGAGCAAGCCAGGTTGCGCAAAGGATTCAGCACCATTGACCATATCCACACAATAACCAAGCTCATTGAGGTTTCTCAGGAGTTCAAGATGCCGCTCTGTCTAACGTTCATTGATTTAAAGAAGGCCTTTGATTCTGTTGAGGCAGAAGCGGTCATTGAAGCCCTAGCCAATCAGGGCATTCAAACTCAATACATCAGGATCCTCTGTGAGCTGTATTATGGATTCACTACCAGGATCTCACCATTCTACAAAGAAGTAATCATCGATGTCAAGAGGGGGGTTCGGCAGGGTGATACCATTTCACCAAAACTCTTCAGTGCCACCCTGGAGAACATCATGCGACAACTGGAATGGGAAGGAATGGAAGTGAAGGTAGATGGTCAGCAACAAGCCACCTCCACTTTGCTGATGACATTGTTGTAATAACACCAAACATTAGCCCAGCGCCACAAATGCTGGCCGACTTCGATCATGAGTGTGGTAAGATCGGACTACAGCTGAATCTCACGAAGACAATGTTTATGAGAAGTGGTCTTGTTCCTGATGTTCCATTTGCTCTAAATGGAAAGACCATCTCCGAATGCAACAGTTAGGTGTACCTAGGTCGAGAAGTCAACATGATGAATGACCTGGCAACTGAGTTGCACAAGAGGAAGAGAGTGGCTTGGAATGCCTTCAAGAGTGTCAAAGAAATAGCTAAGAGGACAAAGAACCTCGGGCTCCAGGCACATCTCTTTGATTCCACTATTCTTCCTGCATTAACATACGCCTCAGAGACCTGGACCCTACGCAAACAGGATGAGAATGCTAATTGGGTCTCCCAAAGAGGAATTGAAAGAACTATGGCTGGAGTGATAGCACAGCGGTAGGGCGTTCACCTTACACGCGGCCAACATGGCCGACCCGAGTTCAATTCCTCCGCCCCTCTCGGAGAGCCCAGCAAGCTACCGAGAGTATTCGATATGCCAGACACAGTAACAACAAAGTCTCCAATGGAGACGTTACTGGGTCCGCTCGAGCAAATCGACGATCAACGGGAGGGCCTTTACCTTTACCTTACCTATGCTTGGAGTATTATGTTTCACTCAAATGAGAGACAGACTCCGGAGTTCTGACATCTGTCGACAATCAAGAATCAGGGATGCTGTCTCGTTTGCCAAGGCGTCAAAAATCTGAAAGACTGGACACGTAATGAGATTTGGAGACGACCGCTGGACTAGAGCCGTTACTGACTGGATTCCATGGGACATCAAAAGACCGTGTGACTGCCAGATGGTCAGACTTCTTCATCAAGATCCTGAATGATCGGTCTGGGGCTCTTCATGTTCCTAGAACAAACAGACACTATTGGGCTATACTAACTCGCGACAGGGACAAATGGAGACGTTTCTGGCGCCCACTCGAACAAATCGATGATTAACGGGAAGTCAAGTGATCAAGTGATCAAGATTAAAATAAACCAGAATTATATTGTTTACTAGAGATAATTTGGGGAGGCTGAGTAGAAAAATATTTTAAGTATAATAACAAACGTTTTAAAGGTGAAAGTATAGGGATGGAGCATTAGTATAGCAAGTAAGGTGTTAGCTTCAAACACCACCAACCCCTGCTCAACTCATGGTGCCTTATATGATCCCCTGAGCCCTGCCCAAGAACCAAGAGAAACTTGGTTCCTGAGAACCATGCCAGGAGTAATCCCTGAGCACTGATGGGGTTTACCACCCCTCAAAAAAGATAAGAGATTAAGAAAAGAGAGAGAAGCTTGACTATTGTAATATCAATGTATGCTTTAAGGTTCTCTTCACATCTCAAGCTGAAGAATGTTCAAGATTGAATGACTTAACACCAGAAAGTCATTTCTACCCAATTCCAGAGGCTGTCCACTCTCTTGTAGCAAAACTTTCTGACTTGCAGATGGTTCCATTCTCACTGAATACTCAGTTTTTCATTATTACCTGTACCTGGAAGAGAGTAAGATCTCATGGGTCTCCAGAGTACCAGTCCTCTCATAAGCACTCCACTCTATCCTGCATGATTTAACTAACCCTTATTACCTCCCAACTGTCCCCCTTTCTAATGTTATGATGAGTGTTAAGTTTTTTTGTTTTTCAGGTCATACCCAGGGATGCTCAGGGTTACACCTGGCTCTGCACTCAGGAATTACACCTGGCGGTGCTTGGGGGAACATGGGATGCCGGGGATTGAACGTGGGTCAGCTGTGTGCAAGGCAAATGCCCTATCTGTTGTACTATCGCTCCAGTCCGAGTGGTAAATTTTAATCATATACATTTTGAAGGAACATAAACACTCTATCCCAAACAAAAGTAAAACACATTTCTCAGGGTTAAAGATTCCATTCATCAGGAAGGTTGATGATCCTTAATTTGTAGGTACCTAACAACAGCTTCAAAATATGTAACACGAGGTTGACTTAGCTCAAAAAAGAAATACAAAAAAACCGCAGGCCTAATTTCTTTTTCATGGTACTTTGCAATTACTCTTTTGTTTGCCTTACTAAAAACTAAGTCAAGCTACCTGAAGATTTTCTTTTGAGGGCAGAGAAATAGTACAAGGCTTAAGGCACATTCCTGTTTTCAACCTTGAGTAGTCCTTGGACCTGAACCTAAGCAGTAGCCCTGGCTTGGGTTCCTCACATTTTCCAAGAATCATGGAGAAGGATCCGAGGTCTCCCCATGAGCACTACTTGGGAAATCCCCCAGCCCCAATTTTTCCTTTTGACTTTCTATAGAAAAATATCACCATCACAATCACCCTGTTGTTCGTCAATTTCCTCGAGCAGGCCCCAGTAAGGTCTCCTTCTTCCTAGCCCTGAGATTTTAAAAGAGCCATTTCAATGCTCTTTCAGGATTAGGAGAAAGAGACCCATCATTGTTACTGGTATTTGGCATATTGGGTACGACAGGGGAAGTTTGCCAGACTCTGCCATGCGGGCAGGATACTTTCGGTAGCCTGCCAGGTTCTCCAAAGGAAAAATAAGATAATAAGATGTCCGGGAGCTGGGTTTTATAGTCTCTGCATCCTGGCCATTGATAGGATCAACCCGGCGCTGGCGGCAGCTGGTGGGTGTGATGCCTACCTACTGGAAGATGGGGGGTATGGGTGGAGAAGGCCCAGTCCCAATCCGAGTAGGCTTGGAGACCTCAGCCCCGGGACTCACATGCCTGGGTTCCTCTGCCAGTTTTTTCATGCATGAGGCCCGTCCGGACGTGTGGAGAGTGGTCCCAGCATGGCCGTGGCTGGCTCCGGAGGTCTTCAGTTGCTGGGGCTCTGCTCGGGGCGGGGACAGGGAGAGAAACTCAACCCTCCCCCCTCCAAGGGGCCCCGATGAGGACAGCCAGGTGCGGGGGCAGAAGACTCTATATAGAAAAATATACTATAATATAAATAAGAAAAATGTTATATGTATAGTGGAATAGTAGTCCAAAGCACGGATTGATTTCATTCATATTTGGAATATAAAACAGCACATAAAACCGAACTAAAATAAGATCTTGGCTTCTGACTCCAGAGCAGAGCTATGCAAAGGGGTTTGTGGGTAGGAGCTAACAGTGGACTGTATTGGTAGGGGTTTTGTACTTGGGTGGGTAATATATATTTGAAGAGGCATGAGCTTGTATTCCTAAAAATGAGACAGTTTTGTAATTCAACGTCACTTAATAAGACACAACGGAATAAAACACCAAAGCAGCAATCTATTTGCACACACACAAAAGATTGTCCTCTGATTTCTGGTAGAACATTTCTAGTTTTTATGCTATGTGACTAATTTGAATTCTTAGCTTATCTAGGTTACAGTTCACTGCTCCTATCAAAGTTTTCAAATGTGGCAATTATGCTTTCAAAGTCCCAATATTCTTTCCTGATCTTGGTTCATTACTAGCGATGGATGTTTTAGCCTTTAAAAATTCACTGTGCTCTTGAAATGTCATTCATATGAATTTTTCTCAAGTTTGCTTGTGCTAAGTTTGAATCAGAGAGTGGACTTTGCTAATATTCTTCCAGGCTTGATGCTCCCCATCCAGTAGTCATGGGGTCAAGATAGCCATCTGTCCCCTCACTAGGGCCAACCTGGTTTGATTTTATCCCTGAGTTGAGTCTGTGATCTTCACCCAGGGTGTATCAATAGGTACACATTCAGATAAACCAAATTCCTATCTGGCCATGTTGTGTTCTCACAAGAAGTGGATCTGAGGTATGGTTTTGACTTCTCTTTCTGTCATCTCTAAGTGAAAGAAACCATGGTATGTTTGGTAAGAGAATGGCTTCTCTCTTGTTTCCCCTTTTTCATTTTAGGTTGTTTTTTTTAAAAAATATTGGATCACTGTGAGATATAAAGTTACAAAGTTGTTCATGATTGAGTTTTAGTCGTACAATGTTTGAGCATCCATCCCTTCATCAATGCCCACTTCCTTCCACCAATGTCTCCAGTTTTCCTCTTATCCCTGAGGCTGCCTCTATTTTCTTTTTCCAATTTAGGCACCGAAGTTTGCAATACAGTTACTGAAAAGGTATCATGCATATTGCTTTTCCTCCTTTTAGCACCGAGTTCTTGTCCAAAGTGATCACTTCCCACTATAATAGTGATGATAGTGGTCCCTTCCCTGACCTAACCTCTCTTCCGGTCTTTGTGGCAAGCAAGTTCCTACTAAGGACCAGTCCTCCTCCTGGTCTTCATTTCTATTGTCTGTGGGTATTATTCTCCTATTGTGTTTTATTATATCCCACAAATGAGTGCGATATTCTTTGATTGTCCTTTTCTCTCTAACTTGTTTCACTCAGCATGATGGTCTCCATGTCTGTCCATGTATCAACCCATTTCATGAGTTCATGTTTTTCTTAATGGCTGCACAATATTACATTGTGTAGATGTATATAGTTTCTTTATCTACTTGTCTGTTCTTGGGTACTTGGGGTTGTTTCCAGATTTTAGCTGTTGTGAATAGTGCTGTAATGAACATAGGAATACACATGCCTTTTCTGCATTGTGTTTTGAGGCCCTTAGGGTATATTCCAAGAACTGGAATTGCTAATCATAGGGTCACTTGATCACCTGATCACTTGACATCCTGTTACTCATCGATTTGCTCTAGCAGGTGCCAGTAACGTCTCCATTCGTCCCTGTTGTGTGCTGTAGCCCAATGGTGTCTGCTTACTCCAGGAACACGAAGAACCTAAAACAGATCGTTCAGGGTCTTGATGAAGAAGTCTGACCATCTCGTAGGTATGTGGTCATGTGACCTTTTGACGTCTCGTGGAATCCAGTCAGTAATGGCTCTAGTCCAGCGGTTGTCTCCAAATCGCGTTACGTGTCCAGCCTAATTTTTGAAGACTTGGCAAACAAGACAGCATCCCTGATTCTTGATATCATCGATGGAGATCGGAACTCCAGATTCTTTCTCTCACTTGAGTGAAGCGTGATACTCCAAGCATAGCTCTTTTGATCATAGGGTATTTTTTTATGTTAGGCATCAGAAGGAATGTCTAATGCTAACATTTTAAACATCAAAAGTTTGTTCATTCTTATTTATAAAGCATTTATTGAGTACTAAACACAATTTATAAAGCCTTTATTGAGTAGTAAACACAGTCTGGTTTCTAATTTCTTTCTACAGATCAGTAGACAGGATCGCTAGATCTTTCCCCTAAATGCCACTTACAAGTCACTGCTTTATTTTTGGGGGGAGGGGAGTCACACCCAGTGTTGCTCAGGGGTTACTCCTGGCTCTGAACTCTGGAATTACTCCTGGTGGTGCTGGGGGGGAACATATGGGATGTCAGGGATCAAACCCGGGTTGGCGATGTGCAAGGCAAATGCCCTACCCACTGTACTATGGCAACCTTCTCTCAACCTTGACTCAAACTTCTCTCACTGATTTCTTTTTAGTTCCCAGACGAACTCCCTGTTGAAGGTAGAAATTCAAGAGACTCAAATGTTAATGATGATATGCCACCTTATGTTGCTGCTCATTTTCCCATGAGGGTCATGTTCCCACCACATGAGACCTAGGACCAATTCCTGTGCACCTCCTGGGTTCCCCTCTCAATCACTGAACCTTTGTGCCCTGGTGTAGTAATCCAGATATCTATATATTTTTGTTCTTCCAATGCCAAGTGAATAGCCAAACCCATTATAACCAATGGAAATGACAGAAGTGTCTACTTGAAGCCCTGATATGACAGCTGACTCAACCTTCTCTCCTTAAAGAAGTTTTCTATAGGCAGTGCCTTTGGCCTGCTGGCTAACACCAAGGATACTAGAAACACATGCTTCCCAGTCTTGAGGGAAGAAAATGAGGAATGTAGAAATGGAGGACAGCAGGACCCTGAACAAGCCCATTCATGCCTTTAATAGGTCTCACCACTAAGCTTTTGAATCTTTAGAAGTGCATTGTTAGAATAAGACACACACTGCGGTTGCAACCTTGATGTGAAGGAAAATGACCACACATAATATTGAATTTTACCTACATAATTCTCCTTCAGGCTCATCGGGTTGCCCTGGTGTTTCCATGCTTCTTAATTTTACTAGAGACCCGGGACTGAAGTAGGTGACGTTTCTGAGGGAAACAGACCACTTATTGGTCCCAGGTGGCCCTGAAGCTTTTGATCCTAATACAACATTTTTAAAAGCAATACCCAGGCTTGTAAAATTGGTCATTTTATTACAGAAATACATTATAATCTTGGTTAGCAAATGCCCTTGTGGGGACCTGCCACCTGATTGACCAATGATGCAGCCAACTTTTGCAGTCACTCTCCAACCAAATAACATATCACATTTTAAAAACATCTTTGTAAAAAAAAACCATATTTTATGTATAGTAAAATGCAACTGAGGGGATTGGAACAAGAAAATTATTCAACAAGGCCATAGTTTACCTTAAATGACATCAAGACAGAGATCTGCTAGTTCATAAATCATTATTAACTATCATGCTAATGCTTTACAATGATCATTTATTTATTTATTATTTCACCATCTTGTTTGATCTTCTTAATGGCCAGATGGGATAGGGAAAGGCAAAAGTCACAATGCCATCTGGTCAGGTGAAGAAATTAAAGTTCATAGTTCATAGAAAGTAAAAGTTCATAGTTCGCAGAAAGTAAGTTCATAGAACAGGAATGATCAAGTCTCATACAGCTGGCGAGAGAAGTGGATCTAAAACTATTGGGTGTTCTGCCAATTAACTTTGCAGACCTCTTTCCAATAATATTTCCTCAACATAAAGCTGTTGCCCTGGGAGCATCTTGAGTAGATTCTTAGGATCCCAGAATTTATGGATGAGTTGAGTTGGTGCCTCCTGGGAAAATTTAAGGTGCTAGGCAGAAATATTAGGAAAGGAGACAAAATGGAAAATATGGAACTGCTTTTGATTTATTCTTTATTTGTCCTGTTAGCTGATAAGAGTGGCAAAATCTCCCTATCGGCTGTTGTTCAGCTTACATAGCACCCACTCCTTGGGGTACCCAAGCTCGCTCGATACCCCCATCTTTTCCTGTGGAAATAATTCTGTTAAGAGCCATCTTTCTCTATGAGCGCACCTTTATGGAGCAGACCAGAGGGAAAAGTAATTGAATTTAATAAAAGCTGTTCTCAATATAAAGCCACAGGGAAATACATTTTACTTCAAAGCTAAGATGCATGGTTCCTAAATATAATTAATTGCCTGGCTGTTTCTTCCATCAAATCTCAATTTGACAGTAAAGAAGGGAATTCTTTGGCATATTTTTTTTCATGGTAACATGAATTCTCCATTGATGGTTATGGGTGGATTGATAAAAGTCATGCTCAGAAACATCATTTGTTAAAAACTTTTGAGCATCACACTTGCCACAGCTGTAATTTCTTACCCCATATGTTTGGGAAACTTAGAAATAGCACTAGGTCATTCAAACAGAGTTGTCGAAGATGTAGCTTTGAGCTTGAAACCTCCTACCTCTTAACCAGCACCCTACTGCCTTTTAAAAATCTTCCTTTTAAAAAAATTCCTCAGGGGTAATTCTTCATACAACATCTTTGAGGAAATATTTCTTGGGGTACCCCTTTTTAAAATCGCTTACAATAAATCCGAACATTGAAAGACTTCGATTGCTAGGGACTATGTCAATCCCACCAAGGCTGAATGCCGCCAGTTAAGAAATGAAGACCCTAGGGTTAATGCACGATGTCCCTGAGGTGGTGGTTGGGTACATGCAGGCTATACCCCAACTTACTGGAGGGAGATGGAGTTGCAGAGCACGCCTCTCTTTTCTGGGGGCCATCTCCATACTGGGTCATGGGTTCTCTGGGTCCTCATTGCTGGGGACAGGCTTCTCCCCACCATCTTGCCTCCCAGGAGGGCCAACACTTTCACTCTAGAAGTTGCATAAGCAGAGTGGGTGAGATCAGATGGAAAATGCTGCTGCAAGGACAGAAGACCTTTGATCCCAAATGCTGTTCTGAACATGACAGGCGCAGGACATCCTAGGCATGAGCTGAAGTTTGCCAAAGCAACCCTGCCTCAGTAGGGTCACACAGCATCACAGCAGATAATTTTTCTCTGAGGAAGCAGTTTCATGTGGAATTGCTTGCATTTCGAAGTGTTTGAGGGGGGGGGGGAATAATGGAGCATGAAAGGAGAGAGATGGTAACACTTGCATAAAGCAATCTTAGAAAGTGCATCATTTTTCTACCCAAATTTGACTGAAAGTGAAGTTATATTCCTGAAAATGCCAATTGCAGGACTATCCATAATCCAATAATAAAGTCTTGCAAATGACTAAAAGAAAGATATCTTATAATATATTACATACCTTTACTATATAATCATGTGGTTTTTATAGGGCTAAATCTGGTGACTGGGAGAAATATGGAGAAGTGTTTATTATATGATATAAAAATTTTAAACACAAGTGTGTGCATATAGGCCTGCAACTAGGCAGAAATGAATGAACTATATGAAGAAAGAAATATTGATGTTGGCACAGCAAAATTACAAGTGTAGAATGAAAAACTATATATAATATATATAGATACATATAAAATGAAAGCAGACTGGGAAATAAAGTTGCGGTTAAGAACTCATGAGTTCTTTCTCGTCAAGATGACACAGCCTCTAAAGTATACGATCATTTACTCTTTGATTAAAAAGCAGGAAATGTGAAGTGGAGCAAGGAAAGTCTCTCCAGCTATTGGTGCTGCGAAAACTGGACAGCTACATGCAAAAGAATGATCTCAAACTCCTGTCTAATGCCAAGCACAAAAGTCAGATAAAGATGCCTTAAAGACCTCAATAAGGTAAAAGGCCCTCCCGTTGATCGTCGATTTGCTCGAGCGGGCCCAGTAACGTCTCCATTGGAGACTTTGTTGTTACTGTGTCTGGCATATCGAATACTCTCGGTAGCTTGCCGGGCTCTTCGAGAGGGGCGGAGGAATCGAACTCCGGTCGGCCATGTTGGCCGCTTGTAAGGCAAATGCCCTACCCGCTGTGCTATCGCTCCAGCCCTAAAGACCTCAATATCAGACCTAAATCCATAAGGTACATGGAGGAAAATGCAGGCAGAATCCTCCATGATATTGAAGCTAAAGGCATCTTCAAGGATGAAGCACCACTGACCAAGCAGGTGGAAACAAACATAAACAAATGGGACTATATTAAACGAAGAAAGTTCTGCACCTCAAAAGAAACGATGACTAAAATACAGAAAGTGCCCACGGAATGGGAAAAAAGATTTACCCAATACCCATCAGAAAGGGGCTTAATATCCAGGATATACAGGACACGGGTAGAACTTTACAAGAAGAAAATCTCTAACTCCATCAAAAAATGGGGAGAAGAAATGAACAGAAACTTTCTCAAAAAAAGAAATTCAAATCGACAAAGGGCACATGAAAAAATGCTCTACATCACTAATCATCAGGGAATGGCAAATCAAAACAATGAGTTATCATCTTACACCACAGAAACTGGCACACATCAATAAGAACAAGAACAACCAGTGCTGTCACAGATGCAGGGAGAAAAGAACTCTCATTCATTGTTGGTGAGAATGCCGACTGGTCCAGCCTTTTTGGAAAACAATATGGACATTCCTCCAAAAACTAGAAATTGAGCTTCCATGTGACCCAGCAATACCACTCCTGAGAATATATCCTGGAAATGCAAAAAAAATTTTAAAAAGCCAAAAAAAAAAAGAAAACAGAGTAGAAATGACATCTGAACTTTTATGTTTATTGCAGCACTGTTCACAATAGCCAGAATCTGGAAAAAACCTGAGTGCCCAAGAACAGATGATGGGTTAAAGAAACTCTGGTACATCTACACAATAGAATACTATGCAGCTGTTAGAAGAGATCAAATCATGAAATTTACATATAAGTGGATGGACATGGAGAATATCGTGCTAAGTGAAATGAGTCAGAAAGAGAGGGACAAACATAGAATGACTGCACTCATTTGTGGAATATAAAGTAGCATAATATGAGACTAACACCGAAGGATGTAGAGATAAGGGCCAGAAGGATCACATCACAGTTTGGAAGCCAGCCCCACCTGGTGGGGGAAAAGGCAGTTGGGATGAAGAAGAGACCACTAAGCCAATGATGATTAGAGGAATCGCTCGGGATGGGAGATGTGTACTGAAAATAAACTAAGGACCAAACATGATGGCCTCTTAGTATCTGTATTGCAAATCATAATGCCCAAAATACAGCAGGACTGTACTACTATACAAGAAAGGAGACATCCACGACATTGGCAACTATCGCCCAATCTGCCTATTGTCTGTCATCTACAAACTATTCACTCGAGTCATCCTGAATAGGATTAGCAGAACACTAGATGAAGGACAACCATGTGAACAAGCTGGATTCCGAAAAGGATTCAGTACCATCGACCATATCCACACAATAACCAAGCTCATTGAGGTATCTCGGGAGTTCAAGATGCCGCTCTGTCTAACGTTCATTGATTTAAAGAAGGCCTTTGATTCTGTTGAGACGGAAGCCGTCATGGAAGCCCTAGCCAATCAGGGGTAACAAACTCAATACATCAGGATCCTTCGTGAGCTCTATTGCAGATTCACTACCAAGATCTCACCATTCTACAAAGAAGTAATCATCCATATCAAGAGAGGGGTTCGGCAGGGTGATACCATTTCACCAAAACTCTTCAGTGCCACCCTCGAGAACATCATGCGACGACTGGAATGGGAAAACATGGGAGTGAAGATAGATGGTCGGCAACTACACCACCTCCGCTTTGCTGATGACATCGTTCTAATAACACCAAACATCAGCCAAGCGGCACAAATGCTGAACGACTTTGACCGTGAATGTGGAAAGGTCGGACTACAGCTGAATCTTACGAAGACAATGTTTATGAGAAACAGCCTTGTTCCTGACGCTCCATTCACTCTCAACGGAACCACCATCTCCGAATGCAACAGTTATATATACCTAGGTCGAGAAATCAACATGATGAATGACCTGGCACCTGAATTGCGCAGGAGAAAGAGAGTGGCTTGGAATGCCTTCAAGAGCATTGAAGAAATAACTAAAAGGACAAAGAACCTCCAGCTACGAGCACATCTCTTTGATTCCACTATTCTTCCTGCATTAACATATGCCTCAGAGACCTGGACCCTACGAAAACAGGATGAGAACGCTATTTGGGTCTCTCAAAGAGGAATCGAAAGAACTATGCTTGGAATATCACGATTCACTCAAATGAGAGATAGAATCCGGAGTTCTGATCTTCGTCAACGCTGAAGAATCAGGGACGCTGTCTCATTTGCCAAGACATCAAAAATCAGATGGGCTGGACACGTAATGAGGTTTACAGACAACCGCTGGACTAGAGCCATTACTGATTGGATTCCATGGCACATCAAAAGATCATGTGGATGCCCACCTATAAGATGGTCAGACTTCTTCGTCAAGACCCTAAATGATCGGTTTGAGGCTCTGCATGTTCCTAGAACGAACAGATACCATTGGGCTACGCTAGCACGCAACCGGGATGAATGGAGACGTTACTGGCACCCGCTCGAATAAATCAATGAATAACGGGGATTAAGTGATTAAGTGATAAGTGAATGCCCAAAATTAGAAATAGAGTAAGAAGGAATATACCCACCACAGAGGCAGTGGGTGGGATAGGATGGGGGTGGCAGGAGGGATACTGGGAACAATGGTGGTGGAAAATGTGCACTGGTAGAGGGATAGGTGCTCGAGTATTGTATGCCTGAAATATAATCATGCAAGTTTGTAACTGTATCTCACGGTGATTCAATAAAACTTTATTTTAAAAAAATTTAAAATTTTTTATTCAAAGTCTAGTTCTCTTAGTTTTGTGAAAAATATTTGTTTTGGGGGCTATACTTGGTGGTATTCAGGGATTGCTCTGATGTATATGTATATATGTATGTATACACACATGTACATATATATGGCTGGAGCGATAGCACAGCGGTAGGGCGTTTGCCTTACAAGTGGCCAACATGGCCAACCCGAGTTCGATTCCTCCGCCCCTCTCAGAGAGCCCGGCAAGCTACTGAGAGTATCTCGCTCGCATGGTAGAGCCTGGCAAGCTACCCATGATGTATTCAATATGCCAAACACAGTAACAACAAGTCTCATGATGGAGACGTTATTGGGCCCGCTCGAGCAAATCGATGAACAACGGGAGAACTGTGACCTGTGACTGTGACATACATATCTTTAATTTGTATATTTAGACCTGTATATACAAGGACCATAACCTACATATCCTTCTATATGGCAGATTCTTTTATATACTCCGTATTATGTTTCTAGTTTGCATAAGATCGCATCAGTTTTCTTTTGCTATATAGTATTCCTTTGCAGAACAATTTACATTTCACCATTCTGGGCATTTCAGTTGTTCCTCATTTTTGCTCCATAAACAATGCTGCTTTGAACATTTGGTCTGTATCCCCTGGTGCATACTTGAATGTGTTTTCCTAGGAGTGAAATGTGGATCACGTTCATGCTTTTCCTATGCAAAGGACGCTGAACACAATTTACATCCATGTGACAAAAGCAAAGATCTTATAGGAGCAGCCAAATAAAAGCTTGACAGGAGTCCCTAGTATCCAAGGCTGGATGAGTAACACATCGAATGCAGAGGACTGTACTATCTCTGCCTCCTCTGCAGTACCCACTGCCTACCCATCCATAAGGAATGGGCACTTTCAGACCTTTAAGAGCTGGACTGAGAACACCGACATGAACTGGCTACCTGGGTGCATTAAACAAGATGCCAGATACTTTACACTTTGCTCTATTGCTCCCTTTGGCACTTGGGAGATTGGTAGTTGAGAAACTAGAGGCTGACACATGTTCAAGATCACCATCCCAGAGTGTGGATTCCAATCTTGCCTCCTCATTTTTTCTCCTAGATACTAATGGTTGGTCCCTGAAGGTTGCTCTGCAAGGATTGGCAAATGTATTAAGGAAGAAAGAGAGGCATGGAAGGCTGACTGTGCTTAAACTCAAATCTAAACTCTGGTGGCTCAAGCTGAGAGCTGGTCTCTGACTCTCATGGCAGATTCTAGAAGCTGGTTGAAAAGTCACCCAGGTGGGTCTTGCTCGGGGAATGAGCAGGGCTCTGTATGACCCCCACTTGGGGTGAGTCATTACATTTGCTAACCTTCAGATTGACTGGAGTCCTAGCAGCCAAGCAGATGTCTCTTCCTCCAGTAAGGACATGGTCCTGGCAATCATCTGCTTGTTCAGGGCCCCAGACATTAGAGCATTCCCCCTAGAGAATTTGCAAGAGACTGGAGAGAGGAATCCTGAGTCTACCCAGTCCTGGGAAGGAGGGGCTGTTGTCCCTGGGTTGGGGTGGAGAGAGACTGACTCACCATGGAAGTCATAAATCAGAGAAGCCAAAGGGCAGAGGGAAATCCTATGGCCTGAAGAGTTGGCATGTGGGCCCTTCTGCAGCTGTAGCCTTGTAGGGGAGATTCTGGGATGTGCAGGAGGTCAACGAAAGCCTGGTAATGAGGCCCAGACCTGGGACAGGTGTCCTTGCCTGCTTGGTATCTGAAAAACCCCATCCATAAGGATCTTGGGTCTCTGCTCAGAGCTTCACATGAACCCCTGTAGCCAACTGGGAAAAGAACAAGGAAGCAATGGAACTGGACCCTTATAATAAATAATCTTGATGCTGCCACGGAAGGAGACACATGGACTTTAAAAAACTCAAACTCATTTCAGAACATGAATTTATGACCAGGGTTACATTGCACAATGTTATTTAAAATTTTTCTGAGGTCTTTATTCTTAAACGAAGTAAATCCTTGGCAGCCTTGGGTTATATTTTTCTTGTTACCTTCTGATGTGAATATGGATTAATATAATTTGGCATACCCAACTTTTATATAAATATACGGCTCTGTGATTACTATTATATTTTACAGATACATTGATGAGGAATTAGATATGAGATGTAATATATAATCTTATGTATATACTTTTATTCTCTCTATAAGTATATAAATATAATCATTCCCATTTTAGATGTTTTACAACTGCCAGTTTCAAATAAATACCATGAAAAATGGAAATACATGTACATATATATTTTAATGTACACTATAAATTAGTGTACCTTGGCCTGGAAATCAATATCAATGCAGCTTCTTGGGAAACAAAGCTCGGGGGTGAAAAAGTAAAAATAGGAGGTATGGGTTTCACCCTCCTGCTGTGCAGTAATACCATCTCTCAGGCAGCCCAGGTACAGCCTCTGAGCTCTCTCCTCTCTCGATATTGGCCTTGCGAGTCTTGTAAAGCTGCAGGCTTGTTAATCTAGAAGGCTGTACAGATGGACTAACTGAAGCTTTAGTCATTATACTTAATTGGGCGAGTGGCCCTCAGAGCTGTCTATAAACTGTGTGTTCACAGTGAGGTAATTAATAACGCCACTTCCTTTCGGGAGACATATCATTAGCCATTATTTCTAGAAACATGACATTGATCTCTTTATTCAGAGAGGTAATTGCAGGTTTCTGAAAAGAGTGTATGGTTTACCCAACAATTCCCCACAAATGACATCATCTCTGAAAAGTAAAACCCACAAAATCTGTCATTTTGAATCCATAGTTGGGATTTTGTTCCCTAGATGTCAAAGGAAGACTCTGGAAGGGGGTGGGAGGGCTGGGGGAGGAACTAATTTGGTATAGAAGTAAGAGTGAGAGGTAAGATTCGTTTTCTCAGATAAATGTAATTTCTGACTAAGGGTTTGATTAAGAGTTTGTGCTTCTTAGGATTATAGCAAGAAGTCAAGCAAGGTAATGATAATTTTTAAGATTTACAACTACCTTTAGACAATTGTTTTCTTACTGACTCTTACAACATGCTCACAGATGAATTTGATTTCAACATTAACATGTAAAAAAACCCCACGCATTCCAAAATCCAATTCATAACATTCAAAAGAAGCAGGGGAAGAGACGTAAGATTTGACATTTTCCACTGATTGGATTCTATGCGTGGAATAAGAATCAAAGGAGAATTTCAGAATCATTTTTGTGAAAGCCTCCAAACTGACTTACCTTCAACAATCCAACTTTTGGTGTTCACAGTAAATTGGGAAAAAACCTAATTTGTCCCATTTCACTTTTTTTTGAGGGCTTTTACAAGGTAATGGTGGGATTAAAGAGAAACAAGACCTTTGTTCATTTGGATTCTTCACTTGCCAGTTTCAAGCCTTCCCTGATTTTTAAAACAACCTGGGTCCGTCCATTTGAGAAAGGAGAATTTTGCAAATCGGAACCAGGTAGCTTATTTAAATCAACTGCTAGATAATTGGCTTCCAAAACTCTTTTGTCATCTTTATACTTTATACATTTGGTCCTTTCAAATGTTGATAAATCCTTTAAATCCTCATTTTTTTTTTTTAAGTTTTTTTTTTTTATTTATTGAATCACTGTGGGAAAGGTTACAAAGCTTTCAGGTTTATGTCTCAGTCATGCAAATATCAAACACATTTCCCTTTACCAATACTTATTTTTTACCATGAAGAACCCCAATAAAACCCCACCCCCCACCCCTCCCCGTCCCTGTGAGGCAGATGAATTCTAGTTAACACTCTATCTGCTTTGATTAGATTCATTGTTTCAATAAAAGATTCACCACTATTATTTAGAGTTTACCCCCCCCCCCCAAATCAGACATGCTGAAAAAGCATTGTGAAGTGATTTGCTTTCTACAGCTGGGTTCAAGAATTAAATGTTGGTTTTGGATTTCTGCTCTTTTACCTATTGACCCTGGAAGTATTTCTACTGAAAGTCAGATAGTTAAGAAATTGGTTTCTGTGTTCTGGAGTCCTGGCCGTGCTGGAGAGCCGCTCGCGGGGGGCAACCGGTGGCCTCGGTAGGGCGTGAAGGGCGGAGCGAAACGCCCCCCTTCCCATGAGGTTTTAGTCGCCCCCACACTCCCGGCTCATACCTGCTGTCCACAAGGCTCCCATGTGGCCGCCATCTTTCTTTCCAGAGAGGAGAGGGCGAATGGTGCAACACCCTTTCCCCTCCGGCAGACTTGATGGCCTGGATCAATGCATAGTCCGTTCACTTTTCTGCTCCAAGCTGCTGGGTTCTGCATTAAGTCCTTGTGCTTCTGGGGCCGTGGCCGTGCTGGAGAGCCGCTCGTGGGGGGCAACTGGTGACCTCGGTAGGGCGTGAAGGACGGACCAGAACGCCCCCCTTCCCATGAGGTTTTAGTCGCCCCCACACCCCCGGCTCATACCTGCTGTCCACAAGGCTCCCATGTGGCCGCCATCTTTCTTTCCAGAGGGAGGAGGGCGGAAGGGAGCAACACCCTTTCCCCTCTGGGCAGAAATGATTGCCTGGATTAACGCATAGTCCTTTCACTTTTCTGCTCCAAGCTGCTGGGTTCTGCATTAGGTCATTGTGCTTCTGGGGCTGTGGCCGTGCTGGAGAGCCGCTCGTGGGGGCAACTGGTGGCCTCGGTAGGGCGTGAAGGGCGGACCGAAACGCCCCCCTTCCCATGAGGTTTTAGTCGCCCCCACACTCCCGGCTCATACCTGCTGTCCACAAGGCTCCCATGTGGCCGCCATCTTTCTTTCCAGAGAGGAGAGGGCGAATGGGGCAACACCCTTTCCCCTCCGGCAGACTTGATGGCCTGGATCAATGCATAGTCCGTTCACTTTTCTGCTCCAAGCTGCTGGGTTCTGCATTAAGTCCTTGTGTTTCTGGGGCCGTGGCTGTGCTGGAGAGCCGCTCGTGGGGGGCAACTGGTGACCTCGGTAGGGCGTGAAGGACGGACCAGAACGCCCCCCTTCCCATGAGGTTTTAGTCGCCCCCACACCCCCGGCTCATACCTGCTGTCCACAAGGCCCCCTTGTGGCCGCCATCTTTCTTTCCAGAGGGAGGAGGGCGGAAGGGAGCAACACCCTTTCCCCTCTGGGCAGAAATGATTGCCTGGATTAACGCATAGTCCTTTCACTTTTCTGCTCCAAGCTGCTGGGTTCTGCATTAAGCCCTTGTGCTTCTGGGGCTGTGGCCGTGCTGGAGAGCCGCTCGTGGGGGGCAACTGGTGACCTCGGTAGGGTGTGAAGGACGGACCAGAACGCCCCCCTTCCCATGAGGTTTTAGTCGCCCCCACACTCCCGGCTCATACCTGCTGTCCACAAGGCTCCCATGTGGCCGCCATCTTTCTTTCCAGAGAGGAGAGGGTGAATGGGGCAACACCCTTTCCCCCCGGCAGACTTGATGGGCTGGATCAACGCATAGTCCGTTCACTTTTCTGCTCCAAGCTGCTGGGTTCTGCATTAAGTCCTTGTGCTTCTAGGACTGTGGCCGTGCTGGAGAGCCGCTCGTGAGGGGTGACTGGTGACCTCGGTAGGGCGTGAAGGACGGACTGGAACGCCCCCCTTCCCATGAGGTTTTAGTCGCCCCCACACCCCCGGCTCATACCTGCTGTCCACAAGGCTCCCATGCGGCCGCCATCCTTCTTTCCAGAGAAGAGAGGGCGAATGGGGCAACACCCTTTCCCCTCCGGCAGACTTGATGGCCTGGATTAACGCATAGTCCTTTCACTTTTCTGCTCCAAGCTGCCGGGTTCTGCATTAAGTCCTTGTGCTTCTGGGACTGTGGCCGTGCTGGAGAGCCGCTCGTGAGGGGTGACTGGTGACCTCGGTAGGGCGTGAAGGACGGACCGGAATGCCCCCCTTCTCGTGAAGTTTTAGTCGCCCCCCACACCCCCGGCTCATACCTGCTGTCCACAAGGCTCCCATGCGGCCGCCATCCTTCTTTCTAGAGAAGAGAGGGCGAATGGGGCAACACCCTTTCCCCTCTGGGCAGAAATGATGGCCTGGGTTAACTCATCGTCCGTTCACTTTTCTGCTCTAAGCTGCTGGTTTCTGCATTGAGTCCTTGTGTTTCTGGGGCTGTGGCCATGCTCCAAACTTAACTCTGATTTTCAGGGAGAAAGATTGGGTGGTTTACTTCTCATTGATCACTTTGTATATAGAGAGATGCTTATGCGGCCGCGCGGTTTTGAGAAAAAGTCCTCGTTCCCGCATACTCTAGCTGTGTTTGTAGAGGCTTCTGGTCACCAGGGTTCCATCTGGGGGAGGCGGGATGCGGCGCCTACTCCATCTGGAACTTGCCGGTGCTCTCGGCTCTTTTTGGAACCTGTTTTTTCTTTTTTCTTTTCCTCCGGGATCCCGCACCCTCCATGTGTTCCTTCTCTTATTCTGAAGGCTTCAAAGATGGCGCTGGGGGGCGGGCTATGGGCGTGACTTCCGGAATCAGAGGTTACCTGGGAGGTGTAGTCCGGCAGATTTGAGAAAAAGTCCTCGTTCCGGCATACTCTAGCTGTGTTTGTAGAGGCTTCTGGTCACCAGGGTTCCATCTGGGGGAGGCGGGATGCGGCGCCTACTCCATCTGGAACTTGCTGGTGCTCTCGGCTCTTTTTGGAACCTGTTTTTTCTTTTTTCTTTTCCTCCGGGATCCCGCACCCTCCATGTGTTCCTTCTCTTATTCTGAAGGCTTCAAAGATGGCCTTAAATCCTCATTTTCCAAGCATCTTTCATTTTAGCAACTTGTTTGGTATCAGGGCCCTGTTTTGGGGGTTTCTAAATGAAAAGAATTGAATCTTAGACCTTACCACAAACCGGCATTTCTCCAGGATATTACTGAGGACCCCAAATGTACATGATGCCATAAATACATTTGGAACATAAACCATTTTCTCTTCTCTGGGACACTGCCTATTCGAGGTCTGTCACGTATAAAGCTGTATTAATTTTGTTTACCTGAAGAATTTTTTAAAGCTGCTTATTTTTTTTAACTTTTATGTATATTTTAAGAAGTTTATAATAGTGGGTGAAACCAAAAGCCAATCTTTACTTTTTTTCTGCATAATTCCTATTTTACATGCTGCAGAGTTAGCATTTCTCAAAATCCCCATAGGAAACCTAGCCTAAGTGACACCATGTAACCCTCTGTTGGTTGAATTTTTCTTCTCTTCAGATAAACAAGAGAACCACCTGGCTGTGAACCGACTGATTAAATAATAATAATAATAAAAAAAACCTTTACATTTGGAAACTATTGAACATCACAGGTGTGAATTCATTTCTCAGATATAAGCTAATTTTCATTGTTAGTCAGAGCTGGTGCAGTGGTTTTGACAAGACTGGATTTGCATTCAGTCTGTAAATAGAACGAAAAGATGTTTTTTATTAAATAATTTTAATCAGCCAGACATTTAAGTTCCTGAAAAATGAGTTCAAATTTTTAAGAGAAACTTGCTGAAAGAAATGTCTCTCTTTCAAATCAAGGAAGAAATTAAAAGCGATGTTGAATTGCCTAAAGAACTATTTTAAATATAATCTAAAATGTCATGGAATATCTCAATACCAAATGGGTAGACTGTGGAGTGGGTAATTTGGCATTTTAGGGTTTGGAGACTTGGGGAGGATATTCATGGCTTATGAGTTTTAGAGGCATAATCTCATGATGAATTTGGTTAACAATATTAAAAGCTACATCTTAAATACCTGTGCTTTGTTTAATATATTAAATTTATTAGTGCAGTAGTCTGTAGGATTTTATTTTTAACCTGGCAGGAGCATATGCATTTTAATCTAAATTTAATCTAAATGCTCAAATTTATTTTCAAATGCTTTGCTTTGTTAATTATGCAGACATTGCTTGCTTACACAGCAAGCAAATCAATGCAAGATGTACTTTGGGTGCCTAATTATCCATAAGAATTAAAAATCTTTTGATTAAAACAAATCACTGCCATTAAAAATAAAAAACTCCCATTTTCTCTCCCTAACCAGACCTTTATATGCTCTTATTAATTATATGGAGTGCTGGCGGGGGCTCGGCTGGGGTGTGGGGGACAATCTGGAAAAGTCCAGGGGTGGGGTCCTGCAAAGTTTTCCCAAAGGTCACCCTTCTCAGGTTTACTAGTTTAAGGGATATTCAAATGTAGCACTGATAAAGCATTGATGAGTCTAATGCTTCCTAATTTTGGGGCTCATTCTGTGTGATATACAATGAAAGTCTTCAAAAGGGCATTTCAGTTAAACAAATAAATTTTGGCCCCATTGAGTTCCTGGATTGAGATTTTTGTGTTGTTTTTCCTCTCTGGCCATGGTGGGTCTGATAAAATCAGAAACTTCTCTACCCTTTGGATTTTTAAGTAGGAAAGAAAGACCAGATTTAGGCCTGGATGCCTCTCTCTGGGCCCACTGAACCCGAACCAAGTGGTTGTGGATTGCAGGAACAAGAGCGCCTTTGTGGTCTTCATTAATCAAAGCCACCAAGCCAGATGAATGGGAGGCATTTTTAAAGTAAAATAATGCAGTAGAATTTGGATGTGTTTCTCTTTAATTAGTTTGATGAGCCCCCAAGTCTGAGGGCTTGTCAAACACCTGGTATTAACCTGCGCTACTGACCTAGGAGGAAAGCCCGGAGAGGCGAAAGACGAGGCAGGTGGAATGAACTGAATGAGGCCTTTTCTGTGCAGCCTGTGCTCCAGATGAAAAGAATCATTACCACAATGATACTTCTAATTATACTGTCATTAGGATGCGTCTTTGGTTTGCGGTGGTACAGAGAGCCTTACTTGTAGACAACATGATCCAGGAGACCTGGGAATGCAAAAGAGGGGAGGCCCGGAAGGTTCTTAACCCTTTCATTCATATAACCCAGTTTCAGCTCACCCAGCCTAGCACTCAACATGCACCCAAGACTTCCAAATTTGCTCTGTCCCATTCTTTCCACCATGCCCATCCAACGTGTCAAGAGTCAAATGATACTTGCATTGTCAGGGAAGAAGAAACATATCCTTGAGTGTGGGAAGCCAAGAGCCCTCTCATAGACCCTGGCCATGGTTCCCATGTTAGGAACTGCTTGGGACAGACATTGGTGACAGATTCCCAGGACTTCCTGATCTCAGTGGATACCTGATCTATAGCCACACATCAGACTGACAGCTTATCTGGCCTTATCTGTAGTAACCTCCAGGATGCATCTACTCCCTAAGACCCTTTGATATACAAATGTAAAGCTCAGGATGCACCTACTGCCACAAGACCCTTTGATTCGCAAATGTCTACCTTGAAGGTTAGGTAAAGCTCTTGTTGCTGACCTTACCATATATGGTTATATTGCTTCTGCTCCTGACTGAACTGCCCAGACCCTATATAAACAGCCTGTATCCCTCAATAAAGCCTGTCCCTTTTTCTCTGTTTCTAAACTGTACTCTGTCTCTTGTGTCTCGTGTTCATTAGGTGGGTCCCTCCTTACACCATCGGATCCAATCCTCGGGCCACCTCCACAGGCCAGAGAGTGGTTACCGGGGCCCCCTGCACTTGAGGGGACCTGGGTGCGTTCCCCATTACCCAGATCATCAGTGTCATTTTCACGTTCTCGTGTTCAAAGTTCCACTCAAGTTCAGCCAATGGGTTTCTCATTTCCTGTGGAATAAATCCATCTAAACCATTCCGCACCAGCAAAACTAAACCCCTTTCCTTGATATTTCTGATTGTAGAGGGTGCTTATAAAAACAACCTTGGGTAGTGCAAGAGTCAAGGGAGTAGAGCAGGCAACGTAACTGTCATGGTGGAGCCCAGAGGGAGAAAGAAGAATTGGGTGGATCTGGATGTGAATGTCAGCCTCTAGAAATGTCAACTTGCTAGAATTTTGACCTTGAATAAAGTACAAAGTGCCTCGCCTATAAGTGATTACTAATAGTACCATCTTCACAGAGATGTTAGGGATAAAAAATTCTCATATTACATATGTATTGCTAAATAGTATACTTAGAAAATAAGTAAACTCTTAGAAGAGGGCTGTAAAGTTTTTAAAGATTTCCTCAAAGTGGACACACACACACACACACTCACACACACACACACAAACACACACACATCTGCACAATTTTCTGAAATTCCCACTCCATTGGGAATTTCTGCTGACACTAATCAAGAACTTCACTGGATTGATTTCCTATTTTTAGTGTTAGACGTTAAGTCACTTTCCATCAATTCCAGTTGCAAAGTGCCTAAAGAAGGCAGTTGGTGAACTCAATTATATGTATGTCTGCTTTGGATAAAATAAGCTTCTTATAACTGTTTTAGTACAAATACCAACAGCTACATTTTCCTAATAAGCAAATTTTTTATGTTGGTGACATTTGGATTGTGGGAATGATATTGTTAAAGAGACTCTGAATATTTACAGAAATTTATTCCTCAAGATAATAAACCATGATGCTCAAATAGGGTCAGGACCTTAGCAAGAATCAACCAATCGTGTTGACATCTTTTAAAAACTGTGTTGCCCCCAGCCTCCAATTGCTGTTGAGACCTTAACAAACATTTTGTTTCACAGATTCCACATATCTATAAATGGATTTACACATCACAAGCGAATTTGAACTATTTGGGGGAAAAAACACTTATTCGTGTTGGAAGTATTCATTTATCTTATTGATATTCTTCTTAGAATACCAAACATATACATGTCTGTATTGAACAATAGTCCAGAGAAACCACAATTGAAACTATTTCAAAATAAGTCAGTCTTGAATTTCACACTTAGAGTGTGTGGATTTATCATGAAGCATAATGAAAAACAGATAAGGAGCAGGATTTGCTTTATTGACAAATAACCCTGGGGAAGGACTGTGATAAGTGGTGTAGGGCTAATACAAAGCAAGCAGTAGAGAAAGTGGTAAAATCGAGAATAAACATACACACAAAATATATTTATGCAAATGTTATGCAAAACACACAAATGAAAAGAAATAATGCTACATCTCCACAGTAACATAGCAACATACACATCTTGCATCATTATTCACCACTGAAAAATATTAAGTCCTTATTATCAGTTATTTCAGTAATTTTCATGAGGTGGTTATTATTATTTCTTTTTAAGCCCTTGCTATGGTTATTTTAAAATTTACATGCCTTGTATATTTGGGTATCATGTTAAAGTCAAATCATTATGAACTCTGAAAGGTAGCTAAATCCTTGAGCTAGTTAATTTATACGGCCATTGTAAAGATGACATTGTATTGCTATGAATTTTAATTAAAACGGCTGACTTTGTTTAATCCTTTTATTAAAAAAGCTCCCTACATTGCAAGGAAAAAGTTTATGTAAGAAACCAGTTCATTTTTTGAGCTGTTTGACTATCTTTTCTGCCCAAATCTCATCTACGTAGCCCAAATCAATCCATTTTTTTTTCCTGAGAAGAGTTTTTCACCTATTTTGTATGAAAAGTAGAGCCTGGAATTTGCTTTAAGTATAATTAGGGTCCTAAAATGTATGGTTGCTCTCTGAAAACTCTATCTCCAAGCTCTTTTGCAATACAAGTTAATTAACTGGATTTAGATATTTGCAAGATGATATATTTAATGGGATTACTGCTCATATAATGTTCTCAGTGACTGATTTGCAATCTAAGCTCACGGAACCGAGTGCTGAATTTCCAGCTCTTTGAGAGTTAATGTTGTGTTAAAGAAAAGTACAATTTGAACCGCATTGTTCATGAATAGGTGAGTTATTCCCGTGAAATAGAGCCGGCCCCAGCAAGGGCTGCAGCAGGCAGATGCGTGACCAGGAGCTCGCAGACCATCACATTCCTGCCACTGCCCCAGGTAGCTGGATCCCCACACCTGAACTCCTGACAAGTTCAAGGCAATTGTGTGTCTCGTCAAAATATAATGGCCCATTATTCACTGTCTGTCTCCCAAGTGGGATCAATTAGATGCTTCTGCTTTGCAGGCTTAAAGATAAACACCTCTGTTTTGGTTGGTCGAGAGTTAAAATGAAACCATACATAACCATTCTGCATCCCTAGACCTAACCATTGTGAGCATTGATTGTTCTAAATCCACCTTTCAAAGCGATCACTCAAAATATTTGTGATTATTTTATTAGCTTGGGTGGAAAGGTAAGTAATATTTTGCTTTGAAGGCAGTTCAGGGAAAAAAATGTCAACCGTCCAAAAAAAAAATCTTTTTCAGTTCCCATCTGCCTTCGTCTCCTTTTTCTTGGTCAAGCAAATAGATTTCTGTCTGTCATTTGGGCTCATTGTTATGGTTTCAATTATTAAACATGACATTCCTAATGAATATAATTTAAGTCTTCCTGATCAGAGGACTACTGTAAAATAGTATTTAGCAAAAATGTTAAAACTTTTATTAAATGTATAAATATTAGCTCAGCCAAAAATTTAATAAGAGAAAATGTAAATTCTCCCTTACTTATAATAGTACCCCCAGAATCTCATTTTCATTGGAACTCAATGAGTGAAACAGTTCTTTGTAGTTGACCACAACGTTATTTCCGGGAACCCAAAGATGTGATTCTTGCTCGTGTCTGAGCTTCCAAATAAAACTCTCTCATGCAAAATGCTTATTTTTTAAAAAAGCTTCTATTTGTAAGATGATAATTGACCTTCGTTTTTAGAGAAGCACTGATCAAGGTGAGATGTTAGGCAAAAATCTGGAAGGATAATTTGAATACAGGTATGAACAAGTGTGAGACGAGAGAGATAGTACATGGCAGACCTGAGTTCGATCCCGGCCCCTTATATAGTCCCCACCCCCCAGCCCTGCCAGGAGTGATCCCTGGGCACAGCTAGATGTGGCCCCCAAACAAAATAAAATCCTGAATAAGCAAATGCAAGGGCAGAATGAGCTGAGTGGTCATTTGGTCCAATGTCATTCTCAAGACAAAAAGACTTTGTTCCAAAGAGTGGTTGGCTGGATGGGAAAGTTAAGAGACTGGGTCTCTTTCAATCTTTGGTGGACCTGCAGTCTCTGGGCAGAGGCACCAGACCGTGGG